>NC_058080.1:40963110-41283062 GCF_014858855.1 Bufo gargarizans
ACCTCCACGGGAACATTTGAAGGTGTTCCTTGTTGTAACACTACATTTATTCTACAGGGGCTTCTAATTCTGCTGCCAGGGGTGATCTGGTCTTGCAGACAGAACAGTGCTGGGGGTTGGCTCCGAAGTGCCTGCTGCAGCAAGTTGACACCAGGCATCCGGGGGCAGGCACATCTCACAAAAGTGAGTCCACCCCGCACATTTTTGTAAATATTGTATTCTATCTTGACTTTGATACAATGTAAAGTAGTCAGTGTGCAACTTGTATAACTGTGTAAATTTGGTGTGACCTCAAAATACCTCAACACAGAGTACATGCAACAGAACTAGAGGAGAGAAAGTGTCACGTAAGGACATCGAGACGGAGGAGAGACAAACAAGACAGGCTGGCATGTCACCAAAGAGGCTTTTGGCAAGGAATAGAAGACATACTGGGTGGTAATAGCAGGATGAACTGCGATAGGATGGAAGCCTCCAGCAGAATCCGGGCACGTTAACCTGAACAGATATACAGGTCCTTCTAAAAAAATTAGCATATTGTGATAAAGTTCATTATTTTCTGTAATGTACTGATAAACATTAGACTTTCATATTTTTTAGATTCATTACACACAACTGAAGTAGTTCAAGCCTTTTATTGTTTTAATATTGATGATTTTGGCATACAGCTCATGAAAACCCCAAATTCCTATCTAAAAAAATTAGCATATCATGAAAAGGTTCTCTAAACGAGCTATTAACCTAATCATCTGAATCAACTAATTAACTCTAAACACCTGCAAAAGATTCCTGAGGCTTTTAAAAACTCCCAGCCTGGTTCATTACTCCAAACCACAATCATGGGTAAGACTGCCGACCTGACTGCTGTCCAGAAGGCCATCATTGACACCCTCAAGCAAGAGGGTAAGACACAGAAAGACATTTCTGAAGGAATAGGCTGTTCCCAGAGTGCTGTATCAAGGCACCTCAGTGGGAAGTCTGTGGGAAGGAAAAAGTGTGGCAGAAAACGCTGCACAACGAGAAGAGGTGACCGGACCCTGAGGAAGATTGTGGAGAAGGACCGATTCCAGACCTTGGGGGACCTGCGGAAGCAGTGGACTGAGTCTGGAGTAGAAACATCCAGAGCCCCCGTGTACAGGCGTGTGCAGGAAATGGGCTACAGGTGCCGCATTCCCCAGAAACAGCGGCAGAAGCGCCTGACCTGGGCCACAGCAAAGCAGCACTGGACTGTTGCTCAGTGGTCCAAAGTACTTTTTTCGGATGAAAGCAAATTTTGCATGTCATTCGGAAATCAAGGTGCCAGAGTCTGGAGGAAGACTGGGGAGAGGGAAATGCCAAAATGCCTGAAGTCCAGTGTCAAGTACCCACAGTCAGTGATGGTCTGGGGTGCCATGTCAGCTGCTGGTGTTGGTCCACTGTGTTTTATCAAGGGCAGGGTCAATGCAGCTAGCTATCAGGAGATTTTGGAGCACTTCATGCTTCCATCTGCTGAAAAGCTTTATGGAGATGAAGATGTCATTTTTCAGCACGACCTGGCACCTGCTCACAGTGCCAATACCACTGGTAAATGGTTTACTGACCATGGTATTACTGGGCTCAATTGGCCTGCCAACTCTCCTGACCTGAACCCCATAGAGAATCTGTGGGATATTGGGAAGAGAAAGTTGAGAGACGCAAGACCCAACACTCTGGATGAGCTTAAGGCCGCTATCGAAGCATCCTGGGCCTCCATAACACCTCAGCAGTGCCACAGGCTGATTGCCTCCATGCCACGCCGCATTGAAGCCTCCTGGGCCTCCATAACACCTCAGCAGTGCCACGGGCCGATTGCCTCCATGCCACGCCGCATTGAAGCAGTCATTTCTGCAAAAGGATTCCCGACCAAGTATTGAGTGCATAACTGAACATAATTATTTGAAGGTTGACTTTTTTTGTATTAAAAACACTTTTCTTTTATTGGTCGGATGAAATATGCAAATTTTTTGAGATAGGAAATTTGGGTTTTCATGAGCTGTATGCCAAAATCATCAATATAAAAACAATAAAAGGCTTGAACTACTTCAGTTGTGTGTAATGAATCTAAAATATATGAAAGTCTAATGTTTATCAGTACATTACAGAAAATAATGAACTTTATCACAATATGCTAATTTTTTTAGAAGGACCTGTATGTCATCGGGTCTTCTGCTAACAAAGAATGGTAGACCGGCTTGGATTTATCTATAGGCAGAGCAGGCCTGTTCCTATAGGTGGCCGTATGGGAAGGACACCTCCTGGAGGCTTTACTTATATATGAAGATGAAACATTGCAGTACATAGCTACAATGCTCTCTGGTAGTTTGTTGCAATGTGTAAGTCAGACTACTACTCCAATCAGACAGTGATGGGAAGAGCAATTAAGATGCTGATCCCTTAGTCCTGTCAGGATTTTACCCTCTTGTCCATCAGTAGTGTTATTTCATGGCTGCAGGAATGTCCTTACTGTAGAAAAGGGTTAATTACTCTGATCGGTAATTGGATTTTCCAATAGCCTTCCCCAACGGCACTGACAGGAGGGTGCTCCCCGCCCCCAGGACCGGACACAACACGGAAGCTCAAACTTTAAAAAGGGCCCTCTCCTGCCCTTACCTAATCAGTAAATAACAAAGTACACGGTAGTGAGGCAAGAACAAAATTATATTCGTCCAACCGGAACACAAGAATGAACATGAAATTACAAATGCAAGGAAAACCACAATGAAGGGTGGGAAACCCCCCAGTGCCCTCGGGGGAGGCTAATGGAAAATCAAATTACCAGTAACAGTAATTAACCCTTTTTCCCCCGGCGCCTCCCCCAACGGCACTGACAGGAGGAATAACAGAGTCTTACTAGGGTTGGATTACGGCATAAAGAATTCTGCGCCCAAAGGCTAAATCCTGATTATGCGTGACATTTAATTTGTAATGGTTGAAGAAAGTCATTGGATTAGGCGCAAATCTGTTCAATCGAGATGGTCACATTTTCTGCCCAAGAGGTAGACATAGCCCGTGTTGAATGGGCCCCAAGTCCCTTCGGAGGATCTAGGTTCTTTTAAGCATAACAGAGAAATTGCCTGCTTTATCCACCTTGCAATGGTGGCTTTACTGGCCCAGGCAAGCACAAGTCGTCTCACATCCAGGTTATGAAAGCGCCTCTCCAGGTCTGTCGAAGGCGACGGACAGAATGATGGTAAAATGATTTCCTGGATACTACCTTCGGTAGAAAGGATGGACAATGTCTTAAGATTATCCTGTCATCCAGGATCCTAAGATAAGGAGGACAGCAAGAGAAGGCCTGTATTTCCCCCACCATTTTTGCTGTTGTTATGGCCAGGAGGAAGGAAGTATTTAAAGGGGTTCTGCAGTTTGTTTAAACTGATGATCTATCCTCTGGATAGTTCATCAGCATCTGATCAGCGGGGGTCCGACACCCGGGACCCGCCGCCCATCAGCTGTTTGAGAAGGCAGCGGCGCTCCAGCAGTGCCGTGGCCTTATTACTGTTTACTGCAGGCCCAGTGACGTCATGACTAGTATCACTGGCCTGGGCGCGGCTAAACTCTGTTCACTTGAATGGAGCTTAGCCCCGCCCAGGCCAGTGATACTAGTCGTGACGTCACTGGGCCTGCAGTAAACAGTAATAAGGCCACGGCACTGCTGGAGCGCCGCAGCCTTCTCAAACAGCTGATCGGCAGGGGTCCCGGGTGTCGAACCCCATCTAATTAGATGCTGATGATCTATCCAGAGGATAGATCATCAGTTTAAACAAACTGGAGAACCCCTTTAAGGTCAGGAGTTAGAAAGAAATATGCTCAATAGGCTCAAACGGAGAGTCCACCAGTGCCGGAAGGACTAGGTTCAAGTCCCAAGGTGGAATGGTAGAGTGTAATCTGGGGGAATCTCTGATTGCTCCCTTGATGAACCGTCTGATTAGAGGATGATCAGAAAGATTTGTGTCTAGAAAAACTAAAGCGGTGATCTGAACTTTAAGGTTGGATGGTTTAAGCCCTTTGTTTAAACCCGTCTGTAGAAAATCTAAAATGACAGGTATGTTAAGTAAGGGACTTTGCTGAATCCTGTCACTAGAAAACAAAAGGAAGGCTTTCCACGTTCTGAGATAGATCTTGGAGGTAATAATTTTTCAACTCTTTATTAAAGGTAGAGATTACAGGGTCAGAGAGACCCTTCTTTTTCAGATTTTTGCATTTAATCTCCATGCTGTCAACTTCAGCTGAGAGATCCCTGGATGGTGAACTGGCCCTTGTTGAAGAAGGCCTGGAAACACTGGAAGGGTCCAGGATATTCCTTGCGACAGCTTGAGTATGAGGGGAAACCAGGCCCGTTTTGGCCAACATGGAGCAATCATGATGACCTGTGCTGTCTCCCGCCACTTTCATCAGGGTTCTCGGAATCAGGCTGAATGGGCCCCCAGGCCACTATCTCCAGACCCCCTAGGGGGGACAGGGAACAGAATCTTTCTACTTTCCTGTTCTTCCGGTCTGCGAATAAATCCAGAACCGGAATACCCCACATCTTGGTAATCTGAAGAAAGACATTGGTATGTAAAGTCCATTCTCCCTCTTTTAGAGTTTTTTGACGGCTGAGGAAGTCAGCCACCATATTGCGGTTTCCTTTTAAATGCACGGCCGTTAGAGAGGATAGGTGTTTCTCCGCAAAAAGAAAGCTATCCCGTATCCCTTGATGCTGCCAGAGATCTGCTCAGAGTACCTCCTTGCCGGTTTAAATAAGCAATAGTCATATTGTCCGGCAGGATTTTGATACGATCGACAGAGGTTCTTGAGTGAAGGGCTAGAAGAACTTTGTAGACTGTTCTGAGCTCTCTTTGATGATGCATTTAACATAGAGTCGTCCCAGACTCCTTAAACCACAAGGTTCCCCGCATGACCCCCTCCCAGCCTTGTCTGCTGGCATCTGTAGACACCACTAGAAGATTTTCTTGACGCCAGAAGACACCTCTCTGCAGATTTCTTCTTATCCTCCAACAAGCCAGGGAACGTTTTACGAATTGTGGATTTGAAACTTTCGTGTCCAGAGAGATTCTGTTGCCATCCCAAGATGCTAGAAGAAAGGCTTGCAGAATTCTGGTGTGGCTTTGTGTCCATCTGACAGCAGGGATTAAGGATGTCAGAATTCCCATGATTGTCATGACGTTTCTGATGCTAGTGGATCTTAGACTGCAAAACGGATTTACTTTTAGTTGAAGGGAGGACTGCTTCTCTTCTGGAAGGACATCAGTAAGCAAGAGTCGAGACGAACACCATAAAATACTTTTTGCTCAGCCGGAACGAGGTTGGATTTTTTGACATTTATGATCCATCCCAGATCTGTGAAGGTCTTTTGAACAAGGTCTAGATGTACTAGAAGCTGATCTTCTGATTCTGCTGCCAGACTCCACTGCAGCATTAACTCCGCATGGAGCCTAAGAAGGAAGGAGATTCTTCAGCCACCACTTTTTCAGCACATTTGGGGCAAAGTGATTTCTTGGCTTTAGATATAAATGACTTTTTGCAGATAGCACATTTTTTGCGACTATAATCAGACTCAGGTGCCTCGGAGGTGGAGGTGTCTCTACCCAATGAAATTTAAACAAAAATAAAATAAATAGGGTTCAGAAAACTTCCAAGGAATAGACACCAGCACCAGGCAGCCAAGGTGGATAATAGGCGTAACCCATACACCAATATCTGCCCAAGTCAGGAGAGGAGGCTTACTGGGCTGATGGTGCTTGCGGCCACATCCAGAGGCTTGCGGGCGGAATCTGGGTCAGTAGGAGCCGACATCGCAGGAAAGGGAACAGCACGTGTCGTTGCTCCCTGGATCCGGCCTTCTGAGTGATGTCTGTGACGTCATGACGTCCGTGCGCGCGAGACGCCGCAGCGCAACACCCCCTACCAGAACAAGACTCCTCCCCCTTCAGGAGTCTCCACCCATCGGAATGCCGCAAGAATATCCTGCTCTCCCCAAACGGAGCATGCAGGATAGAGCCCGGGGCTGCCTTACAACAGGACTTACGCCAAAGGTACAGTGAAGGGAGGCCACGCATCCCCGGAGCCCCTGTCCACTAAAACGGCCCTCCCACTAGTAGGGGGAAGAGACCAGGCCGTACGCTTGGTACTGCTGCAAACCTACTCAGGAACACAGGAGGAGCTTCCACGCTGTCCGGGACAGAAAACAACACTGATTATGTAAGGAGAGGAGGCCCCTTTTAAAGTTTGAGCTTCCATGTTGTTTCCTGTCCTGAGGTCGGGGAGCACCCTCCTGTCAGTGTCGTCGGGGGAGGCGCCGGGAAAACACAAAGCTGAGTAATATTTATTGCCTGAGAAGCAGAAGTAGGATTCCTCTACACGGCTTCTAAAATTACCAGCGCCACCGTAGGTCTAACCTGTTCTGCATAATTTATGAAGTGTGGTGAATGGGAGTCCTCAGGTGAACCTACCCTCATATTCTGCAATGCCCGTGAGCTGTAAAGCTACAACCATTACTGAACTGCAAAACCCACCGGTTAACATATTATATGCTCTCTGCAGTTTCCGTAACTCTTAGACTTTAAAAGCACATGGATGGTGATAAGTATTGTTCATGGGAAAACCCCTGTAAGGCTACTTTCACACTTGTGTTAGCCTCCTCCGGCAGGCTGTTCTGGCCGAGAGGCGGCCGGAATAAAACTGCATGTTTGCCGCGCTGTGGCTGGACTACCGGCCCGCCCCCAATATAGTGAACGGGGCTGGAGCAGACTTCCGCCAGCACGGTGGACTTGGGGTAGCACGGATCCAGGAGGCTGTTCCCTGCCGGTAAAGGTTGCCGCCAGTCTGAAAGTAGCCTTAGTCCTTTATAACCAAATGCTGAAGCCTGTTCCTCAGGAAGAAACAAGCAGCAATCACAATCTCATAAAAGGTTCCTCGTAGGCGGAACCCCATTTTCACCAACTAAGATTACAAATTGCCTATCCATAGGCAATCGAAGTAGCCAATGATATCTGCTAAAAATATTGCAGAGGTAAACTAAGAGTGACATTAGGTTTCTCGCAGGCGGAACCTAGTTTTCATCAGCTGAGTTTACAAAAGAGTGGACCAAATGTTAAAAAATCCCCTTGTGGTCCTTATGCAGAACCATTCACTTCAATGGGGCCACAAAAAAGACAGAAATGACTCAGTGTGCATTCCGTGTCCGTATGTCCTGATAGCCGTTCTGCAAAAAAATAGAACATGTCCCATTATTGACTGCATTACAGACAAAGTATAGGACTGTTCTATTAGGGGCTGGCCCTTCCATTCCGCAAAATGCGGTCTGCAAAACACCCAACGGTCGTGTGCATGAGCCCTAAGATTGAGCGCTTATCCACAGGTAAAGGAAATAGCAACAGATATCAGATGAACACACTGTACATGTGCGGAAGTAGACTCTCTACATAAGGCCTCATGCACACGTCTGTCCGTTCATTGGGGACTGCAATTTGCGGTCCCCAATGCACGGGCAACATCCGTGCAGCTGCTGAAGACGGATCCAGACCCATTCAACTTAAATGGGTCCGTGATCCATCCGAACCACCCGCAAAAAAAACAAAGAACATGTTCTATTTTTTTTTGCGGTGCGGAGGCACGGAGAGAAACCCCACAGAAGCACTCCGTAGTGCTTTTGTGGGGTTCTGTGCCTCCGATCCGCACCAGACCTTCCAGATTGCGGACCCATTCAAGTGAAGCTGTTTGCAGGCCACAATACGGGCATGGCCGGAGAGCGGCCATGTGCATGAGCCGTAACCAGCATGGTGGCCCACAGCAATGTCTTATTAAATAATGACCGTGGAAGCTTCAGGCAGATTCGGACAGTGGAGTCCACTGTTGTACCTCTTTCTTTAGGAGACCAGAATGACAACTCCTTTCTTTGAACTGTATTTTTGGTCTGCCTCACACGTGTCCTGCCGTATCTCACCTGACACCACAAGCTTCTTTCTGCGTCATAGGAGTAGTCTTCGATGCTGGGATTGAGATCCAGGACAGCGTTCACCCGGCCCTCTGACAACACGTTCTCCGTTATGTTTGTTTCGGTTTCTCTCTCTTTGGAGGAAGGTGAGGGACTGCGATCTTCTTCATCCTCCTCACTCTCAACCTTTTCCTCAGTGGAAGCATTCTCCTCGTCCTGCTCCTCTTCATTCTCCGCTCCCTCTTCCTCTCCACTTTCATAATCGACCTACCGGAGAAATGACTATGAAGACACTGCTATAAAAGCACAACATAAACCAACATGGCTGACACTTCAACCCATGCGCTGTAAAGACTGCATTATGTCCCTCATACAAGCAAAACGAAGAAGTGCAGAATAAGACAATTCTCAGTTATCTGGGGAAATAAATACTGGTTATACACCTGCTTGACAGAGGCCAAAAGTACAAGTTTTTGGCCTGTCGGATGACCTGGGGTCCATGAAAACGTCAGTGCATATGAAAAATAGACATTGCAAAAAGTTCATCTTGAAAGGTTTAGTGAAGACATCTCAGACACTTTACCTCCTCCTCTTGCTTTTTTTTCCGCATTGCATCTGTAGCATCGGCATCACCCTCCTCAGCATCAGCGTCCACAATGTCTTGTTCTTCAGCCTCGGCTTCTTGGTTCTCCTAAGAAACACAGGAGGGCAAGCTCTTACATGGATGAGGACAGAATGCAGGAGAGAATTGTGCACTTCGATCACCCCTCCGTTTCTGAAGTATGAGGCAATGGACTTCAAAAGGCTGTCCCCTCTCCGGTCGTGTTTGTGTCAGTAACCAATTCTATTCCCCATCTAATACTAATTCTAAACCATCTCTTATTACTCTATATTGTGCCAACCCTTTATTATTCCTGCTAGAAATCGTAAAGGAATTGCTAGCAGTTTGCAATGAAGGTCCAGCTGGGTGTTACCAGTTGAGGCTGTATCCCTGCACAGTCTGACCCTGGCTGCAGTAACTGAATAGTGTCAGACTGTGCAGCGACATCCCCCCCAACTGGTAACACCCACCTGGACCTTCACTGCAAACTGCTAGCAATTCATATATTCTAGCAGGAATAACAAAGGAATGGGACATCAGAGTTATAAGAATAGATACTCCAGAATTGCTATTACATGGGGAATGCAAGCAGTTACTAATAAGACAGACCTGTCAGGAGAGGGGACGGGGGCTCTCTGCCGCACCTTTAACCACTTCAGCCCCGCTAGGTGAAACCCCCTTCATGACCAGAGCACTTTTTACACTTCGGCACTACACTCCTTTCACCGTTTATCGCTCGGTCATGCAACTTACCACCGAAATGAATTTTACCTCCTTTTCTTCTCACTAATGGAGCTTTCATTTGGTGGTATTTTATTGCTGCTGACATTTTTACTTTTTTTGTTATTAATCAAAATGTAACGATTTTTTTGCAAAAAAATGACATTTTTCACTTTCAGCTGTAAAATTTTGCAAAAAAAACGACATCCATATATAAATTTTTCGCCAAATTTATTGTTCTACATGTCTTTGATAAAAAAAAAATGTTTGGGCAAAAAAAAAAATGGTTTGGGTAAAAGTTATAGCGTTTACAAACTATGGTACAAAAATTTGAATTTCCGCTTTTTGAAACAGCTCTGATTTTCTGAGCACCTGTCATGATTCCTGAGGTTCTACAATGCCCAGACAGTAGAAAAACCCCACAAATGACCCCATTTCGGAAAGTAGACACCCTAAGGTATTCGCTGATGGGCATAGTGAGTTCATAGAACTTTTTATTTTTTGTCACAAGTTAGCGGAAAATTATGATGATTTTATTTTTTTTATTTTTTCTTACAAAGTCTCATATTCCACTAACTTGCGACAAAAAATAAAAAATTCTAGGAACTCACCATGCCCCTCACAGAATACCTTGGGGTGTCTTCTTTCCAAAATGGGGTCACTTGTGGGGTAGTTATACTGCCCTGGCAATTTAGGGGCCCTAATGTGTGAGAAGAACTTTGCAATCAAAATGTGTAAAAAATGACCGGTGAAATCCAAAAGGTGCACTTTGGAATATGTGCCCCTTTGCCCACCTTGGCATCAAAAAAGTGTCACACATCTGGTATCGCCGTACTCAGGAGAAGTTGGGGAATGTGTTTTGGGGTGTCATTTTACATATACCCATGCTGGGTGAGAGAAATATCTTGGCAAAAGACAACTTTTCCATTTTTTTATACAAAGTTGGCATTTGACCAAGATATTTTTCTCACCCAGCATGGGTATATGTAAAATGACACCCCAAAACACATTGCCCAACTTCTCCTGAGTACGGCGATACCAGATGTGTCACACTTTTTTGCTGCCAAGGTGGGCAAAGGGGCACATATTCCAAACTGCACCTTTCGGATTTCACCGGTCATTTTTTACAGATTTTGATTGCAAAGTTCTTCTCACACATTTGGGCCCCTAAATTGCCAGGGCAGTATAACTACGCCACAAGTGACCCCATTTTGGAAAGAAGACACCCTAAGGTATTCCGTGAGGGGCATGGCGAGTTCCTAGAATTATTTTTTTTTTGTCGCAAGTTAGTGGAATATGAGACTTTGTAAGGAAAAAAGAAAAAAAAAGAAAAATCATCATTTTCGGCTAACTTGTGACAAAAAATAAAAAATTCTAGGAACTCGCCGTGCCCCTCACGGAATACCTTGGGGTGTCTTCTTTCCAAAATGGGGTCACTTGTGGCGTAGTTATACTGCCCTGGCAATTTAGGGGCCCAAATGTGTAAGAAGTACCTTGCAATCAAAATGTGTAAAAAATGGCCTGCGAAATCCGAAAGGTGCACTTTGGAATATGTGCCCCTTTGCCCACCTTGGCTGCAAAAAAGTGTCACACATGTGGTATCGCCGTACTCAGGAGAAGTTGGGCAATGTGTTTTGGGGGGTCATTTTACATATACCCATGCTGGGTGAGAGAAATATCTTGGCAAAAGACAACTTTTCCCATTTTTTTATACAAAGTTGGCATTTGACCAAGATATTTTTCTCACCCAGCATGGGTATATGTAAAATGACACCCCAAAACACATTCCCCAACTTCTCCTGAGTACAGCGATACCACATGTGTGACACTTTTTTGCAGCCTAGATGCGCAAAGGTGCCCAAATTCCTTTTAGGAGGGCATTTTTAGACATTTGGATCCCAGACTTCTTCTCACACTTTCGGGCCCCTAAAAAGCCAGGGCAGTATAAATACCCCACATGTGACCCCACTTTGGAAAGAAGACACCCCAAGGTATTCAATGAGGGGCCTGGCGAGTTCCTAGAAATTATTTTTTTTTTGCATAAGTTAGCGGATATTGATTTTTTTTGTTTTTTTCTCACAAAGTCTCACTTTCCGCTAACTTAGGACAAAAATTTCAATCTTTCATGGACTCAATATGCCCCTCACGGAATACCTTGGGGTGTCTTCTTTCCGAAATGGGGTCACATGTGGGGTATTTATACTGCCCTGGCTTTTTAGGGGCCCTAAAGCGTGAGAAGAAGTCTGGAATATAAATGTCTAAAAATGTTTACGCATTTGGATTCCGTGAGGGGTATGGCGAGTTCATGTGAGATTTTATTTTTTGACACAAGTTAGTAGAATATGAGACTTTGTAAGAAAAAACAAGCAAAAAATTTCCGCTAACTTGTGCCAAAAAAAATGTCTGAATGGAGCCTTACCAGGGGGGGGGGGGGGGTGATCAATGACAGGGGGGTGATCAATGACAGGGGGGTGATCACCCATATAGACTCCCTGATCACCCCCCTGTCATTGATCACCCCCCCCTGTAAGGCTCCATTCAGACATCCGCATGATTTTTTACGGATCCATGGATACATGGATCGGATCCACAAAACGCATGTGGACGTCTGAATGGAGCCTTACAGGGGGGTTATCAATGACAGGGGGTGATCAGGGTAATCAGGGTGATCACCCCCCTGTCACTGATCACCCCCCCTGTAAGGCTCCATTCAGACATCCGCATGATTTTTTACGGATCCATGGATACATGGATCGGATCCACAAAACGCATGTGGACGTCTGAATGGAGCCTTACAGGGGGGTTATCAATGACAGGGGGTGATCAGGGTAATCAGGGTGATCACCCCCCTGTCACTGATCACCCCCCCTGTAAGGCTCCATTCAGACATCCGCATGATTTTTTACGGATCCATGGATACATGGATCGGATCCACAAAACGCATGCGAACGTCTGAATGGAGCCTTACAGGGGGGTTATCAATGACAGGGGGGTGATCAGGGAGTGTATATGGGTGATCACCCGCCTGTCATTGATCACCCCCTGTAAGGCTCCATTCAGACGTCCGCATGTGTTTTGCGGATCCGATCCATGTATCCATGGATCCGTAAAAATCATGCGGACATCTGAATGGAGCCTTACAGGGGAGTGATCAATGACAGGGGGGTGATCAATGACAGGGGGGTGATCAGGGAATGTATATGGGTGATCACCCGCCTGTCATTGATCACCCCCCTGTAAGGCTCCATTCAGACGTCCGTATGCTTTTTGCGGATCCGATCCATGTATCCGTGGATCCGTAAACAGGGCCTGACAGGGGGGGTGATCAATGACAGGGCGGTGATCAATGACAGGGGGGTGATCAGGGAGTTTATATGGGGTGATCATGGGTGATCAGGGGTTTATAAGGGGTTAATAAGTGACGGGGGGGGGGTGTAGTGTAGTGTGGTGTTTGGTGCGACTGTACTGACCTACCTGAGTCCTCTGGTGGTCGATCCTAACAAAAGGGACCACCAGAGGACCAGGTAGGAGGTATATTAGACGCTGTTATGAAAACAGCGTCTAATATACCTGTTAGGGGTTAAAAAATTCGGATCTCCAGCCTGCCAGCGAGCGATCGCCGCTGGCAGGCTGGAGATCCACTCGCTTACCTTCCGTTCCTGTGAGCGCGCGCGCCTGTGTGCGCGCGTTCACAGGAAATCCCGGCCCTCGCGAGATGACGCGTATATGCGTGACTCTGCGCAGGGCTGCCACCTCCGGACCGCACATCTGCGTTAGGCGGTCCGGAGGTGGTTAATATGTAGCTAGCCGACTTTGTTAAATCAGGCCACGGGTGTTGCAGGATCCTCTCTGTAGTGCAGACCAGCACCCGGGTTGATCTAGTGCCACTGGGCCCTTCTTACCTATTCTTAATGAAGCTCTACAGGTTTGGAAGGTGGCCAAGTCTCAAACTTTGATAGCTCGCTCTGTGGGACAACCCTGCTCTTTCGCATCTCACCTCGGTGGGGCGGCCAGCGCTAGCAAGTGTCCTGGTTGTTCCAAACTTCTTACATTTAAGAATAATGGAGGCCACTGTGCTCTAGGAAAATTTTGGAGCAGCAGAAATTCTTTGTATCCTTCTCCACACAATCCTGTCTCTGAGCTCTACAGGCAGTTCTTTCCTCCTCATGGCTTGTTTTTTGCTCTGATGTGTATTGTATAAACCAATCCACTGTATTTACCACAGGTGACTCTAATCAAGGAAACATCTCAAAGATGATCGAGAGAAATGGGAGGCCCCAGGGCTAAATGTCAAGTGTCTGAATACTTATGTCCATGCATAGTTTTTCCTTTTTAATAAATTTGCAAACTTTCGTAAAAATTCTGTATTCACTTGCAGATCGATGGGGGAAAACTTCATTTTTTATTTCAGCACAAAGCCTCAACATAACAAAATATGGAAAAAAGTGAAAGGGTCTGAGAGCTTTCTGGATACACCGTATATTATCATTCACTTTAAAGTCTGAAATTCATTACAAAGCAGTTTTGTTTTTGAAAATGCAGTGTTTTTTTCAGGCATTTTTTCCTTAAAGGGCATCTGTCAGCAGATTTGTACCTATGAAACCAGCTGACCTGTTGCATCTGTGTGGGTCCCATGTTCATAGGTGCCCGCATTGCTGACAAAAATGATGCTTTAATATATGCAAATGAGCCTCTAGGAGCAACGGGGGCGTTACCATTACACCTAGAGGCTCAGCTCGCTCTGCAACTGCTGCTCCCTCTCCACTTTGATTGACAGGACCAGGCAGGGGTGATATTTTCACTGCCTGGTCCTGATATCTTCAATGCCCTTTAGGGTCCATTCAAATGAGCGTAAGTGTTGTGCGGTCTGCAAATTGCGGATCCGGAAAACACGGCGGTGTGCGTTCCGCATTATGAGAGAAATGCCTATTCCTGTCTGCAGACAAGAATAGGACATGTTCTATCTTTTTTGCGGGGTTGCAGAATGGAACTACAGATGCGGACAGCACATTGCGTGCTGTCCTCATCTTTTGTGGCCCCATTGGAATGAACGAGTCCGTCCCCGTTCCGCAAAAATCGCAAAACGGATGCGGACCCAGAAATACGGTTGCGTGTATGGACCCTTAAGCATCTCCATGGAAGCTGGAAAACACCTGAAAAAAGGCCAGTATAAGCTTCTGCAATAAAAAAATAAAATATTTAAATATAAAAATAAAAAAAACACGGAAAAAGCAAGACAAAAAAGGTAAAAAGGCACAGTATTTTTAATGGCAAAGAAAAAAAAATAGCCATAAAAATATTGTGTGCTAAGCAGTCACTTCATTAACATGTGACGGTCAATAAAGTGCAGCAGGCTGGCGGTATCCGTGCTTGGCACAGGCAGAGTCTGCTCACAGTCACGTCTGCCTTGTATTATGACTGGGCGCTTTCACATCGGAGCCCAGAGATAAGTTTATTGATTTTTGCCTGGATTTATGATTTGAAAGTGTTGATAACTTGTCGAGAGGACAGAGATCAGCGAGGGTTCGGCGTCTGGGTCCTCTAAGACAGTATCAGTCATGGCTGCCTATAGAAAGGAGGCCACACATATGCGGTGGCTCCCAAGTAAAGTGGATGAAGATGGGCAGACCCTCAGCCCGAAACTAACAACATAAGACCCCTTTAAAGAGGATCTGTCAGCATCCCCGACATATCAGTTTTAATGAATACATGTTTTACCTATAAAACTCTGGAGCACTCCCTGTTGCACTGTTCCTCTATTATTCCTCAAGGAAACGTATGAATGAACTGACAAATAGGTGCCCACTGTGAATGGGGTGCGTCTCTACAGAAATGGAGCTGTCAACACACAGACAGGGGATGGTAACACACACAGTTGTCAATATATTAATACATTTCCAGGAGGAATAACAGAGGAATCACAAAACACATTTACTACAGGGAGTACAAATAAAACAGACATGTGCAGGTAGCAGACGTGTCTACATGGACTTTAAAGGGGTTGTCCCATCTCATTGTTTTCACGGCAAGATGGGACTAAGTATGGGCCCCTAGGTGGAAACAGCAAGATGCAACAATCCCTTGAAAGGACTAGAATTTAGGATAGGCCCATCAATATGAGATTGGTGGAGATTAGGGATGAGCGCTCCGTGCAGTATTAGAACAAAGTTTTATGCGAATCGACTTCGGATGTTTCATCCGAAGTCGGTTCGCTCATCCCTAGTGGAGATCCAACTCTGAGTACCCCTACTGATCAGCTGATTGAAGGGCCCCCTTCACTGTCTACCAGGCACAGCTCCATAGTTTAACTAGTGGCCATGTCTGGTATTGCAGCTTAGTCCCATTCTCTTTAACCCCGAAATGACTTGTGCCAAATATGTAGGGTGCAAGTTGGGGGTTTAATTTAAACACAGCGCCTGATTAGAAGCCGACAGGCATCATAGTTGCTGGGCTCCTGCTGTTTTACACAGCAGACACCCAGAGGCATTGTCCATGATTGGTAATAATGGCGATCATGAACATTTAACCCCTCCAAAAGAGTGGTAAATTCCGGATGTTCCCCCCCCCCGGGAGCGCTTCTGAAGGATCCAAGGACTGCCACAGCAATGCCCCTATGGAAGATGCTGAAGACTAGCCGCTATGATAAAGTTTTTCAGGGGTCATGCGACCAAAGCGTGGCTTGAATCACCTACTGACTAAATTTTTATTTTTAATACATAAAACTTTTACTTTTATTATTGATATTTAAAATTTAACACTCTAAATTGATTTAAAAATTCTCAGAGCGAGCAGTGAGTACTGATATATATTCCTGTGTACCTCTGCTCAGAGTACACCACTGTGTAGGATAGCCCCTGATATTTTTCTCAGGGCTTCCCAAATTTCCTAAGCCTTTTCTGCAACTTTATGTTTAGTTGCACATATATCTCTACTATAGGGAAGCAGGAACACCTTAGATTTTAGAATCAGATGGGCATCGTGAGTCTCCATAGTAGAGATATATGTGCAACTAAACATAAAGTTGCAGAAAAGGCTTAGGAAATTTGGGAAGCCCTGAGAAAAATATCAGGGGCTATCCTACACAGTGGTGTACTCTGAGCAGAGGTACACAGGAATATATATCAGTACTCACTGCTCGCTCTGAGAATTTTTAAATCAATTTAGAGTGTTAAATTTTAAATATCAATAATAAAAGTAAAAGTTTTAAGTATTAAAAATAAAAATTTAGTCAGTAGGTGATTCAAGCCACGCTTTGGTCGCATGACCCCTGAAAAACTTTGTTATATATTTAAACAGCGTGGCCACCCACTGTAGGACCTATTAGTCTGTTGCACACATAGCCGCTATGATGTCTCCCATACACAGATCCTCTTCCCCTGTCTCTATGTAGCACACATTTAAAGGCGGCATGAAGGACATTATACAGCAGTATTGAGCAGTGTAGCCGTGAATCCAGCACTGGAGTGAGGTAGAAAACTTACTAGAACAAGAAGCAGCATCTCTGTCCCCCTGTCTAATTCCAGAAGATCATACTCCCTCAGTGCCCTCTCCTCTCCATAGACACCCATGGGCAGCAGCTGAAACCCGATCCCTCAATGTGCTGGTAATCTGTCTCGTTTCTTAAGATGGATTTTAGCAGTGAATTGAGGGTGAATGATCAGTGCAGGAGGTCGGGGACATCTAAGAAGCTGCTAGTATTATAAATGGCACATGGCAGGTGGAGAGAATCCTTTTACAGGAGCTGTGCTTCAGCGAGTACCTATTCAATGTTACCGACCTGCGTTGCTGCCGCTTCCCCGCCTTCATCCTCCACATCTTTTTGAGACGCCTTTCTGCTGGTTACATCCCTGTAAGAGGCAAGTTTTGCACTTCTCCTTTTGATGGCTTCCAACATAATTCGGAAGAACCTGCAGATATTGCAATGGTCAACATGCATTCATCATACCTCAGACACAGGATAACACGACAGGAATAACCATGGTAAGGCTAGGGTCATCATTCTTTAATGCCTCAGTACACTGCACCATATCCCTATGACTTCCCCCATACACAAGTAAAACCAGCAAGGATCTTCTATACAAGTCAATCGAAAGAAGAGCATGGAGAGCAACCACTGGCTCTCCAGATGATGCTGCAAAACTACAACTCCTAGCATGTCTGCAGCTGGCCTGCTAGGAGTTGCTGTTTTGCAACATATGGAAACCCACAGATTGAAAACGATTGCTTAAAATACTTGTTCTACTCCCGGGTTCTGTAGCTAGGGGCATGACACGTAGGTTCTGCTTTTGCAAGATGACTGCTGGGGCCACATGATCTGCTATAGCGAGGGAAAAATGGCCCCCAACTGGTGGCTGAACACAATCCGAAGCCCAAATTGCTCCCTCCTCTCCCGTATGTACTACATGAAAGAGAGAAGCTAAGTGAATATGGTAAATATGCCCCTTGCAAATGGCTCCTGTGTGGCTGTGCCAAGCTCCAGGAAGGTGGAGCTGTCCTCGAAATTTTGAAATCAGGCATACATACCTGGTCTCCATAATGCGTAGCACATCCTCAGGTCTCAAGCACTTCTCCCGCCGATAATATTCATATGGCAAGAAGTGGAATTTTATTTTGTAGACGTGAAATTTCTGGCATTTCTCTTCAATGCGGAAGGTTTCTTCTGCATCCAGCTTGTGCAATACCTAGAACAGGGAAATTACCACTCCGTGAACACCACCACTAGGGGGAAGCAAACTGAAGATGTGCAGTTTCATTGAGTACATTGCTGTAGTATGAAAAAGGTTACAGGCTCAAACATTCATTATTTTCAAACACCCCTAATTCAGTTGATCCTAGTTTCTAAGTTTTCTCATATAGACATATCCCTCCCAGATATATATTTTTTGATCTGTGTGTTCAGGATGCTGCTGCCTTCACTTGCTCTCGTATATCGGCACAGCTTCATCCCTGGACTGATTTCTTCTACATGTTATGAAGGATCTCTTCTCCCTTGTGCAGAAAGTCACTGTTGCTAAGGAGTGTGTGAATCCCACCTATCTGCATATTCTGCCATGGGTGCTCCGCTCTATCTATATTCTGATACAGAACAGATTTTGTGATCGGTCTTCCCTAAAAAAATTAAAATATAAGTGTTCCTTAGGCAGCCCATAGCCACTGCTGCTACGTTCTCCGAGGTGGGCATGAGCATTGTGCTGCTCACCTCCGCTCCGGCAGCTTTCATTTGCTCCCTCATGGCAGGCCTAGCTGTTGGAGCCGACTGGCTGTTCCTGGCTGTAGGCTTCTTCTTGCCGGCAAGGCCTCCTTCCTTTGCCCTTAGGGCATGCTCAATCACCCTCCAGCTCTTAAAAAGGACCAGTGTGCAAGCATTCTAATTCACACCAACCAACGCCTGATCACATTAGACTACTTAAAGGGTAACTGTCATGTTTTCATCAAAAAATCCTATTTAGCATATGTTACTGCTGCAGCAGCATTATGCATAAAGCAATGTTTAGTTTCTTCACATACCACTGTTTTCCTTGAGTTTTCCCCTTAGTAACGGATGTTTGAATCCTACAATATGAGGATCTTCTCAAGATGGCTCCTCTGCCAGTTCTCTCAGGCCAAAACTGCCTTCCCTCACTTCCCATACACACTTGCTGTAGCCAGCAGCTCCCTGCCAGCCAATCAGATTGGATTACTGAGAGACACGCCTCCTCACTCTGAAGACTAATGCAGCCATGCAGTGTGGAGGACCGCCCCTTCATCTTCTGTTTATGATTAGCCGGAGACAGACGAGCCATAGCAACGGTCTTTTAATGGAGCAGTGGAAAGGGACAGATGATTTTAATGAAAGCTGTTATTATAAGGTAATTACAGATCTTTTGACAATCATTGACAGACTAACTCAAGTATACATGCCTAGCTCTAATAAACTGGCAAATAAAATAAAAAATATATGACAGTTATCCTTTAAAGCAACTTCCTATATGGGAGAGTGCCTGATTAATAGGTTGTCTAGCCTGCTAGTTCCCTGGAAAGGTGCCTCTCTGACTGATCTCTGTATCGACACTGAGCTGCCCACCCTGACCTCGGACTGTTCATGAGATTTCACGTACTCTGCCTGCCCTGACCAAGGCTTTATCTGATCCCCAAGCGCCCTGCACTGGTGTCTCTGAAACCCATGGGTCAGCAGTCAACCAAACAGAATACTCCAGAAGGTAGCAGCCTGGTGGTTCCCCTGCAGCGAAGTCCAGGGTGAAAACCAGGGGAACGCCAGGAAAACGCCCTAAATTAACACAGTGGCAGCACACTCTCTGAGTATCAGCAGGGAGGAGAAGATCTAACAGAGAGGAGGGACAGCAGAACTGCGAGCTGTCAGAATCAGCAGCACCAACAGCTAGGTGAAGGAGTTACATAAACTTTGCAACAGCAAAATGGTAGGAAATGTTTTTTTTTAATAAATAACTTAAAAGTTACTTCATTCTGAAATCAGCAAATTGCACAAAAAATAAAAATAAAATAAAATCTGTGCAAAGATGTCTGAAACATTTTTGCCATCAAGAGGCCTCACAGTAGCAGATCCAAATAACTATTAAATATCATGTAGAGAAAGCACTGTGCCCAATCATAGAGCCACACAGACCTCCTTATCTCCACCCAGGACTGATCAGTTTGACTAGGCGGGAAGGCAATTCTGAACACAATATGCACCTCACTAGGTTTCAGATTCAAGTCAGAGACACAACATATCGCTGGAGTCTAAGGAGGTAACAAAACAAGAAGGGATTCCTCTACTGTACTCTAAATTACTAAGAAATGAGGCGTTACCACTAGACCAGGAGGGAATCAAATATGAAGCCCCTTCTTTTTACACTAGACACAAGAGCACCAAAAATTAACCCCCTTTTCTAACCTTGACTGCTGAGGAACGAAAGCATTACCCCTAGGCCACCAGGGAATCAACATCTTAAACATATCTTCTATCTTAGACCACCAAAGAAGGGGGCTTAACACAAGACCAAAAGGAATAAAATATAAACCCCTTCTTCTACCCTTCGACTATTACACTCGTGTTTTTTTGGGTGGATCCGATCTAACAAACGGAAATCCAAAACGCGAGTGTGAAAGTAGCCTAAGGATGGCGGCATTACCCTAGACCACCAGGGAATCAAACATGAATCACTTTTTCTACCCTAGACCATGTAAAGGAAGATTACCCTAGGCCACCAGGGAACCAAAAATTTTGCCCCAACCTTTTACACTAGATGCAAGAGAATCAAATATTAACCCTATCTTCTACTCTAGACTGCAGAGGATGGGGAAATTACACTAGAACACCAGGTAATCAGAAATTAACACCCCCCACCCCCTTCGAATTTATACCCCAAAAGAGCCCAGCCAAATATTTACCCCGTCTTCTACCCTAGACTGCAGAGCCTTATCCTAGACCAGCAAGGAATCCAATATTAACCCCTTTTTCTACCTGAAAGGAAGATTACGCCACTAGAATATTATCAGTCCTGTAGATTAGATCACCAAGGAAGAGGTCATTTTCTTAGGCCATAAACAAAAGTGTGTGATAAAGTTGTGCGCAACTTACAGAAAAGCTATCGGAGATAAGATAATGAGCCTCACTTCTCTATTCATCTCATCGTCTTTTCTGCGGAATGTGAACAGCAATCAATGCTTTTATTAAATATCTCATATTGGATAAGGAAAAATGGGGCAGAGAACGTGAGATGAACAGGATCCCTATTCTCGCTCTACCTGGGCTTGCTGTACTAAGTGGGCTTGTGAATAAGTGGAGTTTAAACCCTTCAGGACCCTGCCATTTTTCACCTTAAGGACCCTGCCATTTTTCACCTTAAGGACCAGGCCATTTTTAGCAAATCTGACATATGTCACTTTATGTGGTAGTATCTTTAAAATGCTTTTACTTATCAGGGCCATTCTGAGACTGATTTCCCGTCACACATTGTACTTCATGACAGTGGTAAATTAGAGTCAAAATATTTAATTTTTATTTATTAAAAAATATACCAAAATTGACCCAAAATTTAGAAAAATTCTCAATTTTCAAAATGTCAATTTCTCTGCTTTTAATGATAACTCCTAAAATAGTTATTACTTTACATTTCCCATTTGTCTACTTCATGTTTTGGATCATTTTGTAAATTACTTTTTTGGGGATGTTAGAAGGCTTAGACGTTTAGAAGCAAATCTTGAAATTTTTCAGAAAAATTTCCAAAACCCACTTTTTAAGGACCAGCTCAGGTCTGAAGTCCCTTTGTGGGGCTTACATAATAGAAACCACCCATAAATGGCCCCATCTGAGAAACTAAACCCCTCAAGGTATTCAAAACTGATTTTACAAACTTTCTTAACCCATTAGGTGTTCCACAAGAATTCAAGGAAAATGGAGATGAAATTTCGAATTTCACTTTTTTGACAGATTTTCCATTTTAATCAATTTCTTTCGCTAACAAAGCAAGGGTTCACAGCCAAACAAAACTCAATATTTATTGCCCCGATTCTGTAGTTTACAGAAACACCCCATATATGATCGTAAACTGCTGTATGGGCACACGGCAAGGCACAGATGGAAAGGAATGCCATATGGTTTATGGAAGGCAGATTTCACTGGGATAATTTTAAGTTGCCATAGCACACCCTGATGCACCCCTAGAGTAGAAACTCCCCCAAAAATTATCCCATTTTGGAAACTACAGGATAAGGTGGCAGTTTTGTTGGTACTATTTTAGGGTACATATGATTTTTGGTTGCTTTATATTACACTTTTTGTGAGGCAAGGTAACCAAAAATAGCTGTTTTGGCACCGTTTTTATTTTCTGTTATTTACAATGTTCATCTGACAGATTAGATCATGTGGTATTTTTATAGAGCAGGTTGTTACGGACGCGACAATACCAAATATGATAACTTTTTTAGTTATTTGTTTCAGTTTCACATAAAAAAAAGCATTTTTAAAAAAGGGCCATCGTTTTTTTATATTTTTTGGGCTATTGTTTTAGGTAGAGTCTCATTTCTTGCGGGATGAGATGATTGTTTAATTGGTACGATTTTGGGGTGCGTATAACTTTTTGATCGCTTGGTATTGCATTTTTTGTGATATAAGGTGACAAAAAAAACAGCTTTTTTTACATAGTTTTTATTTTATCTTTATTACGGTATTCACCTGAGGGGGTAATCGTAATTTAAAATGTATTTTCACAAATGCCAGAAGTCTAGCTAGAAAAATGGGGGAGCTGGAGGCTATGGTACTAGAAGAACACATAGATGTAGTTGGTGTGGCTGAGACATGGTTGGACTCTTCACATGACTGGGCTGTAGATATTGAGGGCTTTACACTATTTAGGAAAGACTGGGTCACTAGAAAAGGTGGTGGCGTGTGCCTGTATGTGAGGAGTGATCTGAAGACAAGGGTGAAAGAGGCAATTGTGGGTGAGGATGGTAAGTATGTGGAAACCTTATGGGTGGAAGTTCAAGGGGATATAAACACTGAAAATATAATACTTGATGTAATCTATAGACCCCCTAACATCACAGAGGAGATAAAAGCCCAACTGTATAACCAAATAGAGCGGGCGGCACAGGCTGGTACAGTGGTCATAATGGGAGATTTTAACTTCCCAGACATTGACTGGGGTCATGGTTCTGCCTCAACCGCAAAGGGGAGAAGATTCCTCACCTTGCTGCAGGACCACTTTATGGGCCAGTTTGTAGAAGCTCCCACTATGGGCGATGCTCTGTTGGATCTGATCATTTCTACTGATGCAGAGCCTGTTGGAAATGTTACTGTTCGAGAAACACTAGGTAATAGTGACCACAATATACAGTAATTATATTCCCCCTAAACTATAAGAAGCAAACTCTGTCCGGCAGAGCAAAGACACTGAATTATAAAAAGGCTCATTTCCCTGGGTTGAGGGCAGCATTTCAGGGCATAGACTGGGGGCAGCTACTGTCACATAATAATACTGAGGATAAATGGGAGAGCTTTAAATCCACATTGAGTAATTGCACTAAAAAATGTATTCCTTTAGGTAACAAGTATAAACGGCTAAAATTAAACCCCCCGCAGCTACTGTAAAAAGGGCAATAAAAGACAAAAAGAGGGCATTTAAAAAATACAAATCTGAGGGGTCAGTTGTAGGGTTTGAAGATTAAAAAGGGCTTAATAAAATCTGTAAAAATGAGGGGGAAAAAACGTATCAATGATGTAACTATGACCTCAATGGGCATGTCTCCCATGTAATATTCTAATTTATAAGCTGGTTTATAGGATTAACTAAACGCTTCCTTCCCGAGCCGCAGCCAGAAGTAACGCACACAGCCGAA
Organism: Bufo gargarizans; assembly: GCF_014858855.1. NCBI lineage: Eukaryota > Metazoa > Chordata > Amphibia > Anura > Bufonidae > Bufo > Bufo gargarizans. Next base: position 40,986,729 of record NC_058080.1, read on the forward strand.
TCAAACATCTTATCTGCTTACAAGAGAATAAACAGCATTAGAGATAAAGCACCAAGACAAACACAACGATTATTACGCTGCCCTGTTAAAGGGGCAGAGCCAGAAAAACTTTCCTTATATCCCAGGCATCGAGGGGGGTCACAAATTAAATCTACAACAGATCTGCCCATCCTGGCTTATGCTCCCCTCTTCAGAGTTTACATAAAGATTAATCTACAAAAAAAAAAGGTTGCGTAGCTTGGTAAATACTTGGTATATCTTACAGCCTCTTTACAGTCCAGAGCTGAATTCACAATCCTGCAAGCTTCAGAGCTTAACTCTCCCAGCATACTGTGCTGGAAGAACGTCCGCAAAAGAGCTTGCAAAGCATGTACGCAACGCCTAAGGCATGGAATTCACAATTTTGCAAGCTTCAGAGCTTAAATCTCCCTGCATTTAACGCTGTAGCAATTTCCGCAACAGAGCTTGAAAAGCATTTACGCCACGCCTAAGAATGGAATTCACAATTCTCCAAGCTTCAGAGCTTAAATCTCCCAGCATTCCGTGCTTGAGGAATGTCCGCAACCGAGCTTGCTCTGGTGTTCTGCAAAGCATTTGTGCCATGCCTAAGCTGCTGTCACTGCAGCTGCTACGGTACTATTTATCCAGCTGCAGTTATGACATACCCACCATGACCATTCCAACCAATCGCTGTCCACAGCGGTGTATTGTGCACCGATCAAGTGGTTATCGGCCCGTCCTCACTGCAGCAAGTTAAACATGGGCCACTGCTGCGTTGGTGAACTTCATCTGGTGCAGAGACGTTCTTCTGTTGTTTAATGGCATTCCCTTTAGTCTATTTTTTACTAAAAAAATCTGAGCAGAATTGTGAATGCAGCTCTTGTGGTATAATACTGGTTGTGATTTCAATTAATAAAGTTAAGGTCCTTTACATAGGCTGATGCACAGGCAATTATCAGGAACAAACTCTTCGTTCCCGATGATTGCCTGATCATTGATTCGAGGGAGGGTTTCCACTACATGCAGTAATCCTCCCCTCTGTATGGGGGAAGGACAATCGTTACTACGATTGTTCATCCCCATTCAGATTCGTTGTCTGCCGCTTTGCACAGGACAATCTGCTGCCAGCAAACAATTTTATGTGCCACAAAAGATGACCACCTGATGAAGGACATTTACTCATTCGTTGGGCGATTTGCGACAATCATCACCCGATTGCATGATGGCAATTATTATTGTGGTGGTGGTGAATTCCTTCCCGACTCCAAATTAAAATAACCCCCTGGATCAATCATCCATATAAAGCAATTAAGCATGCCTTCCATAAAAAAGTGCAAACACAGATACATAAACACAGGATATGGTACTTATGACCTTCCAACACTGCACGTAGCAGAGACGAGTTAGTTTGGAAGCTCTTTGAGATTACATAGCTAGTCCATTGTGACTTATGCAGACGATCCAGCTCTGCTACATCCGTATATTGTAACGCAACAGCATCCAGCTATCTGATGGTGGAACCGCGATGTAAGCACCAACATACCGACACAACCCCGCCGTCAGCGTTCTGCTTACCTCACCCAGACACACACGGGTCAGTTGCTTCTTCAGTTTTTGTACTCTTCTCGTAGCTTTCTTAGTGGGCAGGACGGGCACGCTCATCATGGGAGTTTTAATATTGGAGCTTGCAATCAACAAAATTTCTCTGAGTCTGAAACACAAAAAAATAAATAAAGATACAACCTTAAAGTGACATCTATTAGGACGTACGGACGTAACGGTAAGGTGTCTTCTGCTCATCATCCCCCTATCTATGACCCAAAGTGGGAGCAGCACAAGGATCTTCGCATGGCTATTTGTAATACCGCATTTTACCTGTAGTGGCCGCTGCAGGGAAAGTGAGCAGCTGAGCTGCGTGGGGATCCCGCTAGGGAACGGGAAAGAAACTAAAGGGCGAGCTGATTCCCGGAAGCTTAAAGACACTTACCTGGGGATACCTAGAGTGACGTTCATCTCTCCTCTGCCTGCAAAGTGGAAGGTGTTCAGTGTCATCTGGGTGGAGGGTTCTCCGATGCTTTGAGCTGCGAGAAGGCCCACCGCATCCCCGGGGTCACACAGGGCTCTCTGCCATTTCAGCTGCAGCAAAGTCCTTAAACTGTAATAGTAAAGTAGTCATTTCAGGGACCTGTACTACAAAATGCAGAGCAAGGACTGGGCTTTCCTGCGAGATGTCCTGCATGCCAGGGTGCCATGTCACCTTATAGTCCCCCGCTGGTGCACAGTGTATCCAGAAAGGAGCCTCTATACAGCATGTCAAAGCCAAGATGTTGTATGGAAGACTATGCATAAATGGTTACCCTCCATAGGGGGTACGTGTCTGATTGGTCCTAGTGGTCAGACCTCCATGATCAGACATGTCCAATGCCGCACCGCGAGACTGCTGGACACTCAGTATAGTGCTCTCCAGCAGGATCCATCAGTCCCACAGAGATGAATGGAGAGACGGCGTGATCTGTGCCCCTGCTTCAAATGGGGCGGGAGATCATGACCAGCAAGGACCAGAGCAGTCAGACCCCCAACAACTAAAGGATCAGGCATGCAGTCTACTCCTTATGTCCCCTACCTCAGAGCCAGGAGCCCACATACAGTTTGGCCGTCAATCTAATAGTATGGCCAGCTTTAAGGTGGATTTAGACTGCCCGATCAGGAACGACTGATCCTGCAAATGGTTCTGACAATCTGCCCATGTAAAATGTGCCGCCAAATACTCGTTCATCAGGTGATCCTGTCGTTCATGCAGGCACCACCAATCATGGCTTGTGGGCAACAGATCGCGCGGTCTAAACAGCGATCTGCTGCCCAGAAACAAGGATTCTGTATGGGGACGAGGGATCGGTATAGCAGCGGTGTCCTTCACGGAGCGAGCAGCCGACTGTCAGGAAGGAAAGGCCGTAAGGCTGTGTGGTGTAAACCCGCCTGTAGTTTCACAGTTGCAGTAAAGCAGATCTACGGTGGATCTCTCGCCCCCTTTAGTGAATCCAGTATATCGCTCATCCAGCACTGAAGGGTTAGGCTACTTTCACACTAGCGTTTTTGCTGGATCCGGCAGGGTTCGGCAAAAAACGCTTCCATTACTTATAATACAACAATCTGCATCCGTTATGAACGGATCCGGTTTTATTATCTTTAACATAGCCAAGACGGATCCGTCATGAACTCCATGGAAATTTAATGGGGGACAGATCCGTTTTCTATTGTGTCTGAGAAAACGGATCCGTCTCCGTTGACTTACATTGCGTTTCAGAACGGATCCGTCTTGCTCCGCATCCTATCGCGGACTGAAAAACGCTGCTTGCAGCGCTATTCTGTCCGTGATGGGAGCGCAACCAAATAGCCGGAATGCATTCTGGTGCGCTCCGTTTTGTTCAGTTTTGTCTCTATTGACAATGAATGGGGACAAAACGGAAGCGTTCCCCCCCCCCCCCCACCGCTATTGAGATCCGTGAGGAAAGCGCAAGTGTGAAAGTAGCCTTAAAAGGCATTTCCATCTTTATTGTGAATACATCTGAAACGCTCAACTGTCACACGGTCTTATTCATGACGGATGATGGCAGCGGTATGCCCTGGAAGGCGTTTCAGATGTATACCTTTTAACCCTTCAGTGCTAGGTGAGCCCAGGCCCCTGGGTCATTTTCATACCAATTCACTCCCCCTCCTCCGCGTCTGCCCGCCCATGGTCTCTTCTCTATATTTCCTCCTACTGTCCGTAATCCCGCGCATGCGCTGTTGACCGCGATATCGGCGCGTGCGCATTGTATGACCACAGTCTGGCCGGGGCATCACAGTTTACTGTGCGCATGCGCCGACCCCGGCCTAACTTACGTTCTTGCTGTGATCACGGCAAGAACGTAAGTTAGGCCGGGGTCGGCGCATGCGCACAGTAAACTGTGATGCCCCGGCCAGACTGTGGTCATACAATGCGCACGCGCCGATATCGCGGTCAACAGCGCATGCGCGGGATTACGGACAGTAGGAGGAAATATAGAGAAGAGACCATGGGCGGGCAGACGCGGAGGAGGGGGAGTGAATTGGTATGAAAATGACCCAGGGGCCTGGGCACCGGCCGTTGTAAGGCCGCCCCTGGGCACCTTCACAGCCTCGTTTCCATACGGAATAAAAGTGTTTTTTGGACGAATTATGCTAGCAGGGAACTAATGGTGAGAACAGTTTTAATAGGGGGGATGCCGTGGACATAAGTGTGTTAATAGGTTAATAGGGTCAATCGGCGTGAAAGACTCCCTTTAAGTGGTTAAGATAGAACAAAAGGTGGTATTCCCAGAATGAACACTTATCACCTATCCACAGGGTACACAGGTAAGGGTCTTTTTCACTGGGGGTCCCACCGACCACGAGGACAAGGAGTTTTCCATTATTTTTATGCTGATGTCCTATCCTCAGGAGACAGACCCCCGTGGATCTCTTAGGATAGGACATCAATATCCTGCTAAAACAGCGATAAATATATTCTGGGAAAACCCCTTAAAGAGGACCCATCCCCTCTCCTGAAACGTCTGCTTTAGTAACTACATGCCTCCTCCCCATGTAACAACAACAACAACTCTGGAACATCTATTCCTTTGACTCTCCGATGTAGCATTCCTTTATTATTCCTGCTAGAAGATATGACTGAATTGCTAGCAGTTTGCAGTGAAGTTCCAGATGGTTGTTACGACCTGGGGACGTGATCCAATCAGTGCTGCCAGTGTCAGACTCTGTAGAGACACACACGCAACTGGGAAACACCCATCCGGACCTCCATTTCAAACTGCTGGACAATCATTCATAACTTCTAGCATGAATAATAGAGGAACGACTCAACAAAGAGTCATATGAATTGTTATGACATAGGAGATGCGGGTAGTCTGAGGTAGTCTTTTTGCATAAAATTCCGAAACCCGCTAACCTGGACTAGTGCTACCACCACACACTAAGGTAGACTTTGCTGTCAGTTACCTGTCAGATGGCACCTTTGACTTGCCGTAGCTGGAGTCGCCCCGCGTTTCCCGCTGCTCCATGTACTGATCGACTTTGTTTTGAAAACTTTCAGACACGGATCCAAAATAAAGATCTGGACGGAGGACTGAGAGGCAAGGGTCAGGCAGGCGAGGGGACCGTTTTATGTACTTCCTCTGCAGCTTTGGGTCCAGGGCACGCCAACTATCAATCAGCTGGAAGAAGAAAAATATTAAAGGTTTCTACGCAAGTCTTCCACCGTAAATGTACATCAGATGTCAGGTTTTTAAACATGTCTCCCGCTCAGAAGCCGAGCAGGCACAATGGGCACAGCAGACTAGGGCAGGCTAAGTCGGTGATAAGCAATAAATGCCGATCACAGGCATTTAACCTCCCAGATGCCGTGGTCAACGGCAACCAAGGCATCTCAGAGGGCTTTCCCTGGAAGCGCTGTGATCTCAGGGCCCGAACGGCTCCGCCGCGCCGACATTAGGGAAGCCATTCAGTTGCTGTGGCAGCCTCAACCCCTCTGAAGTATCAGAGGCCTGCCATAGCCATTTTCTTATGGAACCCTGCCTGTGGTTCCATAGGAACGTAGCGATTCTCCCATAGACTGCAATGGCAATTCACTGCAGTCTATGGGAGAAGCAATAAGATGATCAAATGGTCAAGTCAGCCTGGGGGAACTTAATAAAAATGTTAAAAAGTTTTAGAAAAATATTAATAAAATATAAAAACGTAATAATCTTCCTTTCCACATACATATATATAATAATAATAATAAAAGACCACAGGTATCGCCATGTACCAAAATGCCCAAACTTCCCCTCAAACAGAGCTCTGCTGTAATAACAGACACAACCATAGGGCAGCTGTGGCGCTGTTTTCCAAAGAAAGCAGTCATAATGACAACCCGTTCAGACAGTCTTGGTCTATAGGTTACACGTCGCACATAGGTCACAGTAACTGCGCTCACCTGAGTGACGGCCTCTTCCCGTCCATATTCACTCAGTCCCTCAGGTATGTGCTCTTTAAAAGCCGCCAGCTTCTTTTGGGAGTACAAGAGGAATGCCCCAAGCCTTTGTGAAGAACCAGCAAGTTTGTCTCTCCACTTCCGGATAGCCTGGCAGTAGCGGTTAGCCTGCTCGGAATCCATTTTACACAAGACTTCATCCAAGCGTTTCAACTGTCTGATCACCTAATAAAAGAGGATTCCAACAGAGGATAAAGGAAAGCTTAAAGGGCATCTCCAACACTGGACATTATTTTATATATAGATGTATTATGTACACTATGTATACTCCAGAGCTGCACTCAATCTTCTGCTGGTGCAGTCACTGTGTACATACATTACCTGTACTGATACTGATGTTACATCCTGGACTATACTCCAGAGCTGCACTCACTATTCTGCTGGTGCATTCACTGTGTACATACATTACTTATCCTGTACTGATCCTGAGTTACATCCTGTATTATACTCCAGAGCTGCAATCACTATTCTGCTGGTGCAGTCACTGTGTACATACATTACATTACTTCTCCTGTACTGATCCTGAGTTACATCCTGTATTATACCCCAGAGCTGCACTCACTATTCTGCACATTACATTACTTCTCCTGTACTGATCCTGAGTTACATCCTGTATTTACAAGCAACTCAATCAAATTGAAGGCAACGCCCCTTAAAGCAAACAGCATTTAAATCCTCACTCGCTCCTGATACAACACAAACCACTGAGGAAGGGACCAAAAGTGTCCCGAAACGCGTCTGGTCTAAGGAAGCAGTGAGGACGAAAGGATATCCACCACTTGGAATTATTTAACTTCCGCAAAGAACATATTCTTCTCAGCGAGAATCTTTTCAAATACCCCGCAGCAAAGGAGATTGGCCAATCAGGAACCACATCACCGTGTGACGTTGACCCGCATCATCATCACGTGCAGCATCACATGGTAAGGCGAGAGATCACGTGGGACGCCACGCAGGTCCTTGCATAAAGGAGTACACCGTAACGGAAGAAGAGGGGTAAAGTACAACCTTCTAATTACTAAGTATTCCATTAAACGGGACGAATATATCAATAGACTGCACCGGGAAACTATATAATATATAAAAGACTACTTCTATATATATTCTATATATATTACCAGCAAGGTACCGTTTCTACCATTAAAGGGCGGATGTTCCAATATTGGTGAATCCAACGAGTAGAAGAACAAGTAATGCAGATTCCCTAACAGTAAATATCTGACATTGTTCATAATATCACTCACACCATTATATTATATTTTATAATCAGTACTGATTATCCAATTTTTTATTATATTTTTTATCGTGCACTATATATTTGAGTGACCCAGCACCAATTTTTGCACTATTTTCTCATCTTATTTCCTTTTTTTCACGCTTTTTTACTATTTTCACGATTACTTTTGCATCAAAAACATATTGGATTACCTTGTACTTACAAGGTCACTGTACATGGACTGAAGAATACAAATACTCCAGAAAAACATCCCAACTATATGACTCTATATTCCAGGACTCATTGAATAGACTTTTTCAATATTCTGAACACCTGATACAATTTTATTTTTTATTTTTATTTTTATTTATTTTTTCTTCTACCTATTTCTCTCATTTTTTATATCTTTTAACATATGTCCAGATAATTTTTATACATATATACAATTAAAAATTAAAAATATAATTAAATAAGCCAATCTAGTACCTAACTGTAACTAATAAATACTATTTATCCAACCAAATGTGAGTGTGCCATCACAATTCTGTTTTCTAATACAATACATTCTCGCGGTTTTTAGGTGTACCGGTGATTGAGCACCTCCATCCATATTGACCAATCGGTGAGCCTCAGTAACACTTCTAATCACATCCTGTATTATACCCCAGAGCTGCACTCACTATTCTGCACATTACATTACTTATCCTGTACTGATCCCGAGTTACATTCTGGTTTATACTCCAGAGCTGCACTCACTATTCTGATTGTTATTGGAAACAGTCAGCAGGCTACTTAGCAGTCACATCCCTGAGAGCTTAGCTGAGCTTCCATAATACAGTGGAAGAGGCATGTTCACATATGGCTTTCTGTAATATTTGTTAATTCCCATTTTTCCTGCAGCCTGAAATGTAACAAATAAATGCTAATCTTTACAAATCATCCATGTTGGATATTCATACAAACCAGGAAAAAAATAAAAATAAAAAAAATAGATAAAATAAGATCAAAAGTAACAAGCCTGCCTGCTGATGCTTTCCAGGTATCTACCGCTCTTTTCTTCATTTTAAAATGAGCCCCTGACCAATAATGTGGCTAATTGCTCCTAAAATTCTGAATTTTAAAAGAGTTTTTGGCTCATTATTATTAACGAATAATAGGCAGACAGCGAATGGTCTCCTGGTTGTTTTAGGAGCATAAAGATCACTAAATGATGAATCCAAAGGTTATGGTGTTCAAAGGATTCATGCATGGGCCCCAAAAAGCCAATAGCAAACATCATAAATTCCATGTGTAAAGATTATTTTACGACCCTGTGGTATCAGCTCACTGCCATATGTCATCAGGTAAACGTTATATCCCCCCTATCACTCAAAAGGTCAATAGCAACCGATAAAAAATAGCAAGGTAATCTTACTCCGCTGCCCTTATCATAGGCTTCCTCTCATCACAGGTTTGATATTCCAAATGGGTTTGCAAGTTCAAAACGTACACGTGTCTTACATGTGAATTTATAAATTACAAAATATACATCCCAGGAACAGACAGAAGTAATCTGAAGTAACTACCATAAACTATACAGCGTATATAATACTGCCCCCTATGTATAAGAATTTAGCTACTATAATACTGCTCTCTCGGGGGAGAAAAGTGCATCTTAGGCCTGATGCACATGCATTTTTGCGGATCGGATGCGGAACTAATTACTTCAATCCGTTGCTCTGTTCCGTGGCCCCGCAAAAAAAAAGCCATGCCTTATTCTTGTCTGTTTTGTTTCTATAATGGGCAGCCCGTTCCATTCTGCAAAATGCAGAATGCACACAGCCAGCATCTGCAAAACACAGCACAGACGTGTGCATAAAGCCTTCTAAAAGGAAAAATATGGTAAGTACTATAATACTGCCTCCTATGTACAAGAATATAACTACTATAATACTGCTCCCATGTACAAGAATATAACTACTATAATACTGCTCCTATGTACAAGAATATAACTACTACAATACTGCTCCTATGTAGAAGAATATACCTACTATAATACTGCTCCTATGTACAAGAATATAACTACTACAATACTGCTCCTATGTAGAAGAATATAACTACTATAATACTGCTCCTATGTACAAGAATATAACTGCTATAATACTGCTCCTATGTACAAGAATATAACTACTATAATACTGCCTCCTATATACAAGAATATAACTACTATAATACTGCTCCTATGTACAAGAATATAACTGCTATAATACTGCTCCTATGTACAAGAATATAACTACTATAATACTGCTCCTATGTACAAGAATATAACTACTATAATACTGCTCCTATGTACAAGAATATAACTACTATAATACTGCTCCTATGTACAAGAATATAACTACTATAATACTGCTCCTATGTACAAGAATATAACTACTATAATACTGCTCCTATGTACAAGAATATAACTACTATAATACTGCTCCTATGTACAAGACTATAACTACTATAATACTGCCCCTATGTACAAGAATATAACTACTATAATACTGCTCCTATGTACAAGAATATAACTACTATAATACTGCTCCTATGTACAAGAATATAACTACTATAATACTGCCTCCTATATACAAGAATATAACTACTATAATACTGCCTCCTATATACAAGAATATAACTACTATAATACTGCTCCTATGTACAAGAATATAACATGGTGTGCTTTCTGCACCTTTTGTGGCCCCATTGAAATGAATAGGTCCGCATCCCTTTTTGCAAAATTGCAGAATGGATGCAGACACAAATATACGGTCATCTGAATTAGCCCTCACTGTCAAAGCTTCTAATGGAAGATATGGCTGCTGGAAGTGAAAAGAAGGAACAGAGTGCGATATTACAGAGGTGGACGGAAAAGTAAGGAAAAGAAGAAACAGCAGGTGGCGCTATACAGATACATTTTCTTGAATAACTCAGTGGCTGTACTAACTTTTTAATTACATTATTAGAAGTATTAAAATCAAGGTGCTGCTTTGAAAAATATAAAATATTTTGGAAATAGACCTAAAGGGGTTCTCTGGGAATTAAGAAAATGAAAATACTTAAATAGTACTTCATTATAAATACATTACCAAATACCTTTCATTAGTTAAAATGGCTCGTTTTGTCCGTGGAGCAATCAATAGGAGTAGGGCTGAAACATCCGAAGTCGAGTCGCATAAAACGTAGTTTCTGTACTGTATGGAGCGAGCGCTCTGTACAGTATTAGAATGTATTGGCTCCGATGAGCCGAAGTTATTACTTCGCGAAGTCTCGCGATACTGCGCATAATTTCAGAAATTGATTTATATTGTAAAAAAAAAATTGGAACCGGGAAATGTTTTTTTACAGTACAAATTAATTTATGAGGTTATTACCCGAAATATCGCAAGACTTGACAAAGCAATAACTTCGAATCATCGGAGCCAATACATTATAATACTGTAAGGAGCTCCTGCTCTGTACAGTATTAGAACAACGTTTTATGCGAATCGACTTCAGATGTTTCATCCAAAGTCGATTCGCTCATCCCTAATTAGGAGAAATAAAATGGCCGCCATCCCGTTAGTACACACAAAACCTGTCCCGATTACACAGGAGGACAAGTTAAAGAGCTGCGCCATCTTCCTCTCTTACTTGTCAGGGATTATTATGATCTTGAATACATTTTAATATGATCTTCAGATGAAGATCTGTAGGAATGGAGTTCATGAGGAGACATGAAGTACAGAGAAGGTGGGGATGTGGATAATGAGCAGCAGCTCTTGTACGCAGTCTCCATGACCTCCGTCTGTCCTGTCCGTCCTCTCTGTACTTCATGTCTCCTCATGAACTGCATTCCCTCAGATTCAGCTGAAGATCTTATCATCTGTATTCAGGATCATAATTCCCGACAAGCAGAGCAGAGAAAAGGATGAGGCAGCTCTTTACCTCAGTGTTCTGAAGTAACGTGTCCCCCTGTGTGATTAGGACGTGTTGTGTGTGTACTAATAAGACGGCGGCCATTTTATTTCTCATAATGATTGCTCCCTAGACAAAATTAACCATTATAGCTAATGAAATGTATTTGGGAATATATTTATACTAAAGTAATATTTAAGTATTTTCATTTTCTTAATTCCCTGAGAACCCAGAAATAAGGAAGCCAAACTCTCCCGCTACCGTTTCCCTTTCTTTGACGATTGGTAAATGTGGCCATTCCCATATGTGTCATCCTTTAGGCCTCTACTCCACACCTTTCTAGGGCCCTAGTGCACCCTATAGTTTAATCGGGCCCTTGTCATAGGTTCTCACAGTCTATGACTTGCTAAGTTTTTCCTCTTTTGCATCATTGTATTGGACTGTATGCCTTAGGATTGGGGCGCCTCGAGTAATTTGGTGTACCAGTGGCTTATGCTTTGTGGGTTCTGTCTTTTTCTTCTCCTTTCTTTTTCCTTCTTTGTCTAGCTTCCAGGATGTATCCAATGGGTGCCTCACGGTACAGGACACAGGACACCCTCTGATTGTATTTTTTGCCATTTTGCGCACTCCGCATTCTTAAGATTACATTCCTTGCCTATTCATTTTTATTAGTAATGTGTGAAATGCTGTATTACTTCATATATTCTGCTCATCCAAAACTTTATGCGCCTTGGTTTCTTGTTCAAAAATCTATAAACTTGATTATTCATAAAAAAAAAAAAATATAATAATGATGATTTAGAACTGCAAAATTTCCAGCTGGACTTAGACCCCGCTAGGAGGAGCCGAGGAGTCAAATGTATACTGATTATACATAGAACTCTATAGTAAAACAGTCTACTGGAACTTCCTTAGCTCCCCCTAGTGGTAGCTGTAAATAGTCAAAATGTTAGCATATAAAACTGTCACAACTCTTTGACCTTTGACAGTCACTTTACGCTGGAATTTAACTCATGTGTTACATACCCCGTGGCTAATAATTCACAGCTTACCCTCCTGTGGGTCACTCAATACAACAAACAACCATAGATTGTAGAGACAGGATGAGGATCAGAACTGTTAACTATTAACATGGGATTAGGTTATTGACTGTGCCGTTAACTCACCTTCCTCAGAACAAAATAAAAGAATAAAGCCTTAAAAATATTCACAGGATTCAAAAGTCACATGGTACTTGCGCAGGAGTCCTGGGTGCAGCGCTAGTAATCTCACAGGGACATACCTCGTAGTTCTCAGCAATAAACGGAAACTGATTCGGCTGCAGAAACTGCGTCTTGGGCACGTCCAGTCCGTCTTCGCCGTACAGGAACTGCACCACGCTGCCGTCGCTATCACGCACTGTGAGGTCATACTGAACCACCAGCCCCTCGAGATGCTTGATGATGCACCTAGAAGAGGGAGGAAGAGTCGGCTACTCAAAAGGGAGCTTTTCATAAAAATAAAAAAAAATGTAAATTAAATAAGAAAAAGTTATAAAACTAGTAAATCTGCAGGCTGCACAGAAGAGTCTCATAAGAAGACCATCATATCCAGAGTGAAGATCTATGACCACCTGATTATCTCAACCATTGTGTGACGGCAACCCACTGACCTCTGGAGATAACCGGAACGACTTGTCTTCACAGCAGTGTCCACCAGACCTTCTCTCCCGGCCATACAGTGATAGTAGAACTCCTACAGTAGGGCAAAAGGATACACAGGTTCAGGAAGCAGGAACATTTTTGGTTGGTAATTTTTATTTTTATTTTTTTATCAAAGATGGCTACAGCTTCTTCTGGAACCAAGTTAGACCTCAATCAACTGCCCGCTCTCCGATTCTGTTCCATAGTGCAACTCTAACGGTAGAGAAAAATGGGGGGAAAAAAGTGCTATTTATGTAGCAGCAGACAGCCACTATATCCATTAACTGGCTGGGAGGTAGCTTGCTGCAGTAGAAAGCTTCTCCCCAGTGAAGGAGAACACAGCTTTAAGGGGTTGTGTCATTTCAATAATGTCCGATAGGTGCAGGTCCCAGAGGTGGGACCCGCACTTATCTCTAGAAGGAAGCCCGCAAAGTGAAGGAGAGAGGACCGCAGCGGCCCTCCACTCATTTCTATGGGACTGCCAAAATTAGCCGAGTGTTGGCTCAGCTATTTCGGTCAGCCCCATAGAAGTTCATGGATGGGTGGCCACGCTTGCAGGACTTCTGAATTTAGCAGAGTGCGCCAGGGCAACCGCACATGTGTGGTCCTCTCTCCTTCACTTCATGGACTCCGTTCTGGAGAGAGGTGCGTATCCCAGAAGGGCACCTATCAGACATTGGTGCTTATCTTCACTTAAACGGTGACGGGCACAAACACCCTAGAGGCACTAGAACAGGAGTCGAATTAGAGCTTATTAGGCCCACCGGTGGAAATGGGTGCAGACCCACACTCCACCTTCAAACACAAGTCCATGGTATTTATATGGTGTCCATGGCTTCATCATCATTTACATCTAGAAGGTTATATGTAGAACTCCACATAAAGGCAGGATTGTCCATTGCTGGAGCTTATGGGCCCAGTTGTGGTGGAGCCTTAATAGGTCAGAACCTGTGTGCATTATAAGATCTCATCCATCTCTGTGGGGTGTGGAGAACAAAAAAATAAATACAAAATATTGACTTTCTTAAAGGGACTATGCCATGATTGATGTACACAATAAAAATCAGACATGATATAGTAGTGACATGTCTTTCTAACGAAGCTAGAACCAGCCCTGAACCTCACATGGATCCAGAGATCCCCACCACTCATTGCTCCAATTTATTTCACGCTGAAAGCTTGGGGGGGGGGGGGGGGGGGGGGGGGGATTGTCCTTTCTACTGCAGCTCTCTCCTTATAACAGCTCAGGAGGCATCCCTTTTCTGCTGTAGCTCTTTCCCTGCAAACGCCACAGCTGGTGGCAGTTGAAGATTTGAACTGGGCACGTGCGACCACCTCGGTGAGGTGGACAAGAAATAAGCAAAAGAAGAAACAGCAGGTGGCGCTATGCAGATACATTTTACGGCCGGTTGAGCAGGCAAACCCCAGGAACAAACCATTCGGCCCCGATAATGGTCTGCTCATCTGCCCATTACAACTCATGTTGACGAGCAATCACTACCTCGATCGCTCACCCCATAGAGAGTCATTGTTTCTGGGTCACAGAACTATCTGCTACCCAGAAGCTGTGAATTTAGTGTCTACTTCAGCAATGCTTTCACCTGATGAATGAGTGATCGGCGGCACTTTTATATGGGCTGACTATCAGAAACAAGTTTTGTATATGGACCTTCAGACTGTGATCTGGGAAAAAGTGTTGGTTCATTCCTCATCTTCTACTGTGAGGTCTATCAAACATCCCTCCTTCAGATAACTTAAAGAGCACCCGCTACCATGAAGGACTCCATATAAGAGGTCCACTACTTGTTTCCTCATAGTTTGGAATAGGTCGGAGTCTTCGAGAACTGACATTGTGCCATTCACACGGTAGAATAGTCACGTACCGGAGGTTTGATGCCGGTGAGGAAGCGTCCAGTCACAAAGCCGCCGGATCGTGGTGTAAAATCATAGGGTTGAAAACAAGGTAGGGATTTCCCAGAAGGCATCAGTGGTGGCCGCCGACCTTCCAATTCAATTTGACCCAAAAGGCAAGAGATCTGTTAAATAAAAAAAAAATGGAACATAATCAGACACTAGCACAGCGGCTGTACAAAGATACCCATATAAGAAGCATGTGCCTTGACCCAGCTTAAAGGGGTTCTGCAGCTTGTTTTAACTGATGATCGGTGGGGGTCCGACACTCGCCGCGGCCTTCTCACTGTTTACCGCAGGCCCAGTGACGTCACGACTTGTATCAATGGCCTAGACGGGGCTAAGCTATGAAAACTTTAAAATTTTTCGGACCTCCATAACTTTTTTTTTATAGTTATATCTGAGCTGTGTGGGGGCTCATTTTTAGCGGGGCGATCTGTAGTTTTTATTGATACCATTTTGGAGAGTGTGAATTTTTGGTCACATTTTATTAAATTTTTATGGGGAAGAGAAGCGATGATAAAAACGGTGAATCGCCATTTGTACACTTTTTCCTGTTACACCATTCACCTTATGGGATAAATATTTTTATATTTTAATAGTATGGGCATTTTCAGAAGTGGTGATGCCCATGTTTATATTTTTAATGTTTATGTATTTATTTATTTTTATTCTAGGGAAAGGGGTGCGATTCATTTTTTTTTTATATTTTTAATGTTTTTTTTTTTTACTGTTTTATAGCCCCTCTAGGAGGCTACAAAATACATTACTTAGATTTATGACAATACATACTGTATTCCCATTTAAGGACTGTAAAAGTTGATTTTGCAGATATCCTATGTTGGCCTGTCACCTGCTGGCCAACATAGGAACTGCAGTTCTAATACGCTGGGTCTCTTCAGAGAGACTTAGATTTTTAGAATGAATGACCGGCATTCCCGATCGCCGCAAGGGGATTCTTGTCTTAAAGCGGACCTTTCATGGGTTATTTTAATTCTAGATAAACACCTTTACTTGCTGCTGCTACCACCCTGCCCGTTTCTCCCTGGCTATGACGGTCTCTGCTGTGATTGGATTGTGGCATATCCAGGGAGAAACCCTGGCGTCCCTGTACTGATGCTCAGTATTTACATACCGAGCGGGAAAACTACAGGGGGCCAGTCGCAGACATTACCCGCGGGTCTCTCTCTTTGAAACAGCAGAGACCTGTAAGGGCTCTTTCGTGATTGACATAAAAATAAGATATGACATTCTCTTTCTAACAAAGCTAGAACCAGCCCTGTACCTCACATGGATCCAGACATCTCCACATACATTGCTGCAGCTCTCTCCCTAACAAAGCTCAGGGATGTGTCCTTCCTGCTGCAGCTCTCTCCCTAACAAAGCTCAGGGATGTGTCCTTCCTGCTGCAGCTCTCTCCCTAACAAAGCTCAGGGATGTGTCCTTCCTGCTGCAGCTCTCTCCCTAACAAATCTCAGGGATGTGTCCTTCCTGATGCAGCTCTCTCCCTAACAAAGCTCAGGGATGTGTCCTTCCTGATGCAGCTCTCTCCCTAACAAAGCTCAGGGATGTGTCCTTCCTGCTGCAGCTCTCTCCCTAACAAAGCTCAGGGATGTGTCCTTCCTGCTGCAGCTCTCTCCCTAACAAAGCTCAGGGATGTGTCCTCTCTGCTGCAGCTCTCTCCCTGTCCTGTCACAGCTTCTAACAGAGGACAGGGTTGGTGGCAGTTTAAGAATGGAACTGAGCATGCACGTCTACCTCAGCAAGGTGGAAAAAAATAAAAGTTAAAAACAGCAGGTGGCGCTATATAGATACATTTTATTAAAGGACTCTGTGGCTATACTAAATTCTTAAAGAGGCACTTCCGCAAAAAAATGTATTCTCTGACCTGTTAGAGAGTTACATGATTTAAACTGTAGTATAGGTAATGTTCTTACCAGTGACTGTATTTGCGAGTTATAACCTCCCTTCTGATTCTCAGCTGTGTCATGTGACCAACACTTTGATCTCCAACTGACACAGGGCAGGAAGTCAGTTACTTTTCTGACATTGAGGCTCCCATAGGAAAACACAATGAAACTGGCTTCCTGTCCACACATAAGATGCTGTGTTATTTGGAGAGTCAGAGTGAGGTCACATGACACAGCTGAGGATCAGAAGGGAGGTTATATACCCCTTATAAATATATTTAAAAAAAATGAAAATAAAGATGAAAACAATTATCTAACAATAAAAAGTAGGTGCTGCAATTAAAATGCAACAAAGATTATTGACTGGCCCAAATTTTTTTATCAGATCATTTAGGAACAAAAGACTGTGGTCTTTAAGGGGTTAATAATTGCTCCGGTTTCCGGATGTCGTTTTTGCGTTTGGATGAACCCTCGTTAGCAAGTACCGCGCAGCGTAATACTGCTGCTGATTGCCTGATGAACGAGCAAACTCATTAGTTTGGCAATCCAAATTTTTTGACAGATAAAAAATAAAATAATAAAAATCATAATTTGCAGACGGCAGATTGTGCCGTCTGATAATCTGCCGCCGTTAAAGCACTATGCAATACGATCACTCCTCCCCATGTTGTGGAGGAGATCACTGCATGTTATAGCAGCCACTAACATGGCAGTATTGTGGTGTCCAATATGTAACACTATGCAGAGATGATGCAAGCCGTGATTGGTACCTGCATGGTATTGACAGTGGATCCTTTAGCTCCAGACTGGACCATCAGCTGTAAATTATTCTCTGGGAACCGTCTGTGGAGACCAAGCGGCATACACACCTAGAAGATACAAAAGCCTGAATGAGGTCAACCTGGAAGACACTGTAGCCCAAGGAGCTCCTTTCGGACCTTGCGTGCCTTCAGATCCTCACCTGGTTTATCTCATTGCTCACTAGATTCACTTCCTCCTTGAACTTCAAGTCAACCATGTTGAAGTCCCTCTGGTCTTTACTTAGATGGGCGTCCTCCCATTTCTCCTTAGCCTCCTCATCGGAGGCCAGCTGAGAGAGGTTGAAAGCTGCTCGGATCGCCTAAAAGGTGAGAAAGCCCATCGTCAGCCTTGTCCTTTAATGCTATCTTTTGAAGTTTTGCCCTGACCCTTTGAGGGATTTGTAGAATACACCGCTCACGCCAACACGGCTCAGTTCCCAGTCATGACCTACCTGTGGACACCAGTTTATTGGACTCACTAACGTTTGCTTTGTTTTCTCCGTCTACTCTCCTTGTATTTCCAAGAAATAAAAATTCTAGAGCATAATTTCTTAGACCTCTGTGTTGTGCCATCCCTCTGTAATTCCTCCTGGAAACGCAAGACTAAAGGCTTCATGCACACAACTGTGTTTTGAGGATAGCACACTGACCCGTTCATCTCTATGCAGACATAAGCACACATTTGTATTTTTTGCGGATCCATGTGACCGTTCAGCAAATTGTAGAACATGTCTTATTCTGGTCTGCACTGCAGATGAGGATACCCCTTTGTATTTATGGGAGCGTGAAAAATGCAGAAAGCACGGAGTACCTGTTTGAGGACCAAAATATTGTGTGCATGAGGCCTAAGAGTTCCTGCTCTCCTTGTGAGCAGGACACATTGTTAGAACGGATAGGATGGTGCAATGGGACACGCTTTATTAGAAAAAGGGGAATGGAAATGCCCAGTGGTCAACTTATTCATACATTTACCAAAGGAACAACAGAGGAACAGCACAAGGCTATGTTTTAAAAATAAAAATAGGTATTGACTGCTAGATAGGATTCCTTTTTTTTGCCTGTGGATGGGGATGGTGAAATATGCAAATTCGGGGAGGCACATAAGACTGGTGGTCCCCTTTAGCTTTCATTCATCCTGATCAGCTCCGCTGTTAGAGGTACTCTATTCCGGGAATGGGAGGATGACCACCGCGGACATCCATGCTACTAATCACTGGGGCTCCCAACAGTTGGATCCCCCCACTGATGAGACATTTATAACCTAATGTTTGCAGTGGGATAACCCCTTTAAGGGCGCACCATACAGCCTATGGGGGCAGTCCAGCTCGGTCACCATATTGCAGATCTGAATTTGAACAGGAAACATGACGGCTTTTAGTGATTTTCATACAGACAGACCTACGGACCGTGTATACACGGGGATCAATGAGACATTCAGAACGATTTGGTGTCAGGCTGAGCAGAGGGAACAGCTGGGTCACTGCCGATAACGTATTGATGGGAACGAGTGGTGACGCAATGGGTTCATTTTATTCCTCCAAAAGGATCAAGTCCAGGGGAGGATTATTGATTTTATCACAAGACACGGAGGCTCCTATTGCATTAAACTCTCTTTACAGTTACCATAGCAGCAAGGAAAGAACATGTCAATCAAAAGAAAAAACCATAACAACTGACTCCTCCCCTCCCTCCCAGTATATATTGGCTCCACACTCTGAGACCATCCTCTTTCTTTGCTGCTGCCATGGCAGATAAGTATCCTTTGTTCTGCTGTATATCATTCAATGTTTTGGGGTTTCTTTTAGGTTTGTCCTCATTACTATTGCTAGGCCAGGTCTCCCCTGGTCACCCTATTCCCCAGTAGCCCTGCCGGGTTCTGCGGGTATATGCATATTTATATATTTATTCCCCTTCCTTGTGTGAGTCGCCGGTGGCACTTGTTATCCCACTGGTCGCCCCATACTGGCACCGCTATATTGTTTATCGGTTTTTCTCCTTCCCCTTGTGTTTTCCTACCTACTCCGGCTGCTTATCTTTCCGCGCTCCGTTCCGGCCGAAGTCTCGCGATCTGCGAGATTTCGGCCGCCATCTTGGTTTCCCCTCATCTGCGCTCGGCCGAGATCTCGCGATTCGCGAGAGTTCGGCCGCCTTCTGCTCTGAGGATACCTGCGTCGCGGGATTAGTGTCCGCTTCCCGCCCTCTTCTTAACACGCCCGTGGTCTCGCGGGATCTCGGGTCTTCCGGTTTCGGCGCGCTCTCTCCACGCTCACTCCGGCTCCCCAGTGACACCCTTCTCGTCTTGCCTGCAATTCCTTTAGGTAAGATTTGGCTATCCTATCAGCGCTTTAGCATTCCTCTAGGCGCAGGCCCTCATTAGTGTTTCTTTCTTTCTTTATAGGTCCGTTCTTTCAGGTGGTCTGGGGTGACTAACTCCTACCACTCTGGTGATGTCTCGCCGTAGTTCCTCATCCAGGCAGGATGCCCCTAGTACGCCCCCTGTACAATCCAGTGCCCCCGCCCGCAATGCAGACCCACAAGGGTTAGAACATACTGCGCTGCAGCAGTCTATTTCGGACGCAATCATGGCTGCTATGGGCTCTATGTCCTCAGCGCTATCGCAGTCAATTTCTCAGGCCCTGTGTGCGCAACCCACTGGGTCCATGCAGGACCAGGCCTTGGATATCGCCAGGTCATCTGCCTCCAGAACTGTTAGAACTGATGGTAATCCATCCCGTGACCACGCGGTTGTCCCGCGGAAAAGAGCCTGCGCACGACAGGCAGAACGCTCTCGTGCATGGAAAACGGCCAGGACTATGCCTGAGCCACTGTCTGATTCTGAGAAGGAATCGAACGAGGAGGCGCGGAACGAGTCCCTATATGACTCCTTAGATGAGCTGGAGGATGTTGAGGTTGATCCTCTTGATTTATTCCCTGTTCCCGGGCCGTCCACACCAGCGGTTTCCGCACCGGATAACCAGCCTCTCCCAGATGACCTCCTGGTTGACTCCCTGGGCACCCCTCTCTTCAACCCTGACGAGCTCCATCATCCCCGCTCTGCGGAATGGCTCCCCGCCACTCAAGTGGCACAGTATTTAGAGGCAAAGATCCGTGCTCCTCTAAGTAAGGAGTCCCGGAACAAATTACGGGCGGAATGCCCTCGGCCTTTAATCCCGAATAAGGTGTGTGAGACGCCTACGGTGGACCCGAAAATGGTCCAGTTCCTCACCAAGACTAGATTCAACCCGAAGAAAGGGCTGGATTCCGCTTTGCGGGCCGTTCAGGATAAGCTCCTGGACATCACGGGACCCCTCGCCAGAATCTTCGACATGGCGGAGTCCGCCAAGGCGGAGGGCAGGCCTGTCGACCCAGTAGAATTGGGCGGATGGGTCCAGAGGGCCATCTGCATCACGGGCAACGTGAACACCTCTCTGGCCATAGAACGGAGGAAGGCCATCCTGATGAAGGTGGAACCAAAGCTCTCCAATTTGGCCTTGTCTGAGGCGGGCAAGAATGCCCAGGGTCTCTTATTTGGAGACTCATTCATTAAAGAGCTGGGCAGATACGTAGGGGCCTTTACGGCTTTAGACAAGGCCCAAACGTCAATGAAACGTGTGTTCAACAACCGTTTTTCCAGTAGGGCCGGCAGCTCTAGGGGCCGTCTGTCCGGCCGGTCTGATTTCCACTCCCGCGGAACGGGACGAGGCTCCTTCAGTTATCGACCCTCCCTCCAGGACCCTAGGCACCAGCCGTCCTTCTTCCCGTCCAGGGGCACTTCGGGACGGTCCAGGAATTACCGCGGGGCTCCTTCCTATCGCCGACCAGTTGGTGAGTGCCCAACCAATTCTTCCTTTGCTTTCTTCAACAGGTTGTGTCGGGGGCAGACTCTGTTTCTGTTTCAATGCCTGGTCCGAGATCACCTCAGACCAGTGGGTACTCCAAACCATCAGGGGATTCACGATAGACTTGGTGGCCCCACCAAGCCAGCTACCCGCTCCCCGGCCTATTCACTTAACCGGTTCGCTACTGCGACTCTTGCACAGGGAGCTGGTGGAGTTGGTCCACAAGAGGGCAATAGAACACGCCTCACCTCGCTCCGCCAGGGTGATCAGTGGCATGTTCCTGGTCCAGAAAAAAGGCGGCCAGATGCGCCCAGTCATCAACCTAAAAGCTCTCAACTCACTGGTTCAGTACCGTCATTTCAAGATGGAAGGCATCCATCTTTTGAGGGATATGCTACTCCCCGGCGATTGGATGGTCAAACTGGACCTCAAAGATGCATACCTCACGGTGCCGGTAGCTCCGGCTTCCAGAGACCTGCTGTGTTTTCTTTGGGGGGACCAGGTTTGGCGGTTCACTTGCCTGCCGTTCGGTCTCTCGTCCGCTCCTTGGTGCTTCACCAAGGTGATGAAACCGGTGGTGTCTTGGCTCCGCAGCAGAGGGGTGCGCATGATCATTTATCTCGACGATATTCTTATCATGGCGCACAGTCCATCCCTTCTCCAATCTCATCTCTCCTGGACCATCGACCTCCTTTCCCGCTTGGGTTTTATCATAAACCACGAGAAATCTTGCCTCACTCCGGCTACCTCCATGGAGTTCCTGGGGTTCAGGGTGGATTCCGCGTCCCTATCTCTTCACCTCCCTCTGTCCAAGGTCCGTTCCATTCGCAAAGAGCTGCGCCACGCTCTTCTTCGACCACAGTTGTCGTTGCGACACCTGGCGCGTCTCATTGGCCTGCTGGCATCCTCTATCCAGGCCATTTTCCCGGCACCCTTGCACTATCGGGCCCTCCAGAGGCTCAAGATTGCCCATCTTCGGGCGGGATCCACATACTCGGACTTGATCACGCTGGACACGGAGACGAGGGACGAGTTACGGTGGTGGATCCAGAATCTTTCGGTCTGGAATGGCAAGGCCTTGCTGGGTCCTTCACCAGACCTGATCATCGAATCCGACGCCAGCTTGCAAGGCTGGGGTGCTCACTGCAACGGGATTTCCACCGGGGGCCCTTGGTCCCCAGAGGAATCTCGACTTCATATCAACGGCCTGGAGTTGCTGGCGGGGTCTCTGGCGATTCGCAGTTTTGCGAATGGCACGGTCACGACATGTATCAGGCTGCGGATGGACAATGTGTCCGCAGTCCGTTACGTCAACGGGATGGGCGGAACGCGCTAGTCGGTTCTGACGTACCTGGCACAGGACTTTTGGGAGTTCTGCCTCGCCAGGGGTATCGTGGTGGTTGCGGAGCACCTCCCCGGGCTCCGCAATGTGGTGGCAGATTGGAATTCACGTTACTTTTCAGATTCCAGCGACTGGAAGCTAGACGAGGAGGTGTTCCTAGCTTTGTCATCCCATTGGGGTCCTCCCTCGGTGGATTTATTCGCGAACCGCTTGAACGCACAGACCTCCAGGTTCTTCAGCTGGCGGCCGGACCCGCTATCAGAGGCGGTAGACGCTTTTCTCCAGCAGTGGGGGGGTACGCTGATGTACGCGTTCCCTCCATTTGCCTTGATTCCCCGGGTTCTCCTTCAGGTTCGACGCCAGCAAGCGGAGTTGATCTTGGTCATACCTCTGTGGCGGTCTCAGCCCTGGTTCCCGACGGTCCTGGACCTGTTGGTGGACTCTCCGTTCCTTCTTCCAGATCTTCCGCATCTCTTACGGGACCCCTTGGGGGAGTTCCACCCCCTCATTCAGTCACGCCTACTTCGTCTTCTCGCCTGCAGGATCTCGGGTGTTCCGGCACGCTGTCTGGAGTTTCGGACACGACTGTTTTCCTTTTGGAAAACGCATGGGCTCCAGGTACCAGACGTGCTTACCGAGCCGCCTGGGACTCTTGGGCTCGCTGGTGCGGAGAACGGGATCTGGATCCCCTTCGAGCACCTGTAATGTCGGTCCTGTCGTTCTTATCCTCCTTATATGATGCGGGCAAGGCTTACCGTACAATTAATCTGTACAGGTCGGCCATATCGTCGCGGCACGAGGGTTTCGAGGGTTGTCCTGCTGGACAGCATCCTCTTGTGTGTCGCTTGTTGAAGGGCTCTCGTTTGTCTCGTCCTCCCAGGCCTCGTTTTTCTGCAACTTGGGACGTGGGGTTGGTTTTGTCTTTCCTCCTTTCTTGGTCTCCTAATGACCAGCTGTCTCTGCGGCATTTATCTGCCAAGTTGGTTACACTTATGTGCCTCATTTCTTGTAAGCGGGTGTCTGACGTCCGGGCTCTGGATTACGATGCTCGATCCTTCACGCCAGACGGGGTCTCGTTTAACATTTCTAGGCGCACAAAGACGAACATTCGCTCGGTGTCTTACCCGGCATTCCGGCAGTCTCCTCTATTGTGCCCGGTGGCGTGCCTTCAGGAGTATGAGTCTAGGACTGCTGTCCTACGTGTTGCTTCTTTTCCTAATTTGTTTATTTCCTTTAGGAGGCCCTATGCTCCCGTTTCTAGTGTCACCCTGTCTCGCTGGGTCAAGGAGATCCTGGGTCTGGCAGGTATTGACACCTCTATCTTTACGGCGCATTCTGTCCGCAGTGCTTCGGCTACGTCCATGTCGGTCTCGGGGGCCCGTCTGGAGGACGTTATGCGTTTGGCGGATTGGTCCAGGGTGTCCACATTTCGGGAATTTTACTTTCGTCCCGAGTCGCATGCCTTTCATTCTGTCATTTCCCAGCTTTAAACTTGCAATAGGAGCCTCCGTGTCTTGTGATAAAATTTCATGATTTTCCTATTCCATGACGTAAAGTCATGATTTTATTAAAGACACGGAGGCGAGTATTGCCCACCCTCCCACCCAGTTTGGTTGTTTTTCTTGTCAATTGTATGGTATTTATCTTACTTACGCATTATTGTCCATCTTGCTGTGTTTATTTCCATGCTGCGCATTTCTTTGTTTCGTGCCGTGGTCATGTGATTTTACCTCGTGTTTGTTTTGTCCTACAGGTTGATTGGTCTCCTGGTTCATGGTTATGGTTCAGTTGGCGCTGTTGCCGTTTAGGTTTTCGGTGAAGTCTGTGTTCCCGGTCGGTTCCCGGGTCGCTTCCGGGTCAGGGATGTCGTTTGTGTTACAGAAGGTCCAAGATCCGTCGAAGTCCGCAGTTGGTTTTGCTGATCAAAGAAAGAGGATGGTCTCAGAGTGTGGAGCCAATATATACTGGGAGGGAGGGGAGGAGTCAGTTGTTATGGTTTTTTCTTTTGATTGACATGTTCTTTCCTTGCTGCTATGGTAACAGTAAAGAGAGTTTAATGCAATACTCGCCTCCGTGTCTTTAATAAAATCATGACTTTACGTCATGGAATAGGAAAATCATGAAATTAATGACTTTAAAACACACAGTCACGCCCTAGAGCATCAGACTTCAAGGGGGATGGGGCGAGACACTTACAGTTTTGTAGTCTCTCCAGCACAATGTATGCTATAGACCAGGCACCCTCAAACTGCAGCCCTCCAGCTGTTGTAAAACCTCTAATCCCACAATGCCCTGCTCTAGGCTGATACCTGTAGGCTGTTCGGGCATACTGGGAGTTGTAGTTTTGCAACAGCTGGAGGGCCAGTTTGAGGATGCCTGCTATAGACACACAGCATTGTGTGGAGATCGCCATTGCTCACATAGGTCACGGTCCGCACTGGGGCTCACAACCTAAATTCCAAATTCACCCATCAACATGTTTGCAGCTTCATCTCTCCCTGCATGGAGACCGATGCAGAAGATGACATACAGAAGCACATATGGAAGCTCCTGCAAGCTTAGATGCAATGCTCTACATCACCATTGCTGCCCGGGTGAATGTACCCCTCTTACTAATAGAAAGGACGATAACAACAATTATCACTATTAGAATGGAGGATCAAATCCTTAAAGGGATTATCCAACCCCAATAATTCCCCCCCAAAGGTTATACTTATCCTGGCACCCACGTTACTCCTGATGCCCACATAGCCCCCGCTGCATCTCCCCGACGCACGGATCAAACCATCTGGCTGTGGTAGGTGTGGGGCAGTTTCGGGGTGGGCGGGGGAAGTGGAAGCCAACAGCAGGCCGCGACGGGATTATTTAAATGGGCTCATCTCAGACAATGGAGGCATATCGCTAGTTGGGGGGACTCACACCTACACAGAGAATGGAACCCCGAAAGCTGTGGAGGGCGCGTTGTGCATGCCCAGCCATCCCCCATTCATTCCTATGGGGCCACCGAAAATAGCTTAGCGCTGGCCACAGAAGTGAATGGGAGCGGTGGCTGTTCATGCGCGGTGCACTCCCTTTCTCTTCTATGGGGAGAGCGCTTAGTGGTGGCTGCGCTCCCTACCGAGGCCCCCTGCAGCCAAAGGGGGCATCGGTAGTTGCAATTAACACTGTAAGCCTCACTGAGGAGGCATCTAGTGTTTATGCTGCAATTCTTATTTTGGCCACTAGATGGCAGGCCAGGATAAGAAATTAACAATCTGCAGTCCAAAACTCATTTTAAAAATCCCTGATAGCACAAAATGAAAACTTTAAAAACAGAATTTATAGGATCTTATATGAGCTTCAAAATCACAAAAAATAAAATATAATTATTTATATATATATATATATATCTCTATCTATCTATCTATCTATCTTAACTCACCCCCTCCCTTTTCATATAATAAGAAAATAAATGAATACCTAAATAACAATAAATATAAACATCAAAACATCATGGGTATTACCGTGACCGAAAACGCCCGTACTTTTAAAATATTTTAAAAAATTCCAATACGGCGAATGTCGTAACCGAAAAGTGTCAAAATGGCCGATTTGCCTTTTTTTTAATGCTTCTCTTAACCAAAGAAAAATTTAATAAAATGTGATCCAAAATGGTATCAACAAAAACAACAGATTGTCCCGCAAAAAACGAGATTTTTGTATAACTTACCAGTAAAATCTCTTTCTCGCTCTTCCTTGGGGGACACAGGAACTCTTGGGTATAGCTTATCTCCATAGGAGGCGTGACACTAAGTAAAAGACTGTTAAGCCCCTCCTCCAGCAGCTATACCCTCAGCCTGGAGAGAGAGACTTCCAGTTATGTGCCCAAGTAGTGCAAGACAAAGGCAAGGAGTAACCAAACCAATACCAACAAGTCAGAAAAAAACACCCGAAGGCCAACAAAAAAACAATGGGTGGGCGCTGTGTCCCCCAAGGAAGAGCGAGAAAGAGATTTTACTGGTAAGTTATACAAAAATCTCGTTTTCTCGCCCAATTCCTTGGGGGACACAGGAACTCTTGGGACGTTCAAAAGCAGTCCACAAACAGGGAGGGACCACAATCAAAAGCGAACCAGGCACCGTAAACATTAAGGCACCGCCGCCTGCAAGACCAAGCGGCCCAAAGCAGCATCCGCCGAGGCATAAGTGTTCACCCTGTAAAACTTGGTGAACGTGTGCAAAGAAGACCAGGTGGCCGCCTTGCACAGTTGTTCAGCCGAGGCACGATTACGCTGAGCCCAGGAAGCCCCGACCGCTCTGGTAGAATGAGCGGTAACACCAAGGGCGGATCCCTGCCCCGAGCACGGTAAGCCTCAACGATAGCCATCTTGAGGAAGCGGGCAACAACCACCTTAGACGCCGCCAGCCCCCTGCGCGGACCCTCCGGAATCACAAACAGAGAATCCGAGCGTCGAAAGGGTCTGGTCACATCCAGGTAGATCCTGAGAGCCCGAACAACATCCAGACGGTGAAGCTCCCGCTCCCGGGGATGCGACGGGGACGGACACAGAGAAGGAAGGACAATATCCTCATTCAGGTGAAAGGCGGACACCACCTTCGGAAGAAATCCGGAACAGGGCGGAGAACCACCTTGTCCTGGTGAAAAACCAAGAAGGGCTCCACGCAAGAAAGAGCCGCCAACTCAGACACACGCCGAAGAGACGTGATAGCGACGAGAAAGAAAACTTTGCAAGACAACAAGCGAGGGGAAACCTTGCGCAGAGGCTCGAAAGGGGAAGATTGGAGAGCCGCCAACACAACGTTAAGATCCCAAGCAGGAACGGGAGGGCGATAGGGGGGAGCACAGTGAGCAACCCCCTGAAGAAAGGTCTTAACCGGACCGAGCGGAGCCAGAGGACGCTGAAAAAGGACCGAAAGAGCCGAAATCTGACCCTTCAGGGTACTGAGACCCAAGCCCAGAACCAGACCAGACTGCAAAAAGGATAAAACCGTAGGAAGGGAAAACCTCAGAGGGGGAGTCCCCAAGGCCTCACAGAAAGCCAAATAGGCCCGCCAGGTACGATAATAAATCCTGGCCGAGGCCGGTTTTCGCGCACGAATCATGGTACGGACCACGTCAGCCGAAAACCCCCGCCGCGTCAGGACCGCGGTTTCAATAGCCACGCCGTCAAACGTAGCGACCCTAAATGCTGGTGGAAGATCGGCCCCTGAGAGAGGAGGTCTTCTCTGAGAGGCAGAGGCAAGGGAGCGTCTGCCAGAAGCAACATAAGGTCGGCGTACCACGGACGACGCGGCCAGTCCGGGGCGATTAGGATTGCTGGCGTGCCCTCCGCCGCAATCTTCCGAAGGACACGCGGAAGAAGAGGCAGGGGCGGAAACACGTAGAGGAGCGAAAACTCCGTCCAGGGGAGGACGAGCGCGTCCGCGCCGTAAGCGTCCGGATCCTTGGCCCTGGCCACGTAGATGGGAAGTTTGTGGTTGAATCTGGAGGCCATGAGATCCACGTCCGGACGACCCCAACGGAGACAAAGAGACTCGAAGACGTCGGGGTGCAGAGACCACTCCCCCGGGTCGATCGTCGTCCGGCTGAGGAAATCCGCCGCCCAATTGTCCACCCCCGGAATGTAAATGGCCGAAAGGGCCGGAACATGAACCTCCGCCCAGCGAAGGATCAGAGACACCTCCCTCATCGCCGCCGCGCTGCGAGTGCCCCCCTGGTGATTTATGTACGCCACAGCCGTGGCATTGTCCGACTGGACCCGAACAGGGCGACCCTGAAGCAACGAAGTCCAGTGTCGGAGCGAGAGGAGGATGGCCCTCAGCTCCAGAACATTGATCGGCAGTCTGGACTCCGATGGAGACCAAGTGCCCTGGACGGACCGAGGAGGAAACACTCCCCCCCAACCCCGCAGACTGGCATCGGTGGTAATCACCAGCCAAGTCATTGGCAGGAAAGACTTCCCCTGAAGAGGGGTCCGCAGCCACCAGAGGAGAGAGGAACGAACCTGGGGGGAAAGGGGAAAATGCCGATCCAGACTCTCCTGGGACTTGTCCCAGGCGGACAGAATGGCCGTCTGAAAGGTGCGGGAGTGGTACTGTGCGTAAGGAATCGCCTCGAAGCAGGACACCATCTGACCCAGGACCCGCATGCTGAACCGGAAAGAAGGACGGCGGTGGGACAGAAGGCTCTGAACCGACCGATGGAGGAGCAGGCGCTTTTCCAACGGAAGCCGAACCACCGCTGAATCCGTATCCAGCAGCATCCCCAGAAAGACCAATTGCCGGGAAGGAACAAGAGAGGATTTGGGTAGGTTGATAACCCAACCGAACCGGCGCAAGGTCTGCAGCGAGAGATCCACGCTGGCTGAAGTCAGTGACAGAGAAGGCGCCTTGATTAGGAGGTCGTCTAGATATGGAAGCAGAAAAACTCCCCTGGAACGAAGTAAGGCGAGGACCGGGGCCAGGACCTTCGTGAAAACACGAGGGGCCGTCGCCAGCCCGAAGGGAAGGGCAACGAACTGGTAGTGGTCGGACCCCACTGCAAAACGCAGAAAGCACTGATGACACCGTGCGATTGGAATGTGAAGGTAGGCGTCCTGGATGTCGATGGAGGCCAGGAACTCCCCCTGTTCCAGAGAGGCCACCACCGACCTGAGAGACTCCATCCGGAAACGCTGAAGACGAAGGAAGCGGTTCAGCCGTTTTAGATCCAGAATGGGTCGCACCGAACCCTCCTTCTTGGGGACCACAAAAAGGTTCGAATAGAACCCCTTGAACCTGTCTCCCATAGGAACCGGGGTGATGACTCCTTTGTCTAGAAGAGTCTGAACGGCAGCAAAGAAATCGGCCGCCCCTCGGGAATCCCGGGGAACCCGAGAGCGAAAGAACCGAACTGGGGGAAGGGACGCAAGCTCGAGTTTGTACCCGGAAGACACAACTTCGAGAGCCCAGGCGTCGGAGACGTGCGCCTGCCAGAAGTCCCTGAACAGGAGGAGACGTCCCCCCACCCGGGTGAGTGGGGGCGCACCTTCAGGCGGGGGCCTGCTTGGTCGCGGGAGCGCGAGCAGGTTGAGATTTGCGCCAGGAGGGCTGGGTCCGAAAAAAGGGTTTCTTACGCCTGTCCTGGACAGGGTTAGTGGACGGACCTGAGGCGGAGCGAGGAGCGGAAGCCCTACGAGAAGACCTGAAACGGGAGAAGGTGGGACGACCACGAGTGGAGCTCCTAGCCTTGGATTGGGGAAGATGGGTACTCTTCCCCCCCGTGGCTTCAGAGATGATTTCATCCAAACGGGTCCCGAACAAACGAGCACCAGAGAAAGGAAGGCTAGTAAGAGACCGCTTTGACGCGGCGTCCGCCGACCAAACCTTTAACCAAAGCTCCCTCCTAGCCGACACGGCCAGGGCAGACGAACGGGCAATAAGAGCCCCTGCATCCAGGGATGCTTCACATACAAATTTTCCAGCCTGAACGATAAGTTGAGCCAGGGCACGGAGGTCTTGAATAGGGACGTCGGATTCAAGCTCCAGATCCAGCTGAGACGCCCATTCTGAAACCGCTTTACCAGCCCAAGCGGAGGCAAAGACTGGCCTAAGCGCGGATCCGGAGGCCGAAAAGATACCCTTTGTAAGGGCCTCTATACGGCGATCCTCAGTGGATTGTAAGGAAGAACCATCTGCGACGGGAATAGCCGTGCTCTTGGACAAACGGGCCACAGGGGGGGGTCGACCTTAGGAGGAGACGCCCAGTTTGTGATGCAATCCGCCGGAAACGGATAACAAACATCTAACTTTTTTGGCGGGGTAAACCGTGCATCAGGACGGGCCCAGGCCTTAGAAACCACTGACGAAAAGTCAGCATGGAGGGGAAAAACCGCAGAAGCCTGCTTCTGGCGAAAAAAGGAAACACTGGTTTTCTCAGGATCAGGAGGATCATCGCGAATTTTAAAGGTATCACGGATATTGTTTATAAGGTGGCCCACAGCGGAAGCCAGCTTTGAAGGCAGTGCCGAATCCATATCCCAATCGGAATCAACCAGCTCCCCTTCAGAGGGCAAATCCTGCAAGGAGGAAGGACCCGACTGAGAACGCACCCTTGGGGGGGATACCGAAGCATCCGAGGATGACCGGTGATCCGCCCTTGACCGCTTCTGGGATTGGCGGGCTCTGGAGGAGTCGCCTGCAGAGAGAGACTCAGACGGGTCGGCCAGGACAGCGGACCCGGAGGGCCCAGCAGGGGAATCATCCGGCTGCGACAA
The DNA here is from genome assembly GCF_014858855.1 of Bufo gargarizans. NCBI lineage: Eukaryota > Metazoa > Chordata > Amphibia > Anura > Bufonidae > Bufo > Bufo gargarizans. Next base: position 41,017,647 of record NC_058080.1, read on the forward strand.
GGGCAACACATCTGCAAGTCGGCCCACAACGCTAGTGAGACTAACCACAGCCTGGGAGAGGGATCTAGCCCAGTCAGGGGGATCCAAGAGGCCAGGGGGTGACACAACAGATGGCGGTCCCTGCGATGGGTCTTTGCAAAGCGAGCAATGCGGGTCAGACTGCCCTTGAGGAAAGGGCGCCTTACATGCGGTGCAGGTATGATACCAAGGACCCACAGGCACTAAGGGGTCAGACATGTTGGTAGGAGCAATAGAAAAAAACCTGAGTCCAGGCCAGGGGGCTACAGTGAGGAAGGGTCAACAGTCCTACCAGGTCACATAGGAAGCAGAACGGCAGCGGCAGCAGCAGAAGAACGGCGGCGGCAACCAGAGCAATGGTCCGTCCTGCAGTGAGTTCCCAGAAGCACGCAGGCACGAGAGTGGGCGGGACTAGTGAGGCGCGGGAAGAAGGGCGTCCGGCCCCTGACTGAAGACCAAGCAAGACGCTGGGACGGTCCGAAACTCCGCCCCCCACCGAAAACATTATCGCGCGCGCGATTCAAATCCCGCTCTGAACCATCACAGGTCTCCCCAATGGCCCCCGCCGCAGCGGAAGCGAGAGGTAGGAAGCCGAAAGAGGAGGACCGGGTGTAGGCGTCCTGCAGAGCAACGGCACAGCGGTCGCATACCCGGCCGCCCCCAAACAAGCCTCCCCCATGAGCGCCGCTCAGCTCTCCTGGGACTTGTCCCAGGCGGTACAAACAGGGCGCCAGGCCGCCTCCGAATCGGAGCAACGAGGCCATCAGCAAAAGGGAGAGCCAGAACGGAACGGAGAGGAGGGGAAAGGAAGGGAGGGGGAGGGGAGCGGAACGGCTGCACTAGCCACCTCACCTGCGACGTCTTCACCCTCTAGTCCATCCAGCTGGGACGCCCCTTCAGCCACTGGCACAAGAGTGACAGTAGCTGGAGAGGGGCTTGCAGGTGGGCGACCCAGTGCTGGCGGGATGCAGGGGAGCATGAGCTGCCCTGGTCCTCCTTTTCTTCTGTGGGGGAGGCAGCAGGGCGGATAACCGGCCCTGGTGCAGCTCAACCCCGGGAAAACAGAGAAGTCTACTGCGACTCTGTTGTCCCTGTGGAAAAAACCAAGTGAAAAAAATAAAAACTCTAAAATCTTCTCAAGACAACTCTGCAGTGCAGAGAGTGTCTTGCCTCCTTGACACTAAGCAAAAAACTGGCAGTCTCTCTCTCCAGGCTGAGGGTATAGCTGCTGGAGGAGGGGCTTAACAGTCTTTTACTTAGTGTCACGCCTCCTATGGAGATAAGCTATACCCAAGAGTTCCTGTGTCCCCCAAGGAATTGGGCGAGAAAGTGAGCCCCTATATAGCCCAGTGGACAAAAGTATAAAAAAAAGTTATGGGGGTCAAAATATGGTGATGTAAAAATTTGGGGTATCTTTGTAATCGTACTGATCCAGAGAATAATGGGCATGGGTCAGTCTTGCCGCAAACGAAACGCAGTGGGAACAAAACCCGTAACACGGTGGAAGAATTGCGGTTTTTTTCTTCCAATTCCACCCCATTTTGAATTTTTTTAATCGCTTCCCACTACATTTTATGCCATAATTAATGGTGGCATTAGAAAAGCACAACTAGTCCCGCAAAAAATAAGCCCTCAAACAGCTATGTGGAAATATAAATAAATATTAAAAAAAACAAAAAAACAAAAAAAAAAAAACACTTTCTTTGCCTTGGTTTTCCTGCTTAGAGCATCCCAATTGCTAATTTTGTTAAAACACGTCACAATCCTATTGGCGCATTTGTATTTTTAGGTTGTAAGGGTAACACCCAGGTTTTTGCTAATAAAAAAGGTCTTCTTTTGTTTGAGAGGAGGAAGACTCAAATACCACCATGAGTCATTGCTTCTCATTCTTTTACCCCTATACTAAATGTACAGATCTGGAGCATTGCAGACAACAGGGTTAGATCTCTTATTTAGGGATCATACAAAAATTCTACCATGACACCCCCCTCTGTCGCCATCTAGCTTACATACCAAATACTGCACCCTAGGTATTTCCTTGTATATCCTGTATTATGAAGGATTTAGAAAATATGTTCTAAAGAGACAACAGGTGAAAAGGACAGGATCCACAGTGTATCTCAACCAGCTTTCCCAGAATGTCCAACCTGCCTAGCCCTCTATTTGATGGGCATGCAGGAATGCCGGCCGACATCCCCGATGGCTGCAGAGATACGACAATGACATACCTTCCCACCACAAAGTGTGGAGCTTTCCACGATCTTCTGTCTGGCCGCATCAGCGTAAGGTCGAACCAGAATGTCCTCCACCCCTGCAAGGAAACGCAGTTACCGCACATGGAAGAAACGGACAATGTGACAGCTGGAAAGAAGGAAAAATTCATTGTAACTTACCCATGGTGAAGCCCCGGTAGAGCTGCAGGTAGGCTGTGAAGAGGCGGGCTAGGCAGGTCAGCAATTTCCCGCTGGTCTCGCCACCATAGAGCTCATAGCAGCAGTGGACAAGACCGAAGGAGGAGCTGCCATAATGCGCTTTATCCAGCACCCCGCAGAGCAGCTCTCCATCTTGTATGATGACCTGGAAGAGTAGACGTTTACAGGTAATCACCAGCACTAGTAAAGTTCTCTCTACTGGGGAGATTTCAATTCTACAAAGTGACAATTATAGGGGGCTTTTTGGATGGACCGAGTGGAAAGTACAAAAAAAACCTCAAGATACTCACCTTCGACTCGCACATAGAATCCGAGTCAAAACCAGGGATGGGCCGGGGGGTCTCCTTCACCCACGCTTTCCCATTGATCTTTGCTTTTCCCGTCAGGTTGAGAGGTATATAGTGATCTGGGATGACGTTGATCAGTAACGTAGAGACCACCTGTGATAGTAAAGATGGGAGAGAAGTAAGGAATTCTGGGTACTATTCTCTATAGAGAAGGAGGCCATCAAAAACCACACAAGATGTTTGGACAGTATTATATTGGGCGGTGACTGGTATGGCAGCTCAGTCCCATTCGCTTCAAATGGAGCAGAGCTGCCATACCAGACACAACCCATGGACAGGGGTGGTGCCGTTTCCAAAAGGAAGCAGCCATGCTGGTCTAATTCTGAACAATTCCAACGTGCCCTGGTTTACCCAGTAAGCAACACAGTTCTACCAGAGTAAATGCCACATGCTACAAGCACGTATTCCCCCAATGTGCTTACAACCTAACGTGTAAGTTGAAGTGTTAAATACTTTCTTATCACCGCTTTAAGATGGAGAATTTAGATGAACCCAAAGTGGTGGCCATCAAGTACCTTGTGTGTTTGGCCAGCACTGACAATGCTGCGGATGTTGCTCCCTAGTGGTCATAAAGTGCAACAACTGCTATAAATAAGTCGATGCCTGTTTTCTACATTTTCAGAACTGGACAAAATAGATTTTTTTTAACCCCTTAAGGACCCGCACCGTACATGTACGGCGCTGGTGGACGTTTATTTTTTGTCATTTACAATGTTCATCTGACAGGTTAGATCATGAGGTATTTTTATAGAGGTTGTTACGGACTCGACAATATCAAATATGACTACTTTCTTTGGTCGTTTGTTTCAGTTTTTGATTTTTTTTAGCGTCTCCATATATTTGGGCGATTGTCTTAGATAGGGTCTCATTTTTTGCGGGATAAGTTAACGGTTTGATTGGTACGATTTTGAGGTGCGTATGACTTTTTGATCGCTTGGTATTTAACTTTTTGTGACGTAAAGTGACAAAAAATTGCATGTATTGTTACCTTGCCTCACAAAAAGTGTAATATAAAGCAACCAAAAATCATACCAACAAAACTGCCACCTTATCCCATAGTTTCCAAAATGGGGTCATTTTTTGGGAAGTTTCTACTCTAGAGGTGCATTGAGGGTCTTCAAATGTGACATGGCAACTTAAAATTATCCTAGCGAAATCTGCCTTCCAAAAACCACATGGCGTTCCTTTCCTTCTGCGCCCTGCCGTGTGCCCGTACAGCAGTTTTACGATCACAAATGGGGTGTTTCTGTAAACTACAGAATCAGGGCCATAAATATTGAGTTTTGTTTGGCTGTGAACCCGTGCTTTGTTAGTGGCAGTGCACGCCGAGAGACAGCTGGACTAAGAGTACTACATGCACTACTTTTAGTCCGGCTGCCTCTCGGCGTGCGCTGCTGTGCTATAGTCAATGGGGACGGAGCGGCAGTCCGGGGGCACACGTGAACTAGCGGCAGGACGGATCCGACAGGCTGTTTACCAGCAGTAACAGCTTGCTGTAGTCCCCTGCCACTAGTGTGAAAGTACACTTAAACGGAATGTTCCTCGAAAAATATTCTACATCTTTCAAATGAGCACCTGAATCTGAATATTTTTGTAATTGCATCTAATAAAATATTTTGTATAGACAGTGTGCTATTCAAGAAAACATATCCGTATAGCGCCACCTGCCGTTTGTTCTTTGCCTTTTTTCTGTATCCACCTCAGTAACCTCGCTGAGGTGGCTGCACATGTTCAGTTCCATCCTTCAACTGCCACCAGCCCTATCCACCTGCAGTAGAAAGGACATGCTTCCTGAGCTGTCATAGGGAGAGAGGTGCAGCAGATAGGACACGCCCCCTGATCTCTGATAGGAAGAAAGCTGCAGCAAGAAGTACACGCCCCCTGAGCTGCCAGGCTGAAGATAATCCAGCAATTGGAGCAGTGCATTGGAAGATCTCTGGATCCATGTGAGGTGCAGGGCTGGTTCCAAGGCTGGTTTGTTAGAAAAAGATTGCCATGTCCTATATGATGTATGATTTTCAGTTTTTACAATAATCATTTAATAACCCCTTTAAATAGAAATCAAAATGTCACCTGTTTTCCAGTCCATAGTCTGCAGGGTTTCATAATTGCAGGTGGAAGGGTTTTCACCCGGCCCTTCTTATCAGTCAGACCTCTGTATACCAGCTCCATGTACTGATCTCTGGTAAAGAAGCAACCACGGATGGTCATGCTGGCTCCAGACACCATGTGATCTTGGATGAGTCCGGCTAAGGGAGTGCCATCCTGACAGACGGGAATGGAATAGATTAGCCTCCAATGAAAGGTTATAGACACACTAGATAGGTCTTCATTCACACAGAGGTACTGTGACCCCCCCCCCCCCCATGAGCAGGGTGCAACAATTGGTGCAGAAGGCGGCTCATACTAGAGTAAGGCCAATTTCACACTAGATTGCCTCTATAAGCTACCATTAAAGGACACTTAAAGGGGTTCTCTAAGACCGACATATTGATGACTGATCCTCGGGGGTGGACTCCTCACAGCGCCGTACATTGTATAGTGGCTGTGCTTGGTATTGCAGCTCAGCCCCATTCACTTAGGCCATGTCACCCATGAACGTAACATCTCAGGTCTAGGAAGAGGTCTAAGCGTTGTTGCCTCTGCGTATAGCGGATCACGATCTCCGATTGATGGCCTATTCTGAGGAAAGGTCATCAATATGTAAATCCTGGAGAACCCCTTTAATGCATTTTGTGTTATTAAAGGGCTGTTCCAAGTTAGAAACATTCCCTATTCACAGGAATTATCTGATCAGCAGGGGTCCAACTGCTAGGACCTCCATCAATATGAATGGAGAAACAGGTTGTGCATGTTCACATGCGCTCTATTCAGTGTCTATGGAACTGCCGGAGACAGGCGACCTCTGGAATTCTCCACCCGTCTCATACACATTGAATGAAGGGGCAGCGGACCAGCACAACCCGCTACTTCATTCATAAGGGTGCACCGGCCAAAGCCTATCCCCCTCCTTACCTTGGGCACTAAATACTGCTCGTCGGTACACGCTAAGGTGTAGGCCTCAGCTCGACCAAGTTCACTTTGAGGAAAATGAGCGTTCATTTCGTCTCCGTCAAAGTCGGCATTATAGGCCTTGCAGTTGGCGTAGTGAAGTCGCAGCACTTTCTCTCCTGGGAGGATTCGAGCCTTGTGAGCTTGGATGGACGGTCTGTGCAGTGTGGGCTGCCGGTTGAGTAGCAGGACATCGCCATTCTTGACGTGACGATAAACCTGGGATACACAGAGAAGCGGGTAACGATAAGTACACAGCCAGCCGCATAGTATATAGAAATCAGCGTATAGAGGCAACAGGGACAACGCTGGAGTCAGGAGGGGCGAGTAAACAACTGGACATCAGGTTTGAAAAATTGACCCCTTCTCTGCCCTAGACCACCAAGGATGCAAATATGTCCCCCTTTGGCTTGTTTAGTGGTTCAAGGCTCTAAAACGACCAGACGTCTTGGCATTAACCCCTACCCTACTCTAGACCGTAAGGAACATGGTAATAAACTCTTCCAGAACATAAGGGATGACCACCAGAGATGTATTAAAGGGGTTTTCTGACTGTTTTATACTGATGACCTATCCTCAGGACAGGTAATCAGTATCTGAGCGGTGAGATGCCTGCCAAATCAGCTATTTGAGGAGGCCAGAGCGTTGCAGCCTCGTCACAACTTACCAAGCACAGCCCCGTAAATTGTATAGCGGCTGTGCTTGGTATCGCAGCTCAGCCCCATTTACTTGAATGGGACTGTGCTGTGCCCAAACCACGTGAATGATGAACGTGACGCCATTGGCCTTGGGTAAGCTGCAAGAAGGCCATGTCGTTCCCCAGTGCTGAAAGTTGGGGGTCCGAGATACTGATGACATGTCATCTGTATAAAAAAGTTGGAAAACCCCCTTAACCAATTCACTGACCTAGAGCACCAGGATTTTTAACAAAATGCTTTTTTTATTCAAGGCCTTCATGGTTCTGGGTATTAAACCCTCCTGCACTCTAGAATACAACCGAAAATGTAGACAATAAACCCTTCACTACCCTAGACCACCAAGAAACTTACCATAAGCTCCTTCACTACCCTGCCAGGAATATAGGCATTGACCCCTTCACTGCCCAAGACCACCAGGGACGTTGGCACAGACACTAAAAAGCCATTTATCTAGACACTGAAAAAAAACCTTTGTCTGAAGGGACGGTACTGTGTAGCTAGCTGTCATAGGGGTATATGGCAACATTTACACCATTTTGGAACTACATAGTGCTCAGGTCCCTTACAGCAACACCCACTAGTAACAGTGGATACAGGGACCATCGCCTGCCACCCAGCTTCTCTAGATACAAATATAACTTAAAAAGGCCTGAGTGGGTGGCCAGAAAAGTACTGTACATGGCACACGACTGCGCTGTGTCCTCCACAGTAGAAGTCAGTCAACCCAACATAGACGAGGACAAGCGGGTGACCTCACTTTTAGGAGCCGCAAGGTGGATAAAGATGTGCACAATTATTGTATATTTCTGAGACATTTAAACACAAAGTCACTTACGATTTTCGAAGTCAACTTCTGTGAACCGGTGGATGGAGTGAGCAGCTGCTTGGCAATGGCTTCCCGCTGTGAAAGACTAGAGGTCAATATTGTGCGAGACCCATCTTCACAAACCACCATGGAGGCCCCGGGATGCACACTGGGTCCGTTGATGACCGCCTGCCTCAACTCCTGCACGTTCCACGTTGTGACAGGCTGGGGATAGGTTAACTTGGTGGCAAATACCTACACAAAAAAACAGCACAGGGATGAATATACTGTTAACCGCAGCGTTAGGCCTCATGCACATGACCGTATCAGGTCAGTGTTAAAATCTGCACGTTTTGAGATCAAGTATAAGACATGTTCTAAGTTTTTGTGGAACGGACACGGACAACAGATGCGGAATACTGTTTCTATACAACACAGGCTGCAGCAAGCTCCCTCTAGTGGTGGCTGCAGGCAGGCAGCAGGTTATCTTTTAAAACTATGTCTAGCTGGAGGATTTGGAGCTTGCATTAGAAAATTAAGCTCGCTTTCCATGAGCATTGTCCACCGGTAAGAAAAGATAAAGGGTCTCTTATGTTCCATTTCTGCCCCTCCTCTGTACTATGGGAAAGGGGAGCAGTCTTGTTGTAGAGCAGGCATGCTCAACCTGCGGCCCTCCAGCTGTTGCAAAACTACAGCTCCCAGCATGCCTGAACAGCCTACAGCTATCAGCTTACAGCAGGGCATTGTGGGAGTTGTAGTTTTACAACAGCTGGAGGGCCGCAGGTTGAGCATGCCTGTTGTAGAGCTTTTGCTCCAAATAAACACAATACAGATGCCCCAAAGAAAAGGGGACCACATTTCTGTGGGTACCTTCAGATACATACCATTGGGATGCCAATCTCATTAGTACTGATGTACATATCAGGGCAAATAACAGACCGAGCTGCGTAGTCCACACGTTTTCCCATCATGTGTTTCCGAAATAGACCATCCTTCTTCTCCAGTAGCTGTAATAGAAGCAAAGGATTCATATAGCGCGGTGATCAGTCATATACAGAAGTAATCTACATAACATATATGATAGTGCGTTGCAACCAGTACTGTACTCCAGAGCTGAACTCACTATTCTGCTGGTTTAGTCACTGTGTACATACATTACTTATCCTGTACTGATCCTGAGTTACATCCTGTATTATACTCCAGAGCTGCACTCACTATTCTACGTGTAACCCGCTGCGAGAAAGAGAGCCAATCTCCGCTCCGGACAGCAGAGACACGGAGCAGTAACATAATTGATGACGCTCCGTGCCTCTTTGGTCTTTTTACTACAAAATCACAGGGACAACTATCTCACTGAGAGGCACAGAGCGTTATCAGTCATGTTACTGCTCCGTGTCTCCGCTGTCCGGAGCGGGGCTTGGTTCTCTTTCACGCAGCAGATTACCCGCACGGCATCCGCTCATGTGAAAGATCTCTTAAGATTGGAGTACCTCTTTTAAGATAGTCATAATGGCCGTGAATCAGGAGGAGGAGGAGACAGAATGCACCAGCATCCTACCAGTAGCTATAGGGGAGCCTCCACATACCTGACGGATTCCAGGATACTTGTCCGTCATCAGTTTGTCCATCTCGCTATCAAACACGATGTTTACGTGCCCTTGTAAGCGAACCCAAGAGTTATAAAGCTTATCTGTGAGACTTCGGCCCTGCAGTGCCATCAAGAAGGATCGATCAACGCTTTGCACAGGGTTCGTGCTGTCCTGAAAACACACAAAAATAAAAATAATTATTAAAATTACCTTGAAGAGAACCCCCTCCCTGCACAATAACCTCTGCAGAGGTCACAAAGCATGCCCACACCACAAAGAAATCACTTCTCAACAGCCATCTCATCATCACAGGCAAGATTAACTAGGTAATATTATATAGATATAATAGATATAGAAGTCAAGGAGTCCCCTCTAGTCCATTGCTTCTATGCTCCTATGGGCTATTAAGCATCTCTCTAAAAGCTATTAACAGAAGCTCAAGATAACCTAATGTAAAAAAAAAATAAGAAAAATAGGATTTTTTGTGCTTACCTGTAAAATCCTTTTCTCGCTGAGTTCATTGGGGGACACAGGAGACCATAGGTATAGCTGTGGCCACTAGGAGGCGACACTAAACAAAAAAGGTGTCAGCTCCTCCTCTAAGCTATACCGCTCCTGCTGACACTGAGCTAATCAGCTTGTACGAAAGCAGTAGGAGAAGCCAACAGAAAATAATAAAAAGGAAGAAAGACTGAGATGGGTCAAAACCAAGAAACGGAGAGACCCATCAAGGAGAGCCAGCAATGTACTTACGGGGTGGGAGATGTGCCCCTAATAAACTCAGCGAGAAAACGAGATTTTTGTATAACTTACCAGTAAAATCTCTTTCTCGCTCTTTCCTTGGGGGACACAGAAGACCTTGGGTATAGCTTATCTCCATAGGAGGCGTGACACTAAGTGAAAACTGTTAAGCCCCTCCTCCAGCAGCTATACCCTCAGCCTGGAGAGAGAGACTGCCAGTTGCGTGTCCAAGCAGTGAGAAAAGGCAAAGTCCAACAAGGAACCAACAAGCCAACTACCCAACGGGTAACAAAAACTTGGAAAACGTACAGAGAAAAAACAATGAATGGGTGGGTGCTGTGTCCCCCAAGGAAAGAGCGAGAAAGAGATTTTACTGGTAAGTTATACAAAAATCTCGTTTTCTCGCCCAGTTTCCTTGGGGGACACAGAAGACCTTGGGACGTTCAAAAGCAGTCCAAAAGGGGGAGGGACCACAGCACCAAGGTGAAGCACCCGAAAGGCATCAATGAACCGCCGCCTGTAAACCCAGGCGGGGTAAGGCAGCATCTGCCAAAGTCAGAGTATGCACCCTGTAGAACTCAGTAAGGCGTGCAAGGCAGACCTGTGGCCGCCGTGCCCAAATGCACGGCCGAAGCCCAATGCCTCCGGCCCAGGAGGCACCGACCACTCTGGTGAAAGGAACGGTGACACCAAAGACAGAATCCTGCCCTTGGTGCGGTAACCTCAGCAATAGCCAATCTGATCAAGCGGAGGAAAACCACCCTGGAGTCTGTCAACCCTATGCACAGCCCTCCTGGAAACCCAAGAGGCCGAACGTCTGCAAGAGTCGGAGATCTCCAAGTAAAAACGGCAAGGCCCAAACAACGTCCAAATAGGTGAGGTGTTGAAGCGAAAGGCAAACACCACCTTCAGAAGGAAGGAAGGAAGGAAGGAAGAAACGGGATGCAGAACAGCCCTGTCCTGGAAAAGACAAAGCTCGTAACAAAAAAAGGGGCCATTCCGGCACCCGTCAGAGACACGACTGATACGGAACACAACCGTACAGGACAGAAGGGGTAGAGAGAACTCCTGTAACGGCTCCAAGGACAAGATTGGAGCGCCGAGAGTACAGTACAGAGGAACCAAAGAGCCACTCCGAGGAAGAAGGTCTGGACAGGCCCCGAGGGCCGGGGAACGCTGGAAGAGGAAGGACAGCGCCGACACTTGACACTTCAAGCAAAGGAGTCCCAGTCCCAGGTCCAGGCCGGACTGGAGAAAGACAGAACCATGGGGGGGAGAAGGGCAGAGTGGGGAATGCCCAGCTACCCACCGACACCCAGACAAAAAACCCTAAGTCCAACGACAGACAGATCCTGGACGAAACACAGCCAGGAGCGAACAGTAGCGAGCCCGCTGGAGTCACCTGGGCAAGCGGATAAAAACCCAATGTGACCAGGCGCAGACCAGTAACACGGGCAGAAGGGTCGGCAAAACTGGTCCCGTCGGCCTCCGAGCAACGTTGTCCCGTATCCACCCGGAGTGGGGGAGCAGAAGGACAGACGGAAGGGAACCGAAGGGTCCGCCCAGCATCCGCCAGATGCCAGGACAAGACAGGCTAAAGTCCATGCTTATGTAGCCACCACAGGAAGACTATCTACAGTCCTGGTGTGGGAGATCGAAGGACAATCTGGACCGAAGGGCAGTCCCCCCAAGTTACCAAGAAGGTAAGTCTACAGCAGGACCACAGCCTAGAATGGAAAACGCAATCTGCACCCAGCGGGAGGACAGAACGCGGTAGACCCAGCAAGAGGCACACAGCTAATACAGCCAGTGTGAACAAGGGAGACAGTACGAGACCAAAGGAACACCGGAACCATCCACATGAACAACCATGCTCCCCCCAGAGGGTAGGACAGTGAAGGAACAGCCTCTGAAGCCTGGCCGGGCAGAAGCCACATCGGCGTGATCTGTACCGAACGGGGAGCCAAACAGAGCCGGCGAGACAAGGTAGTCGAGACAGAGGCCGGCATCACACCCCCCAACCGAAAGGAGGAGTGGGCAGCAGGGAAGTCATAGGACAGCCCAAAAGCAGAACCCTGCTACACTGTGAGACGCCAGGTTCACCGCCTCGCAGAAGGCAAATACCCTGAAGAACCCAAGGTGGAAGTCCTCCGGACCTGGGTAATAGAGCATCCAAGAGAAGTTGGGTGATCTACCCGAGAAGAGTGGCCCGAACCTGGTAGCAGATCAGACCGAAGCGTAGAGGGCGCCAAGAGGAAGGACTCATACCACACTGCATCCGAAGAGGAGAAAATGGTAATAGGCGAAGGAACCATAGTCCCGCCAGAGCCAACGAAGAATCCGAGGGGCGCTGCAGACAACAGCACGCATCTAGGAACCACGAACACTTCCCGGGAGGAAGGGCCAACGAAATGAATGAGTACCACCCAGCTCGGTGCAGTAGAGAGCACAGAGCCCTCCGGGTCAGGTGGACAGAACGATCTCTGTAGAGACGAGTGCAAGGCTTGCGGCAAGTAACCCAAGAGAACAAAGGGATGTCGCAGGAAGGAGGGGAAGCATACGTACGAGCAGCCCCGTAAGCAGTGAGAAGGCATAAACGGCCCAAACAACGCACAAGAACGGCCGCTCCCTGCAAAAAAGTCACTCAGAGAAGAGGGCCAGCCACAGAGTGCCCCAGCATCTATGGAAGTGCAAAGTGCAACCTGAAAGGGAGTTATGCATAAGCCTAGCATGGCACGTGATGGAACGTAAGCAGTCCGCCCCGAAAGAGGGGAAATGTACCTGGCAAACTGCAGTCGGCAAGAGTGCAAAGGCCCACCCCAAAAGGGGGTGACGCCTAAGGCCGTACCTACTCCAGAGACATAGGACATACCATACAATCCTGCAGGAGCGCAGGAGGTCCACCTAGTGAAAGGGGGACATGCACAGGGTTATCCTAGCATTAAGAGAGCGTGCAATAATTCCCCCAACACCGAACTTTGTGAGAGTGCAACCACTCCGCCAATGAAGGGGACATGTACAAGTCCAGCACAGCACGTACAAGGACAGCCGTGAATCTCATGAGCGTGCAAAGGTCCGCCCATGGAATGAGGGGTGGTCACACACAAGGCCAGCACCGAATCCAATGGGAGTGCAAGCGTTCCACCCATGTACGGCGCTGGTGCGATGTGTAAACATGACGCCCGCTTGCACGTGCAGCGGGCGTCATGCACATGGCCAGCATCTCATCCAGGGAGAGTGAGAGCACCCTGCCATGTACGGGAGTCATGCACATAGCCAGCAACGTACTGGCGAGAGACAAACACAGTCAGTGAGAATGTGTGTATGTCGCCTGAGGAAGGGAGGCATGCCCATGGCCGGCAGCGAATGCGAATCCAGTGAGAGTGCGTACACCGCCCACGGAAGAGGGGCCATGCACATGGCTGACAGCGGATCCAGCGAGAGTGCAAGCACCCCGCCATGGAAGGGGTTCATGCACATGGCCAGCAACGCACCGGCGAGAGAACAACCACAGACAGAGGGAGTGTATGCATGCCGCCTGAGGGAAGGAGGCGTGCCCAAGGCCGGCAGCGAATCCAATGAGAGTGCAGCATACCACCTATGGAAGGGGGTCATGCCTATGGCCAGCCGCGAATCCAGTGAAAGTGCAGCGTTCCGCCTATGGAAGCGTGTCGTGCACCTGGCCAGCACCGCATCCGGTGAGAGTGCAGATTTCCGCCTAATAAAAGGGGGACATGCACATGATCGGCAACAAATCCAGTGAGAGTATAGCGTTCCGCCAATGGAAGGGGGTCACGCACATGGTCGACCGCGAATCCAGCGAGAGTGCTGCGTTCCGCCAATGGAAGGGGGACGTGCACATGGCCAGTACCGTATCCGGTGAGGGTGCAGTATTCCGCCTATGGAAGTTGGTCACGCACACGGCCGGCAGCGAATCCAGTGAGAGTGCTGCGTTCCGCCTATGGAAGGGGGACGTGCACATGGCCAGCACCGTATCCGGTGAGAGTGCAGTATTCCGCCTATGGAAGGGGGTCGCGCACATGGCCAGCACCGTATCCGGTGAGAGTGCAGTATTCCGCCTATGGAAGGGGGACGTGCACATGGCCAGCACCGTATCCGGTGAGAGTGCAGTATTCCGCCTATGGAAGGGGGACGTGCACATGGCCAGCACCGTATCCGGTGAGAGTGCAGTATTCCGCCAATGGAAGGGGGACGTGCACATGGCCAGTACCGTATCCGGTGAGGGTGCAGTATTCCGCCTATGGAAGTTGGTCACGCACACGGCCGGCAGCGAATCCAGTGAGAGTGCTGCGTTCCGCCTATGGAAGGGGGACGTGCACATGGCCAGCACCGTATCCGGTGAGAGTGCAGTATTCCGCCTATGGAAGGGGGTCACGCACACGGCTGGCAGCGAATCCAGTGAGAGTGCAGCGTTCCGCCTATGGAAGGGGGACGTGCACATGGCCAGCACCGTATCCGGTGAGAGTGCAGTATTCCGCCTATGGAAGGGGGTCACGCACACGGCTGGCAGCGAATCCAGTGAGAGTGCAGCGTTCCGCCTATGGAAGGGGGTCGTGCACATGGCCAGCACCGTATCCGGTGAACCTGCAGCAATCCGCCTAAGAAGGTCATACACAGGGCCAGCCCGCAGCCAGGGAGAGTGCAGTATCCCGCCTGGGAGGGGGGGGGGTCATGCCCATGGCAGGCACCATACCTGGAGAGGGTGACGAATGCTGCCTACAGAACTGACCGCATGCACTTGGCCCGCGCTGCATCCCGGGAGAGGGCAAGAAACCGCCTAAAAGGGGAAATGCACCTGGCAGCGACGCAGGCTGGGAGCGCGAAACCATGCTGCCTATGGAAGGGGGGCATGCAGACAGGCAGCACTACTGCGATGAGGCTGCAGCGTCCTGCGCAGCCCACAAGAATCTGTTAGACATCTGTTTATTCATTATTATTTCATATTTTTTTTTTTTTTTTTTATTTAAAACAGCCTCTCTGAGGCTAAAGGGGAACCACCATATAGGGGCACAGATTCTCTTGATGCAAGAGAAAAAAGGGGTGGCCAACCATACAGGCCCATTGGGAGCCGGCCTGCACCCAAAGGGTTAACAGGGAGCCGGCCTGGGGGCCGGCGCTGCGATCCACTGGGGGCGGAGGAAGCCCCAGGCGGGAAGAATTCGCGCCTGGAGAAGTACCCGCCCCCTCCAACAAAGGCCAGAATTTCGCGGCCTAGTAGGCCGTAAAGCCGGGGCCTAAATTTGTGCGGCGCCCGGCCGACCGGGGCCGCATAGTATTATATACCGCCGGGACTGAGGCGGAGCGGCGCATTAAACCGGCCGCGGGAGCCCACCCCGCAGGCCGGAAGAGTCGGGCCCAAATGGAGTGCCGGAATTGCGGCCCCGCAGGCCCGATGGCGGCCCAGCAGGTCATTGCGGCGCCCGGCCGCACCGGAATGTCCATGCCGGCCGGAGGCGAGGTCTGTCAGGAGCGGGCCCCAGGCCCTGAGCAACGCTCCGGTAAGGAGATGGGGGGACCCCGAGATCGGGTGCCCGCGTAGTATCATATACCGGCGGGACATCAAAAGATAAAGGGGGACAGCAGCTGCATGTCCTATGGGGCCAGGAGGGGGAGGGGGGGAGCAGGGAGCAGATTGCCGCCCTGCGGCACCCCAGGGGCCAGCCTAGATCCAGCAGTGGAAGGGTTAAGGTTTGTCCAGGGATTCGAACTCATGACCTCTGCCATCAGAGGCAAGGCATTCACCATCACAGCTATGAAAGCTGTTCAGAGAGGCACAGTATGGGCCATGGGGGGGGGGGGTTAGGCCCGCAGGAGACCGGGTGGTGGTGGTGGTGGAAAGGGGGGGGTCGTAGGGCTGGAGAAGCCAATCTCTCACCATAGCCGTCTTCACCCTCGGTCCATTCCAGCAGGGTCGCCCCTTCAGCTACTGGCACCGTAGTGGCAGGACGCTGGAAGAGGGGCTTGGCGTGCGGGCGACCCTTGCGCTGGCGGGATACAGGGGAGCTGGGCTGCCCTGGTCCACCTTGCCTTCTGTGGGGGAGGCAGCAGTGCGGTGACCGGCACTGGCGCAGCTCGACCCCGGGAGAAACAGAGAGGTCTAGTGCGACTCTGTTGTCCCTGATGATCTGGAACAAAAAGAAAAGAAAAAAGTAAAAGTCAAAATTTAAACAAGGAGAATCAGCCCTGCAGTAGCAGGGAGTGTCTTGCCTCCTTGGACACTAAGCAAAAACTGGCAGTCTCTCTCTCCAGGCTGAGGGTATAGCTGTGGAGGAGGGGCTTAACAGTTTTCACTTAGTGTCACGCCTCCTATGGAGATAAGCTATACCCAAGGTCTTCTGTGTCCCCCAAGGAAACTGGGCGAGAAAAGGATGTTACAGGTAAACACAAAAAATCCTATCCTTGCTCATATCACAGACACAGAAGACCATGGAACATTAAAGAGCAGTACCATGGGCAGGGAACAAGACCAGAGCAAATCCAAAACCCTTTATAAGGCCCCACACAGAATTGCAGGGGAAGGACATACCAAAAAACCCTAAAAAATTTTTTAAGAAAACGGGCAGGAAGAGCCATTCCCAGGAAGGCCAACCAGAGAGCGGCTGAATACACAGAGGCCAGGGACGGGGGTACCGATGTCAAGATTAGAAGCATTGGCTGCCCCGGAGGCATGCGACCGCTGTAAATGCACCGCAGGGCCTGGAGGAAGGTGAGGGGGCTGGGGACGGGAGATGAGACCGAGGGCTGGTGAATAATGGGCTACAGAAACAGGGCCGAGGTTCTGAAGGAAGAAAAAAAAAAAAAATTTCCTGTGTTCACGAGAGAACACAGGAGAGTGGGCCCAGCAGGGAAGATTAACCCCCTAGAACCCAAAAAAAGGAGGAGAAGGGGGGTCTCAGGCAAAGTGGGGCCAGCACTGTCACCTTCCTCATTGTGCTGCCCCTTGGGGAGGGTGTCTACACTGGTAACAGGGGGGGGGGGGGACGACGACTTCTAGAAGTAGGAGACAAGGTGACACTGTTGCTGGCGGGTAACAGCGGATTTGAGATCCACTGTTCCTCCTTGTCTTCCAGAGGTGGGGAACGAGCAGCGGGCTTGAGGACCCACTGGTCTCCCCCCTCAAGTGTGGGGAAAACAGGTGGTTGGAGCCCGCCTGTAGCCCAGACCTGAAAAATAAAAATGGAAAAATGAAAAATAAAAAAAGCTTTGGCAGACCAGCAGGAAAACATGTCTGCCTCCTATAGACACCAAGCTAAAACTGATTAGCTCAGTGTCTGCAGGAGGGGTATAGCTGAGAGGAGGCGCTAACACTTTTTTTGCTTAGTCTTCTGTGTTCTTCAATGATACGAGCAAGAAAAAAAAACTGCAATCAAAAAATAAAAAGTCGATTAGAAAATAAAGTGTGTGTGTCGGTATCTGGTTTATAGGTGATACATAGCCAGAAGGGACGACAGAAAAGGGAATGGACGTCGCAAACAAAGCAGTCACTCCCTCTGCTGGTGATCCTAAGCATGACAGCCCACTAATGCTACTTTAATACCGTATAAATATGAATATTTTAATACAGATGGAAATGTTTAATGCTGGAGATATTAGACGCGTTCAACGTGTGTGGATTTCATGCGATAATCTCAAATACTGAAACCATTTCCCAATTTCACTTGGGACAATTCGGAGTGAAGGTGCCACCTACTGTTCACATAAAATACTACATAATCTAAGAGTTATGGTGCCATCTACTGATCTCACAAAGTATTATCGTCAAAATATCCAAAGCTATGACGGGAAGGCGTTAGCGCGAATTTATAAAAAATAAATAAATAAAAAAAGTAATAATTAAGTAGGTCATCAGTATCTGATCAGTGGGGGTTGCGACAAGAATTTCCGCCTGCCGATCAGGTCATCTCCATCTAGCTTGTACTGCCAGCGATACAGCCTTCTGAATCATAATGGTCATGTAGATAAGTTGTCTGCTCATATTTCCAGGTGCTAAACGACCAGCACAAGTCAGTGGTCGTGTATTGTCGAAGGGAGCGGGAGATCACTTGACAACACTAAACCCTACAGTCTTCCGGTCACGTAATCCTACGCCACTGGGGCTATACAAACGTCTGCAAGAGTCGAGCGAGACTCTCAGATCACATCTTACCTCGATGACTTCTGTCTCTGTACCATTTGGAGTCTTTATTTGCTCCTCAGCCATCACCGCCAGCAACTTCTGTATGGTGGTCACATCTTTGAGGACGGCCTGGAGGTTAACCGTCTGCCCGTTGGTGTACATCTGATCTGCCTGGCGATTGATCGGGCGGAAACTGTGAAACCAGAAGTGTCCATTACAAGAGAGACAACACGAGAGGGCGATGTGTGAGGGGAGCCTAGTGGGGTAGTCACATCCCTTCTCTGACCCCAAGCACGACACAGACCCAGATTTTGGAGCCCTAGATTTTTGGACAGGAAGTAGTTGTCTGACGTTTACTATTATCAACCATATTGACTTTTTTGCGGCCAATTTCTTGGTCACACAGCATGCCGCCCGCCTACAATCACTCTTACGTCCATCAGCGAGAGCCCTATTCTTCCCCCTTATATTTCATTGTGCAATACTGTTAAAATACAATCTGATATCAGTGACCAATATGTCCATAATGGAAGGTCACATGCGAGAGACATTTCTAGGAAGCGACTGTCAATGCCAGATGTGGCTGACGACTCCTCCTAAAAAAGTGTTGTGAGTAACGAGGAAGAAATTACCGAGATGGAGGAACCACTACAAGATCAAGGAAGAACATGTCCAGGGAAAAGTTGTCGCCGATCGCCATGCCAGAAAACAGGCACTGGAGGAAGAAACCTGGAAACAGAACAAGCAGCAGTCACAAGACAGAAATTAAAAGGGAACCTGTCACCTCCTGAATGCCAGCAGTACCTCGGGGCAGCCCGAAGTGTGATACTAATCATACTTTTCATCCTGCAGTCCGATGCTGCATAAGGTCAGAAAACTATCTTTTATCCTCCGTCCGCGCTAATTTGCATGTCAGCTTGAAGTCAAGGGGGCAGCGGCCTCCTTGCTTCAAGTCAAGGTAAGGTAACCTAGCCCCCTCTCTTGCCTTTGAGTGACAGCCCACAGTTCGGCTTCACTTTCCCAAGTCTCTCTCTCTATTTTACTGTCAGGGCATCGGACTGTAGGATAAAAAGTATGATTAGCATCACACTGCGGGCGGGTTTACGTGCATTTAGGAGGTGACAAAATTATATAGATATTGGAGGATGTCGTTGACCAAAATAGTCAGTGCCTAGCCTAGCATATTGCTAGGATATGCCATGTCAGATAGGACCCGCACCCATCTCCAGGACAGGCCCACCCAAAGTTAAAGAGAGTGCACTGCGTAAGTGCGGCCACCATCCATTCACCACTATGGGAGTTCCAGGAGGTCCCTAGATGTCCACTGTCCATGCAGAAGCAGAGTACTCTCCACTCACCAATATGAGGCTTCCAAAACAAAGCGCGCTCACTTGGCTATATTCTTAACTCCCATTGCAGTGAATGGAGAAGACGCGGCTCATGCCTAATGTGCTCTCCTTCACTTTGGGGACTGCGTTCTGGAGATAGGAGAGGGTCCTAGGGGTGGGACCTGCACCTAGGATATTGATGGCATGTAGTAGCAATATGCCATCAATGACCTAGATGGTAACAGAACTTTAACCTCTTGCTCCCCTTAAGCGTCCATTCACACATCCATGGTGTGTTGCGGATCGGCCGGCACCCGCTATAGAAATGCCTATTCTTGTCGGCATGGCCAGAAGTACGTGACCCTCAATTCTAATGGCTTTTACCACCCCTTGTGTACCAGGCGATTGGCATAATGGGCCTTTCAGGCATGGTCAGGATAGGGAGTGGAGGGCAGAGGGAATTGAAGCAGCATCAGGATGGCAGGGGGGGGGGGGGGGGGGAGCATAGTCATTCATTTATGTCTGACATCACTGCCATCAATTATTATGCAGCTAGAATACCCCTTTAATTACAAGCATAAAATAATGCATCAAGTCATGTGGCAACAGAAACCAACCATTGTCCATAGTGATCACCACTTCACCCATCTTTGCATCAACACTGTGGCTGGTCATGTGGCACCAGATGGCATGCGCAGCGCCAAACAGAAATTATGAATGGCGATTTACTATTTAAGGCCTGTTTCGCACTGGCGTTACTCGATCAGCCTGCTGCCGGAACGAGTAACACCAGAGTGAAACAGGCCTATAGCCTGCAGGGGGTGCAGAAACCCCCCCCCAGGTTATATTGTGTGTCAGTAGGCACAGCATCATCGCGGCATTACCTTCTTTTTCCCAAAGTGCTTCTATGTGCTCCTTAGTAGTGCTAGGGGTCAGGTAGCCTCGCTGTGTGAGCTCGGCGGTGTCCTTAACTGAAAGAAATAAGAAAAAGTGAGAATCCCAGGGCCGAAACACCAAGAGAAGGAGTAAAGTTCTAAGAAAACACTGAAACTTCACACATTTTATTACATACTATGAGCCAAGAATCTACTAGGGTTCAAGCAAAACTTGGGCATGATGCCACCAGTGGCAGACGTACCGTGGTGGCAGTGCTTGGTAACACATCTCAGTCCCAGTCAAGCTGCAGTACCAGGCACTGCCACAACTTTATGTATGGCGCTGTGCTTGGGTACACAATGAAGAAAACACGATGCTTGATGCAATGCCGCTTCCCCTTTGCTTATGCCAGGCAAAGGACCCACACCGATCAAATAGTGGTGGTCTGTGCCAAGAATAACACCACGTGAGTGGTCCCTTCATGCAATCTCTCTCTAAACAAAGCTTATTCTTGCACAATGAATAGTTTTGCAACTTTTAAAACTCTTTACAAGTGGATTCATTAAGTTTCCTTGAATGGAAACTTGGGCACTGTAGCAAACAGGAGACAGGATTTGCCCACACAGCATTTCCCGAGCTGGATAAAACTGAAGCTCCTGGGAGTAAAAACAAGATTGTATCCATTCATTGACAGCAGGCAGAGCTCTTGGAAAGACAAAGAATTGACAAATAAAGTGCATTATACCAGTGCCGAAGATTACTTTACAGCTCCAAATAAAAAAAAAAGTCAGAATTAAAGGGACCACTTTGTTGACCTTTGATTCACCCACAGATAGCACGGGGGGGATCTAACTCACTTTCTGAGACTTCCTCGTCCGTTTTCTTGGAGCTCATCATGATGGTCAGCTTGCTGTTGTGCTCTTTTCGTACTATGGAGCGCGGTGCCCTGAGCGACAAAGAAATCATTGTAAGCAGCAGAAATAAAGCTGTAAGCGCCGCCTCACGCCGCTCAAGAGAACCGCTATATGGACGTATCCAGATGTCACATCGTAGGTTTTGGAAAGGTTGGGCGTCTGCGGATTCAGCTTCCTTTACAACTCATAAGGGGGCGATCATTCAGCTTTCTCAGGCAACCCAATGGCAAGACTGAGTACTGCAGGGGCAGGCTGTGTATTTTTGAGATCTGTACAGGCAGAGGACCTCCACCCCCTTCACTCAAACACTAATAATACCATTAAAGAGCTCAAACTTTTTCTATAGAAATTAAGACTTGCTATAAAATGAAGCAGAAAAAAGGGTTTGATGACCTGGTGGTCTAGGTAACCTGCGGCCCTCCAGCTTTTGTAAAACTACAACTCCCACAATGCCCTGTTGTAGGCTGTTCTGGCATGCTGGGAGTTGTAGTTTTGCAACAGCTAGAGGGCTGCAGGTTGAGCATGCCTGATGTAGGTGAATGTGGGGGCAGGATGAATTCCGGTTTCCCTGGTGGTCTAGAGCAGTGAAGGGTTTTTAATTCCAACTTCTCCGATGATCTAGGGCGGGGGATGTTGAAAAACTACAACTCCCACGACCCCCTTTTGTAGGCTGTCAGGGAATGATGGGAGTTGTAGTTTTGCAACAGCTGGAGGGCCGCAGGTTGAGCATGCCTGATCTAGAGTAATGGTGGACTGCCAGCACCCCTGGTGATCTTTATTAGTGAGAGGGATCTGCTTCCCTGATGATGTAGGGGAGTGGAGGAGCTTAAAAGGGTTTCCATGATTTTATAACTGATGACCTATCCTCTAGATAAGTCATCAGTATTTGATCGGTGAGGGGTCCGACACCCAGGACCCCCGCAGATCACCTGTTTGAGAAGGAAGTAGCCCCACTGTGAGAGCCAAGCACCGCGCCATACATTTTATAGTGGCTGTGCTTGGTATCGCCATATGGCCGATGAACGTGCTGTCACTGGCCTAGGAAAAGCTGACAGAAGGCTGCGGCGCTACTACGAGTGCTGGTGCCTTCTCAAACAGCTGAGCGGCGGGGGTCCCGGGTGTCAGACCCCCACTGATGACCTATCCTAACGATAAGTCATCAGTTAAAAAGCCTCAGAAAACCCCTTTAATGTCTGCATCCCTGGTGGTCTAGGGTAGTGAAGGGATTTAAAGGTTATCTCGTTTCAGAGGGAAACCAGCACATACAGTCCTTCCGCAATAAGCAATACATTTTTACGTAACCGATAGATCCTGTGCCTCTGCTCCGGTTCTCCTGGCTGGGCTGCGTTTAACCATCTGCAGTGGTGACCTCACATCGATGCTGCACCACTCACTGGCCTGTTCAGTGAACTGCTGAGGCCTCTGACTGGCTGCTGCGGTCAAGTGCGGTCAGCATGACATCAGTTCTGTAAAAATGTATTCCTTATTGAGGAAGGACTGCATGACAACCCCTTTAATTCCAAGTTCCCTAAAGGTCTAGTGAATGCTAGCTTCCTTCACGATCTATAGTCGCGAGGCGGATTAATATCTGCGGTAGTCGAGGGATTTAATGCCTGAATCATTGGTGGTCTAGGGTAGTGAGGGGAATGTCTGCTTCCCTGGTGGTCTACAGCAGTGATGGGAATTAATTTGAACTCTCCTGATCTAGTGGAGGCCAGCTTTGAAGGCATCTATAGTAAAGAGGAGGATTCATATTGGCATCCTCAAGAAGAGGCAGAAGGGCTGCTTTGAGCGCTCTCCACCTTCAGCTCTTATTGGCTTTGCTCCTCTGTCCATGCATATGAAAATATATGGGATTCTTACTCCACGCGCTCGGACAGTCGAGCTGAGGCGATAAGACAAAAGGTGCAGCTCACTGTTCCCGTTGACTGTGGAATGAATATGCTTCCTCGGTGGTCTAGGTAATGGGGGGAGTTTAAACCTTAGGCTGGTAAGCTAATAAAGCTCCTCAAGGTGCAGTTTCTTCTCCCTGCCCATTGAAATTGGTGGAAAGAGGGACAGAACGAATGGCGCAGCTGGGATTCTTACTGCTGGCGTGGCGGGCTTTCAGGAAAGTCTCATCTTATAGGCAAAGATCTCAATGTGGTCTCCTGCACAACTCACTTGCAATGAGGACATTTCTTGGAAGCCATTTCCGTTTTCCAGAAGTCACTTAAGAGCTTGTTCCTGGCCAAACAGATATTCTTCACCTGAGAAACAGAGCAGTAGAAGATCATCAGTCCAAGAAGGTAAGTACCGGGATAACACCACCACCATCCGGATACTTACACTGGATACGTCCCGCTTCTTCGGGTAGGCTTTAAGCACTTTTTTGGTGTAGGTTTCCAATTCCTCCTGAATCTCGTTACCGCTGACTCCAGTGTTCCCTTCTAAGAACTGGAGGCAAAAAATGGAGCAGAAGTAAAGTCCTGAATCTACGACTGGTCATAGAGGACGCTATACGCAGTGCTTCGCTTACCCGGCTGAGGACGGCCTCTACTTCGTACATCTCCTGGAGGGCTCCTCGGTCCAGTAACTTCAGCTGGTTAAGCAGCAGATGAATGGTGGAGCGAGGACATGTCAGCAGGTGACAGCGGAAGCAGGAGCCTCGCACAAGGAGGTACAGTTTCTGAACAAGGATAAAAATGAAATAGCATAAGTCAGCAGGGTCAACCCTATTAAACTAGGTAGGCCAAGCCATAAATGCCCAGTAGGTGCCTGTCCCATCTCTGGTATCCAGCCCGTCTGGCCTTTGTCAGGCCGGCATACCTTTATTGCAACTGTATCCTATAGAAAATGGCCACCACAAAAAGTACATTGTTCAGTATATGTTTTTTTTTTTAAGGACCTGTCTTTGCCGAAATGCCCCCTAAACCACCCACATTACCTCACAGCTGGTCTGGTTTCTAATGATGTCCTTGGCTAATTCGTCTGATGGGTGATGTATGCAAATAAGGCTCTTGAAGTCAAGCTCGTCGCGTCCCTTTCCTGCTCTTTGCTTTTGATTGATGGCCTTGACTTTATGTTCCTTCATGTGCGGTTCCTCAGGAGATCTTGCGCCTGCGCTGCACGCCCCTCTGTAGTGCACTTGACTTGGCTCGTCCCTGCAAGTCGGCGCCTGAAGCCAAGTACATTAGAGCAGGGCTCTAGGGCGCGAGATCTCCTGGGGAATCACACATGAAAAAATAAAAATACAATATAAGCGAACGGGCAGGAACGGGGGCGCAGCAAGTATGACGTCAAGCTCCTTGTTTGCATACAGTGAGTGGTGGGATAAAAGTTGTCTTCTCCCGATTTTGCCCATCAAGGACATCGTTGGAAACCAGTTGACTTCCGCTGTGAGGTACTGTGGGCGGTAAAGGCGGCATTTTGGTGGAGACAGGTTCCCTTTCATCCTATAATTCAAACAGTCTCTGATCTTTGTGGTTACTTATCGGCGCTGCAGTTCCACCAAGCGACGTGGGTAAAGTTCGCTTCACAGTCAAAGCTCTACCAGTTATACGTTGCGAGTGTATACCTCCGAAACAAGGCTCGAACGCTTTGTATTCACAGCCTTACCCCATTTACACAGTTCTGCGCACTTTCTTTCACATAATAATAAAAATAGCAGCAGGGAGGGGGAGGAGGCCGTATAAAGAAAATCAGAGAGTGGAGAGAGGACAAGCATCCAGGCTGCACGCCATCACGGTTTGCAAGAGGATGAAGGCGAATTAAATCGGCGTTGTAGGGAGCAAGCATCCATAGGAAACTCTACCGTGGGAGGAGAAGGAAATGTCACACCCCCAGCATCAGTGACAGTCACCACACGGGAGAGGAGATCCCTTAGGAGCAGTAGGAGGATGAAGCTGGACTGATACAGGAGAGAAAGTGAAGGCAGCAGCATCCAGGACACACAGACCTCACATCCAGCATGCATGTCCTTCACACGGACACGGTAATATTACAAATGGCAGAGATGAGTGATCACCTACATCAAAGAGCAGAGGATTATATACAGTGAGAGGCAGCTCGATGTGGCCCAGGTGTCCGGGGCAGCTAATGAAGTCCTGAGAGCAGGTGGCGCAAAATTCTTTGTTGTCTGGGGGGCCCAGGGCCAGGTCATACAGGCCGTTTATCATAGGATTGCCCGCCGGGTCCAGGTACTGGGGATTGGTGATGGCTTTCACACTCAGCATCCTAGAACACAAAGACACCGTCACAACTATCAGAAGGAACAAATACTTTCTGAATTTAGAGATTTCATCCAGTCCAGGGGTGAGAGCAACGACCAGCGGTCATCACACGTCTTCTGACTGGTCAGGATCTCAGCAATGTAATGTATGGACACAGTGACTGCACCAGCAGAATAGTGAGTGCAGCTCTGGGGTATAATACAGGATGTAACTCAGGATCAGTACAGGATAAGTAATGTATGTACATAGCGACTACACCAGCAGAATAGTGAGTGCAGCTCTGGAGTATAGTACAGGATAAGTAATGTATGTACACAGTGACCGCACCAGCAGAATAGTGAGTGCAGCTCTGGAGTATAATACAGGATAAGTAATGTATGTACACAGTGACCGCACCAGCAGTCAGATAAGCAGACGGACGCCATTCCTTCAGATGCTGGGCTCGGCAGTATAACACCCCTGTAATAGACAGAACAGCCGTTACCTGATCTCATCTGAAGAGTAAACGGCGAATGAGATGCGCTGCAGGCGCCGCCATGGCACATCCCTGGAGAACAGCATGGTGCTGAGTGCTAGCTCTCCGGCCAAGCCGCCTCACTGCTCCACACACGTGTAGGACCCGGAAGCGGAGTCCTCCACTGTGCAGCCTGGACAGGGGGAGCGACTGGGGAATATGACCTGACACGCACAGCAGTCGGTTTGACTGTTCTACATTATATGGGTATAACAGACGTATATTATAATATTATTTTATACTAAAGAAGCTAGGTTACAGGATGAGGCGTATGTGTATGACATAAAACGCCCCCTCTCTCTCCCCATTGGTACAGTCCGGTAGCTGAGGCTCTGTCAACATGGCGCTGCCCTGTGGGCCGCTGCGGGCTGCCTGTCTCAGGACGGGTCCACTGCTCAGGTAGAGGGGGGCACTGGAGGGTGGCGGTTGGGTTTGGGGGAGCAGAGTGTGCTAGGTTTATGTTTTGGGTTGTAAGGACGAAACCATTACATTTGTGGGGGTGATTGGGGTACATCACCTCTGTTAGAGGGCAAAGCTTCATTACCCTCAACCAAGATCAGGGAGCCTGGCGTCTATGGGATAGTGTCCCTGGGACTTGTAGTACTACCCCTGTATCTGGAGCTAGTGGCGTTTCGCTGTATGTCCCTTTCTGGCACTTGTAGTTCCTTAAAGGGATTGTACCGTTAGGATTTAATCTGGGACTGTGTGACTAGGTTGCATTATTTAGCATTCACCTTGTTCTGCAGACTGTATTGCTGCACAGTTCTGCTGGATGGAAACCGTCAGCAAGCTTGTTGTCCATGACAATACAATACATAGGGCTTACTGTGCAGAGCCCACACTTCCCAAGCTCAGTGCAGACGCTGAACCCGCAAGGAGAGCGAGATTACAGCTCTGAAGCCTGCAGAATTTTGAATGCAGCTCCGGGCCCTCACAGTACTGCCTGGAGCTCGCATTTTGCTGATCACTGCGAGTTACCCCCCTATGCTGTGGGACTATTAGATTAGTGGGGGGCCCCGCACCTTGGTCGAGCATGTCACAGGGCCCCCATTCTCATGATTGATGGAGGATGCGGCCTAATAATTATCCCCTATGGCTGGAATACCCCTTTAATACGGCAGTTGCAGAGAGAGCAGAGCCTCTAGGTGTAATGGTAACGCCCCCGTTGCTCCTAGAGGCTCATTTACATATAATAAAACATAATTTTTCTCATATGAACATGGGACCAACACAGATGTCCTCAGCTGCCGAGCGCACATGTAACAGGTCAGCCAGTGTCATAGGGACAAAACTGCTGACAGAGAAGCTCCAGCATACTGCTGTTCACGGCACCTGTCAGATCTGCCTTCAGCAGTTTGTTTCCAAGTAGTAATCCAAATTCTTTTCTATATTAGGCAAATAAAAATGCGTCGTTTTGCAGTGTTCTTGTCCTTTTGACATTTCTCTTCCGTTTTTTCTTGCAGACAATGGCCAAAAACCTCCCCACTATCTGCAGCTGGCATAGCAGGTAGGTGCTCCTCGTAGTCATGTCCTCTTCGAATGGGCCAACATGGCCGCCTTATAAGACTCTGTTGTGTTTCTGTCCCCAGCTCTCGTCCGGCCGCTGGCGAATCCCTGCGCGTCCGGCGATGTGCGACTTTTTTCTGCGTTGTGCTCCCCCCTCACCAGATCCGTCCTTCTTCCAGCGTCACATAGGCTCGCCCCCACCCAGGGCGGCTCCATTCTCGGCAGGTAAGTGTCCATGTCCATGCCTACATGTCAGCGTTAGCCTCCCCTGAGACAGTCTGGTTGCTAGGAATACTCGGCTTAAAGGGGTTGTCCACTTCTTTTGGGGGGGGTATGACAAACCTTTCTCCTGGTCAGACCTGCAAAATGGAAGCATACTTACCTGCTCCCCGCCCCTGCTTTGACACTGCTGCAGCCAGTCGATGGCTGCAGCGGTGACCTGCCCCCCCCCCCCCTTGCATCACATGACCAACTCGACTGATACAAGGGGAGCAGGTCACCGCTGAGGCCAGTGATTGGCTGCAGCAGTGTCAAAGCCGATCTTGACGGCGCAGGATCCAAGCGGGGCCCGGTGACAGGGAGCAGGTAAGTATGCTTCCCTTTACCAACCTCTGATCTGGAGCTGTCAGACGGCATTGCTCTAGTTACCAATCAGGACAGAGGCTTGGCAATGCCTGTGCCCTGGTGTTCCGTAGACCCTGTTGCCATAGTAATCATAAACTTGGGTGGAGACCCCCTTTAATTGCCAGGGAATATCGTGGTTTAGGCGCTGTTCACATTTGTGTTGTTGCCACTACCCTGTGACTGATCCATCCAGCGATGGACCCCAGTCACTTACAATAGAGCCTGTCGGGTACGTCATTTTACCGGAAAAAAAGTACCTCTGCTTGCTGCTCTGTTTTTCTGCCAGATGCAACAGGATTTGCGACTGAGGCTCAAGCAGATGTAAACTCAGCCTTAGGCTCCATTCACACGTCCGCAATTCCGTTCCGTATTTTGCGGAACGGAATTGCGGACCCATTTATTTCTATGGGGCCGCAAATGTGCATCCCGGATCCGAAAATGCGGACCCGCACTTCCGTTCCCGAAAAAAATAGAATATGCCCTATTCTTGTCCGCATATTCTATTAGTGCCGGAGATGTGCGGTCTTCAAAATGTGGAACGCACATTCCCGGTGTCCGTGTTTTGCGGATCCGCAAAACACACGGACGTGTGACTAGACCCTTAGGGCTCACGCACACAAACGTATTTTTGGTCCTTGTCTGTTCCATATTATTTTTATTTTTTTGCGGCCCATTTGGGGAGCCATTCATTTCAATGGGGCCGCAAAAAAACGGAAATCACTCCATATGCATTCCATATCGGTGAGTCCGCTTCGCAAAAAAGTGGAACGTGTCCATTTTGCAGGCAAGGACAGGCGTTACAATGGATGCGCAAAAAAAAAACCAGATGTAACACGGACGTCACACAGATTTGCCGATCCGTGATTTGCAGACCGCAAAATACATATGGCCGTGTGCATGAGCCCTTAAGCCTCTTTCACACGTCTGCGTTCGTGCTCAAATCCGTGAAAGTCGTCAGTGCTGCCTCCGTGAAGAATCCGTGTGTCTGTTTTTTGCTGTGTCATCCGTGTTTCGCAGACTGAAAAATTAATTTTCAAAGGATCTCTTCCTAATGATCCGTGAAACGTGGATGACATGCGAACGGCACCTGTGTTACATACGTGGTTTTCACGGACCCATAGGCTATAATGGGCATGGGGGGAAAAAATAGAGCATGCATCCTTGCTAAGAACACGGACCGTGGTACAAAACGGAAGTGCGAATACACACATTAAAATGGATGGGGAACGCATTATGTCCGTGGAATGCTTACATGTGAATCAGGCTTTAGTCATATCTAGTTCTGTGTTTTGTTTTTTTTTCAACGCATTCCTAATGTTTCAAGCATTCCCATTCTTTATTTATCAATTTCTTACCGTTTTCAAAATCTCTGCTTGCTGTCAGCGAATGAAAACACACTAGTTTCCATTCACAGGCAGTAAACCAGTACATAGCTGGTATCCAGTCTAGACAATGCTGTGGACCCCAGACTGATACATTGTAACAAACCAGCTGCTAATGTTCAACTCCCAGAGCATTGTCCAGGCCAGGGGTTGGCAACCTCCGGCTCCCCAGCTGTTGTGAAACAACTACAATTCCCAGCATGCTCCCTTCATTTCTATGAGAGTTCTGAGAAGAGTGGAGGAAGTATGCATGCTGGGAGTTGTAGTGCCGCAGTACAGTTGTATCCACTTCTCAGCACAGAGCACGACTAGGCATGTGCAGGTTTTGTAGCCTCTGGATGTAAAGAAGTATAACCATTCACTGACAGCAAACGCATATTTTGAACATGGTGAGAAATCGGGGCGTAAAGCAGATTACAAAGTTGTCCGTTTTTTTGCCTCCTTAGCGTGACTCCGTTGCTTCCCGGCCTCCTTCAGCAGCCTTCGAGGACGGTCACGTATATAAGCCTCCGGAAGGGGAAGAGCAAGACTGTGCGGTCTGTAACCCAGCGCTTTATGCGCCTGCACTGCGGCCTGTGGATCCGGAGAAGGGTAAGATACGTGGAAGTCTACATCCCCCTCCCAATCTCCAGCTGTTGTGGAACTAAAAGTCCCAGCAAGAACGGTGTTGCAAGCTTGCTTGCTGGGAGTTGTAGTTCCACAGCAGATGGAGGGTGTATATCTATGTCCTGCGGTTTCTAGATGGACGTCTTGCACCTAGAGCAGTGACGGCTAACCTCCGGCACTCCAGATGTGGTTAAACTACGACTCCCAGCATGCTCCGTTCATTTCTATGGAGCATCTTGGAAGTCGTGGTTTTCCCACAGCTGGAGTGCCGGAGGTTAGCCGTCACTGCTCTAGGTGCAAGACGGCTCTAGGTTAGCCGTCACTGCTCTAGGTTAGCCATCACAGACCTAGAGCCTCCATCTCTACAAAGAGATCTCTCTCTGAAGGACCTGACACATCCACTCATTACAGAGACGGTCCACTCTTCCACACGACCGTATGGCTTTTTCAGTGTTTTGCGGTCCGTTTTTCACGGATACGTTGTTCCGTTTTTTTGTTTCCGTTCCGTTTTTTCGTATGGCATATACAGTAATTAAATAGAAAAAAATTGGGCTGGGCATAACATTTTCAATAGATGGTTCCGCAAAAACAGAAGACATACGGAGTACATTCCGTATGTGTTCCATTTTTGTTTTTTGCGGACCCGTTGACTTGAATGGAGCCACGGAACGTGATTTGCGGGCAATAATAGGACATGTTCTATTTTTTTGCAGAACGGAAATACGGAAACGGAGTGCACACATTGAAATGAATGGTTCCGTATACGGTCCGCAAAACAATACGGAATGGACGCAAAAAGAAAATACGTTCATGTGCATGAGACCTAAAGGGGTCACCAACCAGTTGTTATGTAATTGCAGCTCCAAGCATGCACAACTTGCTCAAGTGTCCTCTGAATTCCTATAGAATGAAGCATGCTGGGAGTTGTAGTTTCACAACAGCTGGGGTGCTGAACCAGGCCCTATTTGCTTGAATAGTTACAGGTCATCCCGCTGCCGAGATCTCCAATGATCAGTTGGAACCCAGCAATAAGTGTCCGGCTCCCCTGCAGCGCCCCCACAGGGGAGATGATGCATTACACAGTGACTATTAGGCCTCCTGCACAACCATTTATTTAATTTTTTTCCGTTTACAGACCGTTTTTTGCATTCTGTATACGGCCCGCATATGAAACCATTTATTTGAATGGTTCCGCAAAAGAAAACGGAATGTACTCAGTGTGCATTCCGTTTCCGTATTTCCATTCCGTTGAAAGATAGAACATGTCCTATTATTGTCTGCATTACGGACAAGGATAGTGCTGTTCTATCAGGGGCCAGCTGTTCCGTTCCGCAAAATACGGAATGCACACGGATGTCATCCATATTGTTTTGCGAATCTGGTTTTTTTGTGGACCGCAAAATGCATACGGTCGTGTGCAAGAGGCCCTAAACTTTTACTGAAAGCTCAGAAGATGTAGCAGTACCGCACTCCGCATGCTGAGAAAGCAGAGCGTGCCCTGAAGCGCTGCTGCACCTTCCGTGCTTTGCGTAAAGTTTGACTTCCCCCTTTAATAGCTCTAAACGCGTCTGCAACCCACCTTTATTTCTAGTCTCTCAAAGCATGAAAAATGAAGCAATTTTGTAATAGGAATTAATTAAAAATGTCCTACCGCTTTGTGTCTACAGCTTCTATATAGTCTGTGTCTCCATGGTAACAGACTACAAACAATCTCTGTAGTCCTGCAGCTCTCCAAAGTAGGGACAAATGGAAGGACGTGTGGCAGGACTGCAGTACAGACTTTGTATGTTATCTGTAACCATGGAGACACATAGGACTGTACAGGGGCTGCACACAGACAACAGTAGATTATTATTATTTTTTTAATTGGGACCAATTGCTCATTTTTGTATTTCCGATCTATTAAGAGAAAAAAAAAAAGAGGTGCTGAAGGTGGACATAGCCTTTAATGTTTTGATAGTCAAGGACTATGATCCCTATTGGATGGAAGCATTTAAAGGAGTTTATTATTGCTGGCCTATATTTCTGATAGGTCATCAATATCTGATCGGTGGGGGTCTGATCAGTTGTTTGAAGAAGCTAGGGCACTCAAGTGTGCTTACCAAGAACAGTGCCGTACATTGTTTAGTGGCGGTGCTTGGTACTGCAGCCCAGGCCCATTCACGTGAGCTGCGCCTAGGCCACATGACCGGTGAACGTGATGTCAAGAGGCCGGAGCACTGTGGCCAGGAGTCGGACCCCCACCGTTCCATTTTTCCGTTTTTTTTTGCGTATCGCAAATGGCAACGGAAACATGGCATTTACAGTAACTACATAAAAAAATTGGGCTGGGCATAGATGGTTCCGCAAAAACAGAACGGATATGAAAGACATACGGATGCATTCCGTATGCGTTCAGTTTTTTTTGCGGACCCATTGACTTGAATGGAGCCACGGAACGTGATTTGCAGGCAATAATAGGACAAGTTCTTTCTTTCAACGAAACGGAATGCATACGGAGTACATTCAGTTTGTTTTTTGCGGAACCATTGAAATGAATAGTTCCATATACGGAACTCAAAAAAAGGCCCGCAAACGGGGAAAAAAAAAAAAACGGTTGTGTGAAAGAGGCCTTATCCTGAGGGTTGAACTCCCAGAAAACTCCTTTACTGACATGATGATGCATGTATAGTAGTATAATCACTCCCATCATTGTAGTTATGGAAGTTAGGAGCCCACCTTGTTCTACTGTCCATCTCCAGGCTGGTTATAAGAAGAAGCTGTGGAAGAAGAAGGCGGCCCAGAAGAAGCGACTCCGAGAAATCGTCTTCTGTAACAAAACCCAGAGCAAACTGCTGGACAAGATGACCACCTCCTTCTGGAAGAGGAGGAACTGGTACTCCAACGACCCCTACCAGAAATACCACGACCGCACCAACCTCAGAGTGTAGCCCCCCACCATGTGCGCCCCTTACTGTGCAGTGTAATAAAGTGCGTCTAAGCGGAGTCATCGTCTGTGGTTTTCACTTCCCGGAGTTCAGCATCAAAAGGGTTTCCCTGTAATATTGATGATCGGTCAGCAGCTTCCGGCACTCCAACTGTGGTGAAACTACGACTCCCAGCATGCACTCTTGCTCGACTGGTTCTCAGAACTCCTATAGATGTGGACGGAGCATGCTGGGAGTTGTAGTTTCACCTACTGCAGAACCATTCATAGCCACTACCCAATGTGTGGCGCTGTGTTGTTAAGGAGCATAGTTGGTGGGCGTGCCAGGAGTCAGACCACGCCCCTCCGGTATAGATGACCGATCGCATTCACATACAGTACAGACCAAAAGTTTGGACACACCTTCTCATTCAAAGAGTTTTCTTTATTTTCATGACTATGAAAATTGTAGATTCACACTGAAGGCATCAAAACTATGAATTAACACATGTGGAATTATATACATAACAAAAAAGTGTGAAACAACTGAAAATATGTCATATTCTAGGTTCTTCAAAGTAGCCACCTTTTGCTTTGATTACTGCTTTGTACACTCTTGGCATTTTTAGTACATGTCTGTGTGTGTGTCTTTTTTCCAGTCAAAATGGGGCTTTAGTTAGTTTTGTCATTTTTATGTTTGTTTTTTAATAACCAAGAAACAAAGGGGGGGGGGGGGCGTCTATCACATTTTTGTTGTTGTTGTAATATGTTTTCTCTAATCGCACCCTTTTAGTAAACAAGACTACATAGCATCAGAATTGAGGGACAATGCCCTTGTTGCCCATAGCAACCAAAGTCTTCCCCTTTAAGTTGGTAAATGAAAGGTGGACGCTGATTGGTTGCTATGCCCCGCCTCCATTGATATGTCGTGTTCTGCCAGAATGCTATACCCGGAAGTGACGCGGCTGCACCGGAATCAGCTGGAAGAGGGTGTGTGCGTGCGCAGATCCACCGGTAAGTAAAAATTATAGCACCGCAGTGGGAGAAGCGCGCCCACTTAATGAGCAAAACCGGCCAGGACACACTGCGCGCATTCTGCTAAGGTATAGTATTCTGGCAGGCCATATTTCTGAGGGGGCACAGCTGGGCATATTTCTGCAGCTATGTACTCCTGTCGGCCACACACATCACACCGTGCGTGGGTATAGCATTCTGCTAAGGTATAGTATTCTGGCAGGCCATATTTCTGAAGGGGCACAATCCTGCCCATATTTCTGTGGGGGCACAATCCTGGCCATATTTCTGTGGGGGCACAATCCTGGCCATATTTCTGAAGGGGCACAGCTGGCCATATTTCTGTGGAGGCACAATCCTGGCCATATTTCTGTGGGGGCACAATCCTGGCCATATTTCTGTGGGGGCACAATCCTGGCCATATTTCTGTGGGGGCACAATCCTGGCCATATTTCTGTGGGGGCACAGCTGGGCATATTTCTGTGGGGGCACAATCCTGGCCATAAAGTAGAGTACTGGTGGCTCACCTGACTAATACAATGTACAGGTGCTCTAGGTTCGGCTGATTCACCCAATCAGGAAAGGCTAGGTATAGATACTGAATATAATGAACCGCCACCCTTCACCTGGGCACAAGCAGTATAGGTAGAATCAAAATACATTTATTTCCTATAAACATCAACCACAAAAACGATTCAATTAAAAAGATGTACAATAAAATAATACATTCGCTGGATCCACCCTTTCATTGGGGGAGGAAACCCCCGTTACTATAGTGCCACGTAAATGGGAGTATAAATAGAAATAAGATCTCAATACATAAATCAATAAAAGCAACACGTGGGACGCCAAACACGGTGACATCATACCCACGTGGGA
The DNA here is from genome assembly GCF_014858855.1 of Bufo gargarizans. Lineage (NCBI taxonomy): Eukaryota > Metazoa > Chordata > Amphibia > Anura > Bufonidae > Bufo > Bufo gargarizans. The sequence goes on from NC_058080.1 coordinate 41,052,224, forward strand.
CACCAAACACGGTGACATCATACCCACGTGGGACGCCAAACACGGTGACATCATACCCACGTGGGACGCCAAACGAGAAGACTCGGACGCTAAACAAGCAGACAAACTGTAATGAAGATTTTATCTGCATTTGCCGTACAATAACAGTAAAAGTCCGCCATGTGTGTGACCATAGAGTGGCGATATCACCAGCAAAGCAAGGACAGCCACTATAGATATGATTTACCTGCTCGCTGGAGAAATACTCCACCAATTAACATCTCGAGTGCTAATGACAAGAGAATAGCACTACACCCATCCTGCACTTTATATATGCTTTTATTTTTTATTCTTATATTATATAAGATTACTTTTTATTGATTTATGTATTGAGATCTTATTTCTTTTTATACTCCCATTTACGTGGCACTATAGTAACGGGGGTTTCCTCCCCCAAGGATAGGGTGGATCCAGCGAATGTATTATTTTATTGTACAGCTTTTTAATTGAATACTTTGTGGTTGATGTTTATAGGAAATAAATGTATTTTGATTCTACCGTATACTGCTTCCTGCTTGTGCCCAGGTGAAGGGTGGCGGTTCATTATATTCAGTACTCTATACAATCCTGGCCATAGTTCTGAAGGGGCACAGCTGGGCATAGTTCTGTGGGGGCACAATACTGGCCATAGCTCTGAGGGGGGACAGCTGGGTATATTTCTGTGGGGGTACAATACTGGCCATAGCTCTGAGGGGGCACAGATGGGTATATTTCTGAGGGGGCAGAAAACTGCATATTACCTTTGAAGAAATAAAGTATATTTATTGCTGACACCTTAACCGCCTAATGCAGGATCGCGGTCCGGAGGCGGTCGATTCATTCCTCCTGGACGCATCCGTGCGTCATCTCGCCAGACTGCGCACACAGCCGGCCCGCGCATGGCGGGCCGGCAAAAGTTAGAGGGGTATTACATCATCAGCCTGCCAGCCAATGATCGTGGCTGGCAGGCTGGTGATTTTAAAAAAACGAATCAGAAGCCATATAACACCTTATATTTATAAATATAAGGTGCTAAATGGCTGCTGTGCTCCTTTTCGTCGGTTGGTCCCAGCAGAGGAGCAGGAATCACAGTGAGTAGCACCAAACAGCACATTTAGCCCCAGATCACCCCCCCCCCCCATCACCCCAATTAACCCCTTGATCACCATTGTCAATCACAAGTAAAAAGGGCAAAAAAAGTGATCAATTAAAAAACTGTCACTTTTTTTTTTTCACTGGTATTGACTGATAGTTTTAGGATAGTTTAGGCCCCTTGGTTAGGTAGTTAGCGTCGGTTAGCGCCCAGCCCACCGCAGTCACCGATTCGCTGATTAGCGTATCGCTAATCAGCATTTGTACTTTTATAGTATCTGTAAGTGATCAGAACTGATCACAGTCAGATCTATAATAGTATTCGTGTCACCTTAGGCTTCGTTCACATCACCGTTCTGGCTTTCCGTTCTCCTTCTCCGTCTAGGAGAACGGAAAGGATGGAAAAGGCACATAACTGACGCCAAACTGAGCCCTTAGGACCCCATAGATTATAATGGGGTCCGTTATGTTTCCGCTCAGAAGATGATTTTTAAGCGGAGACAAAAGTCCTGCATGCATTACCTGTATGCTCAATATAAGGAGAATAGCAGAAACTCCTAATGCTGGCCATACATGTAATGATTGCGGAGACCCTTATTCTGCTTAAAAGTCTGATTATAATTAATTTGAGAATATAATTCCAGTAGGAGGGTTGCACATTGCTGGTATCATCCGCAAGAAAACTTTATTGGAGACTGCTCAGACAGAAGAACATGGTGTTTGGTCTGAGCAGTCTCCAATAAAGTGTCTTGTGGACAATATCAGTGATGTGTGACCCTCCTTTTCGGACTTGCATCATCTGCTACTGAAATGTGAGTGGGCTCTGCGCTGGTCTGCACCTGCCCTTCACAGCACTGCAATGGTTACATACCATGGCAGGTGGAGCGGTAAACTTTGGATATACTGACCACTTCCATGTCACTTTACAGTGGTATAGGGACCATAAACTACAATCAAATAACCCAAAAATGTCCAAGAAAAGAAAAGTTGATGCAGAGGGAAGGCAATTTCAGGAGAGATGGGAAAGTGAATACATGTTTGTGATTAATGGAGACAAGCCGGTATGTCTTATTTGCTATGAGGCAGTGGCAGTGATGAAGGAATACAATTTACGCCGGCACTTTGAGACCAAACATGGAGCCAAATTTGCTAACCTTAGCCACCAGGAAAAGCAACAAAAGGTCCAAGAATTAAAAGGTTGCCTGCATTCTCAACGGAATATTTTTGCAAAAATGACAGCAAAAAATGATGCAGCAGTGAAAGCCAGCTATCTTGTGGCTGAAGAAATTCATTTTTCAATAAATTGTACATTTGAATATCTACTTGCCATTATTCTGACTATATTTCTGCTTTCAGAGCTAGTTATTACTTACATTATTACAAAAAACTGTAATAATTGAATGCAGTGACAATAATTTATGATAATAAAGAGTGGACACATAGTCCTACAGATACAACCGGCCCTTTGAGGGTGACCAAGCTGCTGATGCGGCCCCCGATGAATTTGAGTTTGACACCCCTGCCTTAGGGTGTCTACTTTCCAAAATGGGGTCATTTGTGGGGTGTTTCTACTGTCTGGGCATTGTAGAACCTCAGGAATCATGACAGGTGCTCAGAAAGTCAGAGCTGCTTCAAAATGCGGAAATTCACATTTTTGTACCATAGTTTGTAAACGCTATAACACTTGCGCAAACCAATAAATATACACTTATTGCATTTTTTTTAATCAAAGACATGTAGAACAATAAATTTAGAGAAAAATTTATATAGAAATGTACTTTTATTTGAAAAATTTTACAACTGAAAGTGAAAAATTTAAAATTCATTTGGGTGATAAGTTGTATGACCGAGCAATAAACGGTGAAAGTAGTGTAGTGAAAGGGTTTAAGCTAGGGGGGCTGAGGTGGTTACCATGCTATTTGTTTTACTTCGCTACAAATAATGACAGCACTTGCATGTCATGCAACGGGATGCAGATGAATTGGTGATGGGAAAAAAAAAAGGTAACTCCGTTTCTGATGTTGAACACAGATTGGAGCGCCTTTTTATTGTTCTAGATGTTTTTGGCGACACGTAGTTGGACTCCGTTAATGACCTGAAGCTCCTCTACTCGCTGTCTGGGTACAGCTCTGTCCTCTTCATCTTACGCTGCACCTAACCGAAAAATAAAAACACAACATGTATATTTACATTATGGTAGAACATATTAAAATAGGATATTTGACGGCTGGAAAACCAATTGTTTAAATAAATGGTAACAATACAGTATAACTAAAAAAATAAAATAAAAAAAACTACTTTCGTAGTACAGTTTTAAAGGAAAAATGGAACTGATTGTTATGAAGATTAAAATGTTTATGGAAACAAAAAGAACAGGTTTATTTGCATATGCACACAACCTTTAAAGACAATAAAGCAAACCTTAAAGGGGTTGTTCGACATGCCTCCATTTTCACCCAGGCAGCCCCCCGATGATCTAACATAGTAACATAGTACATAAGGCCGAAAAAAGACATTTGTCCATCCAGTTCGGGCTGTTATCCGGCAAAAAAACAAACAAAAAAACCTTGCTCTCCTTTGCCCGATGCTAAATCACGCAGGGCAAAAGCATTTTTTGGAGTTCCGATGACGTACCGGGGCTCTCCATGGGGCTGCCAGGAAGCCCGGTGACATCACCGGCACTGATGGGCAGGATTTAGAGCTGCCCTAGCCAGTAAAATGGCTAGAGCAGCGCTAAAGCCCGCCCATTAGAGCCAGTGACGTCACCGAAAACACACTGCCGGGCGGAAGCTTCCACCCGCCAGTGTGTTATGATAAACAGAAGAGCCCGTGCCCTGTGCGATTTAGGGCAGGGCAAAGGAGAGCATCGGAGCATGAGATGCTCCGATGCTAGCCTCGGGGGGGCTGCCTGGGTGAATATAAGGGTATGTCCAGGTTCAGCTCTGAACCCGGACAACCCCTTTAACAGATAATAGTGTAACAAATAACATTCAGATGTAATGTGCCACATAAGTGGAATAAAGCAAATAGTCAAAACAAAACAATGAGTCCATGTAACATAGGCAAATATTTTACTGTGGCCGCGACAGACAGACAAATAAAAATAAATAAAAAAAACGCTACTCACCGGCAGAATAACAGGAACTTCAGCTGGGAAAACTGCCTCCCTCCCATACATGAGAACAAACGGAGAAAATTTGGTTGTGGTGTGGACCTTTGATCTGATGGAAAATAATGTCGCTTCCAAATGCACGTCCCAGTTGTTCTGTTTTTCCTTGACCAGTTTAGAGAGAGCTCTAGAACCAATAAAGAGACATAAAACACATTTACAAAACTCGACAAAGTAATGTTACATTTATAGCTCTAACCACTAATAGAAACAAGTAAAATGTAAGAATAAAATGAGTTAAAGTGAAACCTGTGAAGCAAAGTTCTAATAAAACTCTGAATGAAAAGTAAACTTGAATGACACTTACCTCCTAACATAGTCATTCGTTTTCTCATCCAGACTGTTTGCCTGCGGATGATACGCCGCTGTCACGCTTCTTTCTATGCCTAGAACACTGCACATCTGGCTATTAAGCTATAAGAAAAAAAGAAAAAAGAAACCCCGGTACATAAAATTCTCACTTAAATAAAAACAACCTGTTACTAAATCAGTCGGACGTGTATGGTAAATGGAAAGTAAACATACTTTCTTTACAAATTCTCGGCCCTGGTCAGAAAGTATCCTTTTTGGGCAACCATGTCGGTATATCAGGGAACAAAGACGACGTCCAACCTCGGCAGCAGTTTTGGTCTTCATAGGGAAAGCCTCTACCCACTTGGAGAAGTAATCTGTGGCCGTTAAAATGTATTGGAAGCCATCCGCTGTCTCTGGTATAGGGCCGGTCAGGTCAATCTCAACCAGCTCCCAGACAGCAGACACCTGATGGGAGGAAACAAAGATATATATTTATTTGCAATAGGCCAATGTAATAATAACGGATATGTAATGATATAGTAGACATTCACCTTAACACACTGTAACGGCTGGGGAGCAGCTAACGGGGGCTTTTCAACCACCTGGCACTTTGCGCATTCCTGGATCTGTAAGAAATCAGTGGGTAACCCGTGTACAGTATTCAGAAAAATTGCAAACCCCCAAAAATTATTTGTGCGTACCCAGTTCTTAGTATCTTTTGTCATTCCATGCCAATAAAATCGGGAGGAGATTGCCAACCGCGTCTTATTAATCCCTGAATGGCCGCCGATCGGTGCAGAATGAAATTCATCAAATATCCTCCTCGCTTCTTCTCTGCATTTTAAGACCGTTTTTCTGCCGACAAAGAGCTTTCCTTCTGTAATACAAGGAGACATTCAAGAGCAACGTTCTTCTAAAGCAGGCATCCTCAACCTGCTGTTGTAGAACTACAACTCCCACAATGCCCTGCTGTAGGCTGCTCGGGTATGCTGGGAGTTGTAGTTTTGCAACGGCTGGCGTGCCGCGGTTTGAGGATGCCTGTTCTAAAGCAACTAAACATTGCTCATATAGATGATCCTCACCCTTTATTGTATATTTGGCAGTGCACTTTCGAAAGCATTGTCTCTGCGACTTATTATACCCGGGTGGGTAATCTCCTGCTGAGAGGAATTGGAGGATTTCATCGTACTTCTTCTCCATACCTAGAAACGTAGAATACAATTCTTAGGTGAAGTATTACAATCCCTCACAGACATCATTAGCCATCTGCTCGGATTAATAAACACTAACCGAATTTTATTGCAGACAGGAGGCGAACATTGTGCTTAACCTTCTTTTACGACTCCCATAGCAGCAAGAATTACTACAACAGGTGTATGAAAACAGATAATCGGTAAATGAGGAGTGCTCATGTCCGTTAGCTATGGGGTATTAACTATGGATTCCATCCAACAGATGGTGGATCAATCCGTATCGAGATCAGCCATGGTGTCTATTCAGGACTCCATTACCAAGTCCTTTTCTTTAATGGTGAATCAGGGAACTCTTCAGGTTTACCCTTCTACCCCATCAGATCTCTCAGCGGAAGATTCTGTTACGGACCTAGCCAAAAGCGCGGAAGATTCTGTTACAGACCTAGCCAAAGGCTTTAAAAAAAAAAAAAAATCTGTCAAATCTGTCAAGAAAATAAAATTTTGTGATGACCCTATTGTCCCCAATATCTCCAAATCCCATACCATGGGGACAGGTCCAGACTCAAATAAAAACCCGCATAATTTAGGCAGCAAGAATAAACGTGGTGAAGAATCCCACATAAGACCCTCCTCCGCCCTACCAATATACGGGCTATGAGAGGGCTAAGAGTATCTCTTACAAAGAAACATCTTCCACATCTCCATCCACTGAGTCTGACTGAGTCGGGAGACAAATTACCATTTTACTCTAATGACGACGACTCAGATGATAATGAGAATTCAACCTCAGTTAACCAACTCTCAGACTCCCTGGTCCTAGACAGTCAGGGTATTCCCTTTTTCAGCCCTGACTAAATAAAACATCCCAGATCTGGAGAGTGGGTTCCCCATTCTCAAATATCAAAATTTCTCTCTATGGGTCAACAAATCCTTAGACAGATCCTCCAGAAACAAATTGAAAGCGGAATGTCCGAGGCCTACCCAACCTCAGAAAGCATCCCAAACTTTGGAACTAGATCCTATTATCACCAAATACTTAAATAAAACAGGTATAAATGCCAAAAGAGGCCTGGAGAGATCCTTCAAATGATGCCAGGATAAACTCCTAGACCTACTAGGACCTCTCACAAAAATCGGATTGGACTTATCTGAACATGCTACTGCTACAAATCAACCCGTAGACACATCAGTCCTCCGCTGCTGGGCCCAAAGAGCTTTGGAAATATCAACTCTGCTCTCAGCGCGGAAAGAAGACGTAATGTCTTAATGAAATTAGACCCACAACTCACTCACCTGACCAACTCAGAACCTGGTCCATCTGCTGAGGGGCTTCAAACCTCAGATAATTTCAGCAGGCCTCCTTCCACACAGACAGACCTACTACCTCTACATCATCTGCCATACCAGAGGACGTCCATGGAGAGCTTGAGGCCTTCGAGGTTTCCATAGATCTAGACCATCGTCAGGTAAGTCTTTCTACCCTAAACTATCCCCACATATCTCTAGGGGGAAGACAAACATTTTTTTCCAGACTTGGGCTTCACCAACTTCAGACTCATGGGTCCTAAATACTATCTTAGGAAATCTATCTGATAACCTCTCCCCTCCTTCACACCCCTCAACCAATACTCTTCTCTGGATCAGAACCTCATAGAATCAGAGATAAAAGACCTCTGGTACAAAAGGAGCCATCATCCTAGTTCCCCCCTACCTTCGGGTTTTATCAGCAACATCTTTCTAGTAAATAGAAAGATGGAGGTCACAGACCAGTCATAAATTTAAGAACCCTCAACGATTTTGTCACTTACCATCACTTCAAAATGGAGGGAATCCATGTTCTCAGGGACCTGTTATTTCCCCAATATTGACTCAAAGATAGATCTCAAGTACGCCTACCTTACTGTACCTATACACCCTTGCCATCAACCTGACCTACAATTCTTCTGGAACCACCAAAAATGGCAATTTACTTGCCTTCTATTTGGCCTATCATCCGCCCCTTGGTGCTTCACCAAACTAATGAAACCAGTAATTTCATCCCCTAAGATGCCGAATCGTACGTCTAATCATATATTTGGACGACATCCTAATCATGGCACAATCCCTTCCACTAATCCGACTTAATCTACAATGGACTTTATCCCTTCTGACCAATCTTGGGTTTCTAATCAACTCCAAGAAATCCATTCTCTCCTCAGTCAAGGAAATAGAATTCCTAGTTTTCAATATCGATACTGTTTCATCAGAATCCTTTGAATTTGGGAAGGCCTATAGAACCATAAACTTTTACCGTTCCGCGATATCAGCGGAACATGCCCCCGTTAACTCCATCCCTGTTGGTAAACACCCAATGATCTGCAAAATTATGAAGGGCATACGTTTTAGGAGACCTTCTGAACCTAGATACCACTCCACTTGGGATGTTACCCTCCTCCTAAACCTCTTCTCATCTTTGGAGGACAACGAACTTCTACCCCTAAAACTACTTTCCTTTAAACTCGCAGCTCTTTTATGTCTCATCTCCATTAAGAGAGTGTCAGACGTCAGAGCTGTGGACATCACTCATAGACCCTTTACCCCTAACGGAGTAACCTTCCGCATTGTTAGACGAACCGAAACCAACCTAAACACGGTCTTCTACCCAGCTTTCCCTTTTTATAATAAACTATGTGTAGTCTGCTGTCTAAAGACTTATGACCCAACCTCTACGCATCCCTCAATCTTCTCAACTTCTTATCTCATTCCGTAAACCACATCTTCCAGTATCTTCCCCTACACTATCCAGGTGGGTTAAACTTACCATGCAAATGGCAGGGATTACACATCAATCTTTGGTGCCCATTCAGTCCGAGGAGCAATATCCACCAAAGAGGAGGCCCTCTCTCTGATATTCTGAAGGCCGCAGACTGGTCTTCAGAGTCCACTTTTAAAACGCTTTATTTCAAACCTGACTCATATCTCTGTCCATTTTGTAAATCACTATTATTACCATGTTGTTTTTTCATTGCACAATGGGAGCCTCCTGTCTTCAATAAAATCTATATTTTCCGTTACAATAGCTAGGAAAATCTTCAATTACCCTATCAAATGGATTAATGAGCACCTGGGTCACACAATCATTTAGTAATGTCAGGATGCTCTTAGAGCAGCTTGCCTTTGATCCCGATTTTCTTCTCGTTTTCCAAGCCCCCTGTATCCCGTTAACACATTTTCTTTATGACTGTAGGAAAGTGTTTGCTTCATCAATTACCAGATTTCGTTAAGCTAATGCCGGGGAGGGTTCACTGGACATATGTAAATCCTAATGTATTGTCTGAAGACAACCCCCCCTTTTTTTGGATTTGTACAGAATTGGATATAAGATCTGAACATTTTGCACTGACAAATCTACCAACCCCTGAGCGCGCACGGTGTAAGGCTACTTTCACACTGGCGCTTGGTCTTGTATCTGCTCCGATAATGCAAACACTTGTATCCGTTCAAAATGGATCCATTTGCATTATTCTTTTTTTTTTTAAAACTGAAAGTCAATGGGGGACGGATCTGTTTTCAATTGCACCAGATTGTGTCGGTGAAAACGGATCCGTCCCCATTGACTTACATTGTAAGTCAGGACCGATCCGTTTGGCTCCGCATCGTCAGGCGGTCACCAAAACACTGCAAGCTGCGTTTTGTGATCGTCTAAAAAACGCAACGGAGACCAAACGCAGCCAAATTTATGCATTCTGAACGGAGCCAAACTGATGCATTCTGAACGGATCCTTATCCATTCAGAATGCATTGGAGCTGAACTGATCCGTTTTGGGCCGCTTGTGAGAGCCATGAAATGGATCTGACAAGCGGACCCAGAAACGCCAGTGTGAAAGTAGTCCTGAAATACGCCCGGCTGTGGCCCCCTCAGAAATACGCCCGGCTGTGGCCCCCTCAGAAATACGCCCGGCTGTGGCCCCTAACGTTACATTTCCCTACCCTCGTCACTTCCGGTCGCACCAGACATGATGTGAGGAGGTGTGCCGCGCACAATAACGGGGTAGGGAAATTTCACAGCGGAGTGCGCATGCGCCAGAAGCCTCACCAGCGGTTAGGGAAGGGAAAAATTACAGGCCAGTGCTTTTTCCCTACCCTAACCGCTGGTGAGGGTCCCAGCGCATGCGCAGTGTGAGCCGGTGTCCAGCTGAGAACTGGCCTGTAATGTTTCCCTACCCTAACCGATGGCGAGGCTCCCGGCGCATGCGCACTCTGCTGTGAAATTTTCCCTATGCTGTCGTTGTGCGCCTGCGCCTCCAAAGCTGGGAACATAATGTCCAGTGCACAGAAAGTGATGAGGGTAGGGAAAATTTACGGAACACTGTCCGGTTTCGCGCATTAAGTGGGCGCGCTTCTCCCGCTGCGCTGCTATTATTTACACTTACCAGTGGATCTGCGCTTGCGCAGCACCGCACAAACCCTCCTCCAGCAGATTCCGGTGCGGCCGCGTCACTGAGTGCTAGCTCTCCGGTATTCCGTTAAATTATGGTACCTGTTAAAATCTGGTACCCTCGTCACTTCCGCTATGACGTACCGCTTTAAAAGGAGGTGGAGTCGGTGTAGCGGCGTTATACTACCCTAGCTCGTGAGATTTCCCTACCCTCTGACTTCCTGTCCCAGATTGGCTGAAAAGAAGTGTTCGGCCAAGGGCAGGGGAAAACATGTGCATAACCCGGAAGTGGAGCGTACCAAATTCTTTAGAAGGGGGGGGAGTGTAACTCGTCGCTGCCCGTCAGTTTCAGGACAGTAGTGACGCGGAGTACCCCGCACACATGCTCGGGCACACGGGCAGTGGGTTCACAGCTGTGGCGTTGGTCGGATCCCAGACTCCCCCCGCCTTCTCTAGCAGTTGGTTCAGTCCGCTCGCGGTGTCATGACGCTGCCCTGTGTGAGGTTGGGAGTTGTGCGGCTTGGCAGCGGGGTTCTCCTCAGGTAGGGGACGTTCATGTGTTGTGTACATATGTAGCCTGCACATCCATGTGTGTGTGTTCAGCCAGGGGAGGAAGCATGCACATGACATGTCTAGAGCCCATACATCTACCTGACCTGTGACCTTAAAGGGGCACCCCCCCCCACTATGACCATCTCTTCAGGGGCAGTGGGGGTCTGGCGGTCCGCCCCGTCCATCTGCACTTCCTGTGGGTGAAGGGGCTGCTGAGGAATTGACTGCTGCATGCAAATAAATAGGGAGTTGTTAAAGGGGGCTTCCAGGTGAGCAGGGCTGTTGTGGCAGCCGTCTGACGAATGGGATCCTTACACAATCTCTGCCACCACCGTCACTCCAGCTGTTGTCAAACTACAACTCCCAGTATGCTCCATTCGCTTCTATGGGAAACGAAGCGAGTGTGCATGCTGGGAGTCGTAGTTTCACCACAGCTGAAGTGCTGGAATGCTGCTGATCCCGGTTCTAGACATTAGAAACTACAACTCCCAGCATGCACACTTGCTTGGCTGTTTTTAAATGGAGCATGCTGGGGGTTGTAGTTTGACAACAGCCGGAGTGCCAGAGGTGGCTGACCCTTTAAGTTAGAACAGGGATGCCCAACCTGCGGCTCTCCAACTGTTGCAAAACTACAGCTCCCAGCATGCCTGGACAGCTTATAGCTATTGGGGCATGCTGGGAGTTGTAGTTTTGCAACAGCTGGAGAGCCGCAGGTTGGGCATGCCAGCGTGCAGTCTCATCTCTCCATGTCAGATCAGCAGAGATGGCTGCCGGCTGTTCCTCTCCACCTCCTCCTATCTGTACTGGATCATTTCCTGCAGGATCGGGTCCGGGGATGTCCAGGGAGGCCCCCGTGTCCTGTGCGGAGGGCCAGACATGAAGAATACATGCACTGACTTATCTCGGTCCGTACAGACACCCGCTCCCACCGCTATGTTGTCAGCCAGATAATCTCCTGTAATCCTAGTGCCATACTGACTATAATCTGTACCCAGACAGCCTCCAAAATAAAAGCTGAGCCAAGGGGCACGATGTTGGTCAGCGGGGGTCACATCGGTTGGACCTCTGCCCGTCAGACAATGGCAGCATATGCTAGTATCGTTAAAGGGGTTGTCTCACTTCAGTAAGGCCTCATGCACACGACCGTTGTGTGCATCCGCATCCGTTCCGTCATTTTTCACAGTTTAGCGGAGGTCTCATTCATTTCTATGGTGCTGTGAAAAAAAATGATAGTCCTCCGTTTTTTCTCCGTGATTCCAGTCTGTCAAAAAAATATAACCTGTCCTATTCTTGTCAGTGGAAAACGGAGGACGGACCCATTCAAGTCAATGGGTCCGTCAAAAAAAACGGATGCACAACTGGTATGTCATCCGTGTCCGTTTTTTTTTCTACAAGACCTTGGTGCAATAAAATTACACTTTTCATTAACCTTCCTCTTTTTTTTTTTTCCTGTCAGACAAAAAAAAGGAAGACACAAGGAAACACAACTGAAGCCAAATCACTGACAGTGAAAAAACACTGCTGTGTGCATGAGGCCTAAGTGGCATTTATCATGTAGAGCAGGCATGCTCAACCTGCGGCCCTCCAGATGTTGTAGTTTTGCAACAGCTGGAGGGCCGCAGGTTGAGCATGCCTGATGTAGAGGAAGTTACTTCAAGGCACTTACTAATGTATTGTGATTGTCCATATTGCTTCCTTTTCATCACCTTATACACAGCACGTATCCAGGGGTTATGACCACCGCTGCAGCGCAGATACGAGGTGACCGCTGCGCATGCGTGCCTTTGTGCTGGCCACCAGAGAGACCGTCACGTTTTCCTATAGTGCGCAAGCACGACCACCACCGCTGCTGGATTGTAGGGTGGTCATAACCATGGAAACGAGCGGTGTATAATGGGATGGAAAGGAGGCAATATGGACAATCACTAAGTAAGTAACTTTCTCTACATGATAAATGCCACTTGCTGAAGTGAGATAATCCCATGGAGTCAATGTATTTTAAGTAGGGATCGACCGATATTGATTTTTTAGGGCCGATACCGATACCGATAATTTGTGAACTTTCAGGCCGATAGCCGATAATTTATACCGATATTCTGGAATTTTCATTTTTGAAAAAAAAATAAAAATTCCCACAAATCTGCTGAAAATTAATTGTTTTTTTTTTTTTTAAATCTTTCTTTTTCATTAATATTTTGGTGTTTTTTATTTTTTTTGTAACTTTTTTTTTTTTAACTAACTTTTAGCCCCCTTAGGGACTAGAACCCTTGTCCTATTCACCCTGATAGAGATCTATCAGGGTGAATAGGAGCTCACACTGTCCCTGCTGCTGTGTGCTCTGTGCACACAGCAGCATGGAGCTTATCATGGCAGCCAGGGCTTCAATAGCGTCCTGGCTGCCATGGTAACCGATCGGAGCCCCAGCATTACACTGCTGGGGCTCCGATCGGAGGAGCAAGGGAGAGGGGATCCTGTGGAGGGGCGCACTGCGACTGGGGTGGGGGGCCCTATGCGCCACCACTGCTTAATACTGGTGGGGAGGATGGGCGCACTGCGCCACCAATGCTTAATACTGGGGGGGGGCGCACTGCGCCACCAATGTCTGATACTGGGGGGCGCACTGCGCCACCAATGAAGCTTAATTTCATATACAGGAGGCGGGAGCTGCAGGATCACATAGCCGGCTCCCGACCTCTATGAGCAGTAGCTGCGATCCGCGGCACCTGAGGAGTTAACTACCGCAGATCGCAGCTACAGCTCATAGAGGTCGGGAGCCGGCAATGTGATCCTGCAGGTCCCGCCTCCTGTATATGAATGAATGATAGATTAATCTTCATTGGTGGAGCAGTGGCCATAGCTCCTCCCCTCCTCCTGTCCCCTGTCCTCTCATTGGCTGCAGCGGCAGGAGCAGCACAGGGGGAGGAGACACTGCTCCTTCTCCCCTGTGCTGCTAAGGGGAACACGGAGAGCGCTGTCAGCAGCGCGATCTGTGTTCCCCATACGCTATCGGAATATCGGCAAAATAAATGCCGATACCGATAGTGTTCAAAATCCTGAATATCGGCCGATAATATCGGTAAATCCGATAATCGGTCGATCCCTAATTTTAAGTAACCTATCAGTGTCCGTACTGAGCCTGAACTGTGATGCGTCCTGGTGTAACCCTCCGTGTTTTCTGCAGGGGTCTGTGTCGGAGCAGCAGCCGCCATCAGACATCAGCAGGTAAGTGTCTTCTCCGCACCGCAGTATATGTTCATACGTGACTATTAGGGTCCATTCACGGGTCCGCATCGATTCCGCAATATCTGGAACAGGTGTGGACTCATTCATTCACAATGGGGCTGGAAGAGATGCGGAGAGCACACTATGTGCTCTCCGCATCCGCATTTCCGGAGCGAGGCCCCAAACTTCCGCTCGGCAAAAAAAAAAAAATAGAACATGTCGTATTCTTGTCTGCAATTGCGGACAAGAATAGGCAGTTCTATGGGGGGTGCCGGCCGGGTGTATTGCGCATCCGCAATTTGCAGGAGATCAGAATGACTCCAGCACCGCAGGAGAAAGTAAATGGGAAATCATTGCTTTACATCCACTGCTCGGCACCATCTTAAAGGGAACCTGAGATTTTAATACTGATGACCTACAGTATCCTCAGGATAGCTCATCAGTATCTAATCGGTGGGGGTCCGACACCCAGGAGCTCCGCCGACATCGGCTCCTGGGAGCGCCGCTGCCTTCTCTCTGCTCAGCAAGCACAGCGCCGTCTGTTGTATAGTGGCTGTGATTGGTATTGCGCTCACACTTCAATGGGGCTGAACTGCTCCTTGGCCACATGAGCAATGAATGTGCTGTCACTTGGCCTAGGGAAACCTGTGAGAAGACAGTGGCGTTACTGGGAGCACCGCTGCCTTCTCGAATAGCTGAGAGGTGGGGGTCCCGAGTCTCGGACCCCCACTAATCAGATACTGATGACCTATTAAAAGCATAGGTCATCTGTATAAAAAATCTCAGAAAACCTCTTTAAAGGCATAAAAGCTGTACAGATCTAATGGTTCTCCCAGCTGAGGGGTTGTGGCTCTCGTAGCACAGAGGCGCTTACCAATAGCTGAGAGTCCTAAATGGGTTATCCTGTGAAAATGATCTACTACCCAATGTGGGATAACCCCTTTAAGTGGAAGCCCAGCTGGTCAGATATTAATGGCAAATATGCCGATATGAAGGGAGTCACTTATCAAACTGGTGTAAAGTAGAACTGGCTGAGTTGCCCATAGCAACCAATCAGATTCCTCCTTTAATTTTTCAGAGCTCCTTTGGAAAATGAAACGTGGGTTCTGATTGGCTGTTTTAGTTCACACAGAGTTTGACATGGTAGTGATAAAACCCTCCGCTGCTAAAAATTTTTCTTTCTTTAAATTTATGCCAAATTTGGTTTTAAATGAAATATGCATTTTTTTTTTATTCTAGTTGTGATAAAATGTTTGTTTCATTACTGCAGCTGCTGAAGAGATCGACGTTCCTAGGGGAAAGACCTGGTCAGTACCTCTTTATATGTAATGCTATATACTGTAGATGGCAGGGTGCACCCACTACCCGTCTGTGTATCTGTCTTGTGTGGATAGCCCCTGTCTGTACACTTTATTCATCCACAAATGACCCAGGAAGGGGTTCCTTGCTCAAGACCCTTCCTCTTTTTTTTTATTAGTTAAATCAGCGGGTTGCTTAAAGGGATTCTCCGGGAATTTAGAAAATGAAAATACTTAAATTTTACTTTTATTATAAATATATTCCCAAATACCTTTCATTAGTTATAATGGCTCATTTTGTCTAGGGAGCAATCATTAGGAGAAACAAAATGGCCGCCGTCCTATTAGTACACCCAAAACCTGTCCTAATCACACAGCAGGAGAAGTTACTTCACAACACTGAGCCGTAGAGCTGCCTCATCCTCCTCTCTGCTCTACCTGTCAGGGGTTATGATCCTGAATACAGGTGATAAGATCTTAGCTGAATCTATGTGGGAATGGAGTTCATGAGGAGACATGAAGTACAGAGAGCACGGACAGGACAGACGGAGGTCATGGAGACTGCGTACAAGAGCTGCTGCTCATTATCCACATCCCCACCTTCTCTGTACTTCATGTCTCCTCATGAACTCCATTCCTACAGAGATTGAGCTGAAGATCTCATCAGCTGTATTCAGGATCATAATTCCTGACGAGAGAAGCAGAGCGGAGGATCAGGCAGCTCTTTAGCATAATGTCTTGAAGTAACCTGTTCTGCTGTGATTAGGACAGGTTTTGTGTGTGCTAATAGGACGGCAGCCATTTTGTTTCCCCTGATGATTGCTTCCTAGACAATACGAGCCATTATAACTAATGAAAGCTATTT
Source organism: Bufo gargarizans (assembly GCF_014858855.1). Taxonomy (NCBI): domain Eukaryota; kingdom Metazoa; phylum Chordata; class Amphibia; order Anura; family Bufonidae; genus Bufo; species Bufo gargarizans. The sequence continues at coordinate 41,068,344 of NC_058080.1, forward strand.
GGGAATATATTTATAATAAAGTAATATTTTAAGTATTTTAGTTTTCTTAGTTCCCGGAGAACCCCATTTAAGAGGGTGTCTCGTAGTCTGGTGGATTCCAGTTAATTTCAGTGGCCACCATGTAATACCACATTTCCCCTGTAGCAGCCGCTGTAGTGGAGATTTCCACCTCTCTGTGCACATTGTGTTTTATGCTGAACATGATGATTTCAATCAGTACTGTTCCTCTCTGTACAGGGATAAGACAGCAGTGCTGCAGGCCCTGGCCTACACAGGTCAACCATGTAAGATTTATTTATTTTTTTACCTTTTTTCCTATTGTGTTATATGTTGTATATATTATATTCCTGCCTTGCTGATCTGTGTCTCTTGCAGGACCCCACGTCCTCTGCTTACATGTTTCTGGATGACCCTTACCTCATTCCCAGCACATCCACAGATTATGTAAGAATTTCTTCTTCTATTCAGACCTTCAGCTGTCTGACATTTGCGCTTCCTCAGACCGGTCCCGTTCGCCGGCTTTACATACATTGATGACCTACTGTGTGGTGGTCTCCTTTCTTGTGGACAATATTCAGGTCTGTTGATTTCACCCTACACAGGCTTTATTCTGTATGTTCTTTCTTGTAGAAACTATTCTCCTTGTCCAAAGAATCTGGGAAAAATGCAGCGAAATATATCGTGAATATGTATCCGAACCTGTTTCAGAAAGACTTTGCAGAACCTCACATTCCAGTAAGTAGAGAGCGCTGATTGTTTTGTGTTGTAAGTTACATCAGTATCTGATCGTGGGGTCTCAGCATTGCTGAGAACTCTGAACTTTCCTCTCATCTCTCCTCCTGCTCCCTCTTTGACCGGCTACAATTCAGCTTCCGACCCCACCACTCGCCTGAGACTGCCCTTACCAAAGTCACCAACGACCTGCTAATGGCTAAAACCAAAAAACATTACTCTGTCCTCCTTCTCCTTGCCCTGTCCTCTGCCTCTGACACGGTCGACCACTCCCTTCTGTTACAAACTCTCTCATCTCTTGGCATCACTGACCTGGCCCTCTCCTGGATCACATCATACCTCACTGACCGGACATTTAGCATTTCGCACCACCTCCTCGTCTCGTTCCCTCTGTTGGTGTCCTGCAAGGCTCTTGTATTCTGCCCTCTCCTTCAGACCGCACATATAAGCCCTTTCCACCACCTGCTGCCTCCAACTCAAAAATATCTCCTGCATCCGTGCTTTTCTCAACCATGAGTCTGCAAAAATGCATATTCATGCCCTCATCTCCCGCCTAGACTACTGCAACATCCACCTATGTGGCCTTCCATCTAGCACTCTGGAACCCCTACAATCTATCCTCAACTTTGCTGCCCAACTAATCCGCCTCTCCCCCCCATTACTACTCTGCCTCTCCCCTCTGCCAATCCCTTCAATACTAGCAAATACATAGAAGGCCGTCCACAACCTGTCCCCTCCCTACATCTCTGAGCTACTTTCCCGATACACCCCCACACGCACTCTCCGATCCCTACAAGACCTCCTTCTCTCCTCTTATCACTTCTCTTCCCACAATCGCCTCCAAGATTTCTCCCGTGCATCCCCCACACTCTGGAACTCGCTACCCCAACATATCAGACTCTCACCGACAGTGGAATCCTTCAAAAGAAACCTGACAAGCCTACAACCAGTGACCCTGCTGCCTCTATACCGCCATGACCAGCTTCACCCGCACCTACTGTGTCCTTCTCCCATATCATGTAGATTGTAAGCCCTCACGGGCAGGACCCTCTCTCCTTCTGTACCAGTCTGTAACTCGTCTTGTTAATGCTTAGTGCAATTGTCTGTATTATGTATGTGCACCGCTTATCATATGTACAGCGCTAGGGAACGAATGGGGCTATAATGATAATAAAATGAGCATATAGAGTTTTCTCCACGGGAACATCAGAAACAACCAAACGTGCATTTCCAATGCTTCCATTTTGCTCTGAAGGGATAGTGCATGGTCATACTGATCTGTCATTTGTGCCAATGGCAAACGATAAAAAACAATGTGGATCATATAACTCCCCGCATCTCCCAGACATGTGACACCTGTATGTGACCATCATGCTCGAGGGATGTTGGTAGTAAGCACTGTAGCTGGAGATGTAAAAATGTTATGGGGTCAGAATATGGCATCGCTAAATAATTATTTTAATTTTTTCCTTGTTGCGATATTCACCAAATTGGATAAATTATGTTTAGATTCTGATATTGGGGACATGGCTGTGCAAATTTATGTTCATTTTTTGTTTCTTTTTATTATGTAGAGAGGGGGTGATTGGAATTTTTTTATTATTTTGTTATTTTTGAAAACTTTTTTTAGTTCTTTTTACAGTTATGTAAACATGCAATCGTTAGATCACTTCTCCCATAGACCACCATAAATTTCCACTGTGGGAGATCCACTGTGTTATGAAGCTATTGCTGTGGTACCCTCGGATCCTTCCCAAGGCTAACGCAGCGAACAAATGGCTCCCTCCATCTCTGCTTAGGGGCCCCATTCACCCTCAAAAATGCAGCACTCCCATGGAAAAGTCTCTCGGATGTCATGGTCACAATTTACTGTAGCATCTGAAGGGTTACTGGTCGGTTATGGGTGTTATTATCAATCGCAGACATTAGCTCTGGTCATCTGCTCTTTAAAATAGTTAAACCTGGCAAGTATGGTACCTACTCAGCTTCTGAGCGGACGCCATGTTTACAGTCCCAACTTCTGCTGTACATGAACGACTGCCGAGAAGGGGTTAATGGAGTTGTCCAACGTGCTCCAAGTTAGAGCTGGGCCAAAAAAAAAAAAAAAAAACTCAATTTATTTTCAATGTATTAAATATTTTTGTGTGTTCTCTGGTGTAACTTCTCTAGGATATGCCCCCGTTGTCTGATATGTGCTTGACTCGCCTCTGGAACCCGCACCTATCTCGTAAACATAGCCGACAAAGTGGAGGCCAGCAGTGCCACCGCCAAGCATTCATATTGGCCCGCTGAGCGGCGCGCCTGGCTATTTTCAGAATCCCCATAGAAATGAATGGTAGTGCACCGCACTTGCTCAGCGACCGCTTCCATTCACTTCTGTGGGGCTGACGGAAATAGCTTAGTTATGTGCGGTGCGCCCTCCTTCACTTTGCCGGCTGCTTTTATGAGATGGGTGCAGGTCCCACCTCTGGGACCTGCACCTATCAGACAATGGGGGTATATCCTAGTAATATGCCCTCGTTGTCTGATGGGAAAACCCCTTTAAGTCCCTGCTGCCTGTGGATGGCAGCGACTGAAAAGACAACACAAACTGCATCGGTGAAAAAAAATCAATATCACGATTTTTCAAAAAACAATATCAGAGGGCACTAAAGGGGTAAATTAGTGGAATTAATCGCCCAGCGCTACTCTAAATGCACTCATGTCTGTAATGTAAGTGTCTGGTACCCATGTACATATTGTAGCTACATACCCGGCCAGGTTTGCACTATTTTCTTGCGACCAGGAAGACGTGAGACATGACTGTGATCTATTCCTTCCAGTGTCTGATGCCCGAGAACATCCAGCCTCAGATAGAGGGGGTCGGCGAGGAAGCCCTGAAGGAGCGCATTCTGCTCAGAAGAGTAAACGAATCCGTCGACTTGTTCGACCAACTTCTTCAAGGCGGTACGTGACTAATTCCTCTTCCCACTAGATTTATGTCTTTGGTTTCTTTGTTATATCACGTGCTGACCACGCAGATAACATGTGACAGGTGGTTGCTTAGTTGACAGGTACATCCACCGACGATGTACCAGACCAAAGCAGACTGCAGCTGATGGATTTGTTATGCCATGGATGGCTCTAATAATAATAATAATCTTTATTTCTATACCACCAACATATTCCTCAGCGCTGTACAATCAGAGGGTTCATGTACATAGAAAATCATACAGTACACAAGTCAACAATTAATACGTGGAATGAGGGCCCTGCTCGCAAGAGCTTACAATCTATGAGGAGATAGGGGTGAGACATAAGGTAACAAGTGCTTGATTTGTATAGTGGTCTGGCCATCTTAACACAATGGGGCAGTAGATATAAAGCTGCATGAGCCGTCGCTAGCCGATATCTGTATAGATTCTGAGTGCATGGGGTGTGGTGGATACTGATGGATGATGGAGCAGGATGGGGTAAAGGGGTGGGGGGGGGTGTGAACGGAGAAGAGTTTTATTAGGGGATGTGATAGGCCAGCCTGAGATGTGGTTTTATGCAGGAGTTGGCGATTAACCTAATTACTTACGGTAGGACATTCCAGAGAACTGGTGCAGCTCGGGAGAAGTCTTGGAGCCGGGAGTGAGAGGTTTGGAATATTATGGTGGATGTCAGTAGTAAGTCATTAGTTGAACAGAGCATGGGTAGGGTGGTAGAGATGAGGGAGGCAATGTGAATGAGCAGTTTACATTAAATCCTGTGGCCAACCAGTGCAATGACTGGCGGAGGCATCGGAGTAGCGGTTAGATTAGTTAGGATAGACTTGTGAGGGGGAGACCAATTAGTAATGAGCTACTGTAAAAGATCAGGGTCACAATGAGCGTTTTGGTTGTTTCCACAGTAAAAAGGGTGAATATTGAGGTGCAGGTGGCATGGGCCCACACGTGATTTGAATATGGGGAATGAAGGAAAGACACCCAGCGGGTGTGCTGCCCAGGAGGTATAATAGTGCCACACGCTGAGAGCAAAACTACAAACTCATAACTGCAGAAGGGACCACTCCTCTCTCTTCAGACCCCCCAGTAAGGGCTCATTCAGACAAATGTAAGGGCTCAGTGCCTTTGTTGCGGACCACAAATAGCGGTCTGCAATGCATGGGCACCGGCCGTGTGAATCCCGTATTGGAATGCAGACCCATTGACTTGAATGGGTTCGTGATCCGCAAAAGATAGGACATGTCCTATCTTTTCTGGTGTGGAAGCATGGATCCAAAAGCCTACGGAAGCGCATTGGAGTGTTTCTGTGGGCTTCCGATCCGTGCCTCTGCTCCCCAAAAGATAGGACATGTCCTATATTTTGCCGTATCTTGGGGATTACGGACCCATTCAAGTCAATGGGTCCTCATCCGCAGCACTGAGTTCACACGGCTAGTGCCTGTATATTGTGGACCCGCAGTACGAACACGGAGCCCTTCATTCTAATGACACTGGTTATAACACTGAGTGATAGGAATATTGATTTATCTGGACCATGTGCTCTCCATGCTGCTGGCCTCCATGATCCAAGGCTGAAGAGAGGAGAGGAACTGCTGCAATGTGCTAGGCCTATTACAGAGTTTCACACGCAGTTTTCTAGATTTGTTTCTTGCTCACTTTTTTTATATCTTTCTGTAGGGGCAACCCCATCAGTGGAGACCACAAACAAACTTCTGGATCTCATTTGTTTCTATGGAGACCGCGAGCCCACCGCAGAGGACCAACAGCATCAGCAAGAGGATAATGAGAGTGTGAGTACTTGTGTGTTCTCTCTGCCTTTGTACACTAAGTTTAGATTTTAGGCTACTTTCACACTCGCGTTTTGGCTTTCCGTTTCTGAGATCCGTTCAGGGCTCTCACAAGCAGTCAAAAACAGATCAGTTTTGCCCTAATGCATTCTGAATGGAAAAGGATCCGCTCAGAATGCATCAGTTTGCATTAGTTCCGTCTCCATTCCGCTCTGGAGGCTGCCTGCAGCGTTTTGGTGTCCATCTGATGAAACTGAGCCAAACGGATCTGTCCTGACACACACTGTAAGTCAATGGGGACGGATCAGGTTTCTCTGGCACAATAGAAAACTGATCCGTCCTCCATTGACTTTCAATGGTGTTGAGGACGGATCCGTCTTGGCTATGTTACAGATAATACAAACAGATCCGTTCTGAACGGATGCAGACGTTTGTATTAACTGAACGGATCCGTCTGTGCAGATCCATAACCGTGTAACTTCATTACCTTTATTAGAATGATACCAAGTTATATCATGTGCTGTACTCCAGAGCTGCATTCACACGTCTGTTGGTTGTCATTGCAAGCTTCCTTTAGAGATGTATTCTCATCTTATAAAGCGATGGCATATCACTAGTATATGATTCAGCAATGTGTCCCCTTCATTCTTGACATTATAGGTCGGGCCCAGTTATCAGGTGATGGCATATCCTAGCGATTTGCCATTACATTGATTTGGGTTTCTCCTTTAATTCAGCAGGATGCTCACTTTTTGCTACATCACATTACTGTACAGTGCAAGATGTTAAGACGACCCATCCCATGGCAGATCACCAGACATACCTAAAGCAATCAAGTAATCCTGGGAGAGTGGCGAGTGCAGCTCTGGAGTATATTTGGCAGGACTTCAAGGGGTTCTCTGGGGTTTTAATATTGATGACCTATCCTCAGAATAGTGGAATCAAAGATGAAAACTGGAGATGCTACCGTGACCGTTTTTTGATTGCTATCCTCAGAATAGGTCATCAATATCAGATCAGCCGGGACCCGCGCCGATCAGTTGTATGAGGAGACGGCAGAGTGCACGTGCCGTCTCCCTTCTCTCTTCCTGCTCACCGCTGCTGTCTGTGACAAAGCAGCAGCAAACAGGACGGGAGACATCACACGCCATCTCCTCATACAGCTGATCGGTGGCTGTCGGACCCCGGCTGATCTGATATTGATGACCTGTCCTGAGGATACGTCGTCCATAGTAAAAGCCCGGAGAACCCCTTTCAGTGCTGAGTAACTAGATTTCTCTGCTGTTGATGACTATTGTTCCTGATGGGCACATTCACATTATTCATAAAGGTGTTGAATGTCTGTAGTGGAAGTTGTGCGACTACTACTTACAAAGCGTTCATACTGTAACCGTAGCTCCAGGAAAAAGTCAAGAAGAGAAATTTTCCTCTGAAAAGGATCCCTGCTGGAAGAACATGGAGGTAACGGCATCACCACAGATGTTCGGTAATCCAAGTGTGACGACCCAGTCATCCACATCCTCCTATTGGTTATAGAGGAGACCCCCCCCCCCCCCCAATCGGGGGAGACACTTGTGCACCAAGTCTCACCTCTATTACCTCCATATGTGCACATGTAGAGGTGTTGTCTACAACAACTTCTAATACACGTCCTTTCTGTGTTGCAGAGAAAATAACAATGCCGAGAGAATCTTCAACCTGATGCCAGAAAGGAACGCCCATTCTTACCGCACCATGATCCGAGGAATGGTGAAGGTACTGTACTAGTCCCAGGCAGGCACTTCTGATACGATGTCCATACCAGAATTGTGAACTTATTTTGTATTATTTCAGCATGGAGCCTACGCCCAGGCATTCAGCATGTACACAGACCTTCTGAACAACAGATACACCGGTGAGTCCAGCGCATGTAAGCCTGTGAAAGGGGGACCGTCCCCACCTTCTAATGCCGCACCGTTTCTGGATCTAATATTTCTAATATATTCTTGTAGCAGTCAGAACTCTGATACAGTGCACCAAATCCCCTGCATAGGTATAAATTAAAGGGGTTGTCTCACTTCAGCAAATGGCATTTATCATGTAGAGAAAGTTTATACAAGACACTTACTAATGTACTGTGATTGTCCATATTGCCTTCTTTGCTGGCTGGATTCATTTTTCCATCACATTATACACTGCTCGTTTCCATGGTTACGACCACCCTGTAATCCAGCAGCGGTGGCCGTGCTTGCACAGTATAGGAAAAAGTGCTGGGCTCTCTTGTGACCGGGACCGTGGGAGCGCACATAGGCCGGTGCTTTTTCCTATAGTGTGCAAGCACGACCACCACTTCTGGATTGCAGGGTGGACGTAACTAGAGTCCGTTCTCACAGAATCCATTGCGTAAGGCCTCATGCACACGACCATTGTGTGTTTTGCGGTCCGCAAAACACGGATGGCGTCCGTGTGCGTTCCTGCAATTTGCGGAACGACACGGACAGCCATTAATATAACTGCCTATTGTCTGCAAAACACTGACAAGAATAGGACCACGGAGCAACGGATGCAGACTGCACACGGAGTGCTGTCCGCATTTTTTTGCGGCCCCATTGAAGTGAATGGGTCCGCATCCGAGCCCCCAAAACTGCGGCTCGAATGCGGACCAAAGCAACGGTCGTGTGCATGAGGCCTAATTCAATGCCAGCATGCCGCATAATACAAGTGTATGGCCATCGCCGAGGCAGGTTTGCCCATTTCCAGGTGTAACTATGGAAACGAGCAGTGTATAATGTAATGGAAAAATGAATGCAGCCAGCAAAGGAAGCAATATGGACATTAACAATACATTAGTAAGTGCCTTGTATTCATTTCCTGTAGATAATAAATGCTATTTGCTTAAGTGAGACACCCCTTTAATTATAAAAGGTCTATTTTTCAGTATACACTGACCTCAATAACAATATTGTATACAGTGAGCGCCCCCTAGTGGTGTCTACAGGCGACCAGAATTGTATCATTGAACTCTATCTAGAGACCAGTCTCTGAAAAACAGAATCCAGACCATGATATGTCAAGAAATGAATCTGTGCAGAATTCTACATGTGAAAGTGTGTTTAAAAAGTGGACTGCCACTTGTAATTGTCATATTTACTGCTATAGGAACCCAGGTAACGTGTTCTTGTGCCATTTCTCTGCAGGGGATGTGTACACCTTCAATGCACTGATGTTAGCAGCTCCAGAGACAAAAACTGAGGTCAAGGATAAGTGCGCCCTGATTGTGGTAAGAGACTTTACCTATGGTACCATTCATGACCATAGTACTAGATATTGGTAAAATACTTGCAGACTGTAAAGATAGTCCTTTGTCTTGGGGATCATCTTCTTAAAATGTAGCCTCGCTAACTTAGGCTTCTTGGGTGAAGTTTTTCTTTGGAGTTGTGCTGTGAGGAGAGTGAATGGGGTCTTAAATCAAAAATGTCAAATTCCCTTTATTCTCCACAGACCTGGGATTTTTTTCTTATCGCAGTCTGTGACTAATATTTGCGGCCATCATCACATGCACTAGTAACGGGATATCCGACATTAATGGTATATGTATAGGATCTTCCCTAAATTGGCAGCAGTGTAGCTTATCCCTAAAGTACTACTACGTTACTAAAAGTACTTTAGGGACCACAGAGTGGTGGACTCGTGCGTTGTTACTTTCCATTATAGTGGACGAAAAGCTGGACACACTGATCTTCCACCAACTATATTACAATGCGAGCTTTTGTATGCAAAAGCAGGGCGTGAAAGAGAATATTTTACCCTTGTATGGACCCGAGGGCCCTATTTGTGCTCCCCCCCCCCCCCATGATGTAGTAGGTTGACAATGTTGTAGTTCCCATTGCCTTGTATGCGGGACTCTCCACAGGAAAGGATTTATTCACCTCGAGCACCGGCTTCCTCAGTTCTGAGGTTAGGTTGAACATTTTGCTGATTTCATGCATTGGTGATCATCCTATGTTATTTTCCAGGATCTACTAAACCACATGGTGCAACAAAAGGTTGCGCCAAATTTACTAACCTTCAATTCAGTCTTGAAGAGCTTACGAAAGATTGGGCCGTCGGTGAAGGGCATGGCGATGCAAACCTTAATGGAGATGAAGGCACTTGATATCGGTAAGTTAGTCTGGACTGCTGTTCCTGAGCCCTGTGGTGAAGTAGGGTCTTGTTCACTTTTTGTCTTTATACCAGACATATCTTAAAGAGGGCACCTAAACCTTTACTGAAATCCTGAAGGTGCAGCAGCGCTTCTCAGCGAGCTCTGCAGCTTTCATGGACTCCGCTCTGCTTTTCCAGTGTGCCGAGTACGGATCCGTGCAAAGTATATAGGCGAGTATAAGCCTGAGCAGAGTCCATGAGAGCTGATGGTGCAGAGCTGGCTGAGAAGCGCTGCTGCACCTTCAGGATTTTGGTAAAGATTTAGGTCTCCTTTTAAAGGGTTTATGCAATTCTAGTAGTGTTGCCTAGACCTGCCCGATGCAAGTTGGGGGTGATGCCTGATCCCACCACTGGATCCAGTCTGTCGGGCTCTCTGGCCTGCCGTTCCGCTCCTACGTGCACCAAGAACAACATCTGTTGACGGGGCACTCTTGACCTCTGCGGTGGTGACCTGCTCTTGTGATGTAACGCAGAGGGAGCAGGTCACCACTGCGGAATGTGGTCCGCTCTGCGCACGTGGAAGCGGAACTGCCGGCCCGGCAGACCGAGTCCAGCTGTGGGGATCCAGGTGAGCATCACCACCCCCACCCCCACCCTGGGTCGGGCAGGTCTGGGCCACTCTTTTATTATTAGATAACCCTTTTAAATTACATAACAGGGTATTGGATAACTTAAAAAATCATTTTAGGTTTCTTGTATTATTTTTTTTTACATAATTGTAATTTCCATTCTCCTCATTTGCTCACACAACTCAGTTATACTTGTCTTTCCTTCTAGAACCGAGCCTTGCAACATACAGCCATTTGTTGGGAGTGTTTTATAAACCTGGTGGGTACAGGAATCCTCACTGATGTGATTTACAGATGGCAGCTCATGAGTAATGTCGTCATTCTTACATTGAAGCCTGTATGCACTTCCAGCCTCATATGGGTGGTTTTCTGAAATTCTGCAAAAGTTTGGGGAAAATAAGAATATACCTTAATTTGTCTTTAAATGGCTGGGTATTGACAAGATGTCCATTTTGTATTCAAGTGACCTTAGCAGCCAGTGCTCCTATTTACATGGGGCTATGCTACGACTGGCTGCCTTTTCATTAGCTTCCTTGGTCCAGTGATGTCGTCATGAGCACCTCTCGATGGAATTATTCTCCGTTTACAGTATTTCCTGTCTGTCTTTACAGGGGATTTATTGGGCCAGTCCCAGCTGCTGACCTCCATCCTGGAGCAGGCACAAGGAAAAAGCTTTACAGCCAAGGATCCCGATGACAGTATGTTTTCTTTTATTGCTGTGGAGCAGCGAGGCACTTTGTGACTGAAGTGCTGTATTCTGTTGGGTAGCTTCAATCACTTTCTGTGCACGCTCCATTGATTTCAATATGTGGCAGAGAAGCAAGAGACTTGAGTAACTGCAGCCCATTATCTGTCACCAGTGACCTCCCTATTCAACTGTGGGCATAGACACAGCTGTGGTTCACCGGATTTAAAATGCTGTTTTTATTTTTTAATCCAAGGCTCCATTTCAGTTATGATACTTTCTTAATATGCAAATTAGGCTTTTGTTGCAATTTGGGCATCACTATTGCTTTTGTTACACCCAAGCGTCCTCGTTTTTGTGGGTAGCGCCTTCCTGGCTGCTTTCATTGGCAGTGGCAAAGCAGTCAAAAAGGGGCTAGCCACAGAAAGCAGCAGAGCTTGGGTGCAACAAGAACAATGGTGATGCCCTCATTGCACCAAAGGTCTAATTTGCATATTAAGAAAAAAATATCAGGAACGGCGCCTCGAATGAACAAAATAAAGACTGTGTTTTAATTAGGTGAACTACAGCTGTGTGTCTATGCAAACAGCTGGATAGGGAAGTCACCGGTGACAGATTCCCTTTTAATTCCTGCTGGGAAAGAGGGAGACCTAGATATAGCTAAATTAACTTGAATATCTGACCTGAACAAGCACATATCAGTTGTCTGTCTGTACAGGGAACTTGATGGGTAATAAAGTCAGGTGATTACAGCAGCCTCTGCACGGTTTCAGCACAGCAGTACTTGTAATCTAATAAAGGTCAGGAGAGAAGTGGCAAGTGTAATGTGGATTAGCAGGCTCGTAGAAACACTGGCCGGGGTATGTGCTTCAGGCTGCTCTAGAATAGAGCAGAATATGTGTCCTCGTGAAGAAACTTTATTCTTATCTATCCCATCAGTCTTGTAAAGCATCTACAAAATTAATAATTTGGATTATTTTTTTTTTTTCCAGTGTTCTTTTTCAGTGAAGCCATGAGAGTGGTGAGTAAACCTATGAGTCTCTTCTGACTAACCGCAGTGGGGAACTTTGCTGGCCTTTCCTTGTGTTGAGCTGCTCATACACATTCAATAGCTGTTGGCCAAACGTCATCCAACATCTCCCGGCTCTGTTCTGGCTTCACCGTACACATACACATTTGGCTCCGCCATACGTGTCTGCGTATTCTATAGAGAGAGCAGAGAAAGCCGCTGCCGGCTGCTTATCTCCCGGGAGAACAAAAGGATCAGGCAAAAGTATTAATTGTGCCTGATCCTTGTATCGACCAACATCATCTGTCAGGAGCTCCCAACACACATTAGTGTCAGTCGAACCTGCCGACACTAAATGGTAAAAATTTTTGTTACATTCAAAGACCAAACGGTTATCACAGCTGAGGTTTTGCTACAGTTATATCTTGGTTATGTAAATAAACATATATCAGACGCACACACTTTTTTCCTGTCCTGATATTTTGCTACAATGTATCAGCCTGAAGTCCAGATTACCTGGACTGGATGCAGTTGTAGTAAACTCTCCGCTGTGAGAAATATCATGTCTAAACTGGTTTTTAGCCACAGTAAGGACATTTTTGCATGCCGTCTTCTCGACGAGCATTTTGGTGCATTTTTATATAAAAAAAAATTTCCATTGCAAAGTCTGTCAAAAATTTACAGCAACTACCGCGTTGATTTGAAATGGGAATCCTCACTTCAGAATAAAAGGAATGAGCTGCAACTTCTGTGTCCTCACGTGGTGTAGCCCGCAAACGGGGATCTTAAAAATGGTGAGATATGGAAAAAGTGTATTAGAAAGTTGCAGAACTTTTTATTATACGGGGACTATTTTTTATCCACGTAAAAACTCAGACAGCTATGTAGAAAGAAAAAAAAAAAAAAGTGAGGATGCAGCAATGCAAAAACTAGATTTTTGTACTTACCATAAAATGTTTCTCTCTTCCGTTCATTGGGGGACACAGGCTTGACCATGGGGTATAGCTGCTGCCACTAGGCACAAAAGTTTGAGGTCCTCCCTTCAGCTACACCCTTTCTAAAGAGACTAAATCCTCAGTATCGGCAGGGCATAAATAGCTGAGGGCTTGCTGGGCTTTGTAGTGCACTTAAGGCCACAGGTTGCTTCTTTAACATGAACTTATTGTATGATGCAAACACAAAGCATCACCTACCTCAGGCAGTAACAGTGACAACCCCATGACAGCAGCTAGGGCCCACACAGCACACAGGGTGATGCACCAGCCCGAGTATCGTGCAGCAAGCCACACTAACCTGAAACCACTACACTTCCTGGCTACGCTAAGCCCCAACCCATTTATAGCCCATCAGCATTTGTCTTACCACTAACCAATCAGCGGGCCTGTTATGGCTGCTCTCACATGAGGTGTACACGAGAGAAGCATTGGGATTAGCTGGGAGCAGCTGCCTGAGGGATTGTCATACTGGTATGGAGAGTGCCGGCTCCTGCAGTGATCCGGAGCTCTGTATCAGTTCCTACTGTCTGCACCTGGATTAATGGTGCAGAGGCAGGGACTGAACAGACATGCTGCGATGGTACAGCATTCCAGAAGAAAGTCTAAAGATGGGCATGGAACTTTTTTTGAGAGGGGCGGGCTCATGGGGAAGAAGGAGCACGGAGAATGCGGCCGTTGCGCGAACTGAGATGTAAGCAGGCGGCATGACGTAGACATTTTAGAATCAGTCAGCACACATGCGACCGCTCCTATGACGTCATTAAATACTGCGGTTATTAGGAAACGGTGATATCGCTGTTAATACCGCGGTATATTGCTTAACCCTAGTAGGAGAAGCAAGAAAAAACAGGAAAACTGAACCATGTACAAACCCAGAACCAAGTTGGCCACAAAGACCAGTAGAAAGAGAGAACGGGTGGGAGCGGTGTCCCCCAGTAAACAGAAGAGAAACCGATTTTACGGTAAGTACAAAAATCTAGTTTTCTCATCCATATCATTGATGGGACACAGGCTTGACCGTGGGATACTACAGAGCAGTCCCAAGGGTGGGGTCATTAACTAAGAAACCTCCCGGCCAATCAGAGAACTTCCGTCTGCAACACTCTACGCCCCAGAGGAGCGTCAGAAGACACAAAGGTGTGTACTCTGTAAAATTTGGAAAAGCCGCCTTGCATACCTTATGGGCCGAAGCCCCATGATGCACCGCCCAAGAGGCCCCTACTGCCCAAGCAGAATGAGCAGTTACCCTGAAGGGTGAAGGCCGGTCACTGATGCGGTACGCTTCCACAATTGCCAAACTAATCCATCGGGAAATGGAAGCTTTGGACGGATCCAACCCTCGTCTCGGCCCCTCTGGAATGACAAACAGCAAAGCCGTCCGTCGGAAAGATGACGTCTGAGACAGATGCGAGCGGCTTGTACTAAATCCAGAGTGTGGATGTTACTCCCTGTAGGAAGGGTATAGCTGGAGGGAGGAGCTCACACTTTTGTGCTTAGTGTCGCCTCCTAGTGGCAGCAGCTATACCCATGGTCAAGTCTGTGTCCCCCAATGATACGAATGAGAAAAGAGGTTTTATTGTGCAGAAGTAGGAAACCATTTTTGGCATCGCTGTAATCGTACTGACCCAGAGAATAAAGTTATAATGTTATTTATTATTTATACCACAAATCGGATGTTGCAAAATTTACAACATAAAAATGGTCATTGAAAAACATGAATTGTCCTGCAAAAAAAAAGTCCCCCATATGGCTACATTGATAAAAACATAAAAGTTATATCACTTGGATGCGAAAAATGAAAAAAAAAAATTGCTTGGTCACTAAGGTCCAAAATGCATACGGGGAAAAGGGTTAATGTGAGGCTGCCTCAATATATACCGTGCTGCAGAACCCCAAATAAAGGGTGCACCCTCTTGACTGTGTGCTACTGGCCGAGCACCACTAGCAGGTTATACTCTGTCATTCTCAGCTCAGTCACATAAAATTTTATTATTTTTTTTTTCATCTCTGACGTTGCAGGATATGGCACCAATGTCAGATAGGTGCGCGTCCTACCTCTGGGACCTGCTCCTATCTGCAGAACAGAGCCCGGAAAGGAAAGGAGAGCGGACCACGCATGCATGGCGCGCTGTCTATTCATTTCTATGGGACTGCCTAAAATAGCTGAGCGAGTGCCCTGTATTTTCAGAAGTCCCATAGAAATGAATGGAGAGCGCACCATGTAAGTGTGACCACCGCTCCACCGCCCTCCATTGGACTGCTGGAGATAGCCAAGTGCTGGCTTGGCTATTTTTGGCAGTCTGATAGAAATCAATGGAGGGTGGCCGTGCATGCCGGGCTACTCTCTGCTCACTTGGGGCTGTTGCGTCCCAGAGGTGGTATCTACACCTATCTGACATTGGAAGCATATACTAGCGATATGCCACACATTTCCAAGATGAAACAACCCCCTTAAGTTGTAGAGTAGATTTTGTGCAAGTTCTGGGTTTGGGCAGATGATGTGCAGTCATAGCAGATACATGTGCTATAAGTAGAGGTGTTTCGGGGGTATTTATGTGTTAACCTATCCCGTATACTCGCAGTGTTTGGAATCAAAGGATTTGGACTTGGCGTATGAACTGCACAAGCTGCTGAATACTGGGGATAACTGGAGGCTGCTAGGAAAGACGTCCCAGGAATTTGCTTACTAGTGAGTATTTGGGGACTTAGTCACGATACACTTGGTGGTGGCCATATCTGCTGGTGACTGGGTTTTGCTCTCAGTCCCTGGATGACGTCACTGATGTGTCTGTCTCTTTGCAGTGGCAGGCTCTTCCACATAGTGTGCATGATGGAAAACGCTGACATGGTCTTGAAATGGTACCGAGAGCTGATCCCATCAGTACGTTCACTGAATGTCTTTCACTTAGTGTGATATATTCTACGCTTTACATCCTTGGTTCTTATGTTGGTCCGTTATTTTTATTGTTTTATTTTTTTTAATCAGCTCTATTATCCCACCTCCAAAGGCTTCGAGAACTTGCTTCAGGTGCTGGAGATGGAGAACCGACTAGATCTCATTCCTGAAATCTGGAAAGGTAGTAAAAGCGATCATCTCTAACCACACGCAACGTTTGGGGCCCATCAAGAAATGTCTTCGGCTTCTGCAAAGATTCATTCTGTTTTGCGCGTTTTTGATTAGCCCTCAAAATTGCCCCCTTCCGCTTGTGGAGGTAATGATGCATCTTAAAAATACAGAGTGTCTTAAACTTTGTACAATGTGTGCATGTTTATACCCTGTTGTGTGTGTTTTTTTTTTCAAGATATCAAACTACTCGGACATAGTAACAAGGAGTACTTACTTGAGGAGGTCCTGAACTTGATGGCCACTGGGAAACCAAATGCAGAGGTATATATCTGTTGTGCACACCCATCCATATCCAACATGAAATCTGGAATTATTACAGTTCTGACATGAGCCATTAGAGCAGGTACAGTAGGCCTACACTGCCTGTTTCCTGAAGCTTACTCTTCAGCTTTGCTGTATACACTGTGACAGCATAATCAGAGTCATCTCATTACCATAAGAGGGAAGGCAAGTTAAAGGGAACCTGTCAACGGGATTTTGTGTATAGAGCTGAGGACATGGGTTGCTAGATGGCCGCTAGCACATCGGCAATACCCAGTCCCCATAGCTCTGTGTGCTTTTTTTTTTTGTTTCAAAAAACCGATTTGATACAGATGCAAATTAACCTGAGATTATTGTTGAGTGAACTTGTGTTTTAAATTCGGCATCTAAAGTTCAGGTTATTGAAGAATTGCGTTATGGATTCCACTACCACGGACCATAAGTTATGGTCTGTGGTAGCGGAATCCATAACGTGATTTTTCAATAACCCGAACTGTAGACGCCGAACTTAAAACACAAGTTCACCCAACACTACCTGAGATGAGTCCAGCGTGAAGGAGCCAAGCACCGCCCCGCATCCTCAGAATCTCCTCCTTGCTCCCCGACGTCAAAGCTAGAGCGCCGTAATCTCGCGATGCGCAGTTTGTTCCCTGCGGCTGATGGGAAGGAACACTATGACGACACTGCACATGTGCTAGCTCGCGCATCACGAGATTACGGTGCTCTAGCTTTCTGACGTCGGGGAGCAAGGAGGAGATTCTGAGGATGCTGTGCTGGGCTCCTTCACACTGGACTCCTCTCAGGGACAGGACTCATCTCGGGTTAATTTGCATATCTATCAAATCAGTTTTTTTTTTACACAATAAAAGCACACAGAGCTATGGGAACTGGGTATTGCGGATGTGCTAGCGGCCATCTAGCAACCCATGTCCTCAGCTCTATACACAAAATCCCTGTGACAGGTTCCCTTTAATGACGGCTCTCTTTTACTTCAGGAGGCATAGATGGGGCAGGACAATAACACTATATACACACAGAGGAGGTGGGATAGTCACACTATGTTCACACACACACACAGAGGGGGTGGGAGAGCAATTATACACACACAGATGAGGCTTGATAGTCTTTATACACACACCTGGCAGGATAGTCACGCTATGCTCAAATACACGGCGGAGGCAGGATGGCCAAATGCACTTACTGGAGATGGTGGGATAGTCACACTATGCACACCTCCACAGAGGAGGCAGGATATTCACACTGCACACACTCACGCACAGGAGGCTAGTCACATGCCTACACAAGAGGTGGGATAGTCACATTACACACACACACAGAGGAGGTATAACTAATGCAGCTTCTTGTTAGAGGTAAGTACTTATGGCTGCCATGTTTGCAGTGCACAGGTCTATTCAGTTCTTTCTCTTTCCGTTACCTCCTTAGCTCCAAGCTGTATTTGCTAATACTGCCGTATCTATAAAGTCTGTGTATGAATCCAGTGCTACGTCTAAGTTCCAGCTGAAGGTGTCTGCAGCTGCATTCGGGAATATAGCATTACTGCTGACAAGAGCAGGGAGACTGGAGGAAGCCTGGTAAGATTCCTGCTCGTACATTTCCAGTAGATGCTAATTTCCTTCCAGGAGTTTAGAAGGGCCATCAATACAATGCTCCTCCTGCTGGTTAGTATAGACGCAGGTTAACGTGATTCTTCATACCACCAGCAAAAGATGAAAAGTGTGTATTGTTCATGGGGCCACGCGCATAGCATTTTGTGAAATCTTTCCCTTCAGAGCTGAACCCCTTGTGCTGCAGCCCTCTTGTTTTTCCTAATCCTCTAACAGAAGGTTGTTGGCATTGTCTGCAGTGTAACGGATACAGTGGAGCTGCAGTCCGGTCCTGGTCTCAATTATGGCAAGCCTGCTAGATCACATGGCACTCGCCAGCCATCCATAGACTTTATACATCTGCGTTTATCTCTGACAAGACTTTTCTGAATGTATTTGCAGAGAAGGCATCTGCACACTGAGCGAGCAGGAGCAGGTAGCCTGTTCTCAGCCTGTCCCCCCATTGAGGTGACAGAGACATTTTACTGTTCCTGCCTTCTTCTTGAGCGCTGTGTATACAGATCAGCGATCCACAATTCTGCTTCTTGCTCCGGTCCCAGCAATCAATAATAAAATTGCCAGAGGGTGGTGCATGGGATAAAAAATAAAAAGAAGCCGATTACCATGTTTGTGGCAGAGAGGAGTAGTGTTGAGCAAACTTGTGTTTTAAGTTTAGCGCCTAAAGTTCGGGTTATCGAAGAATCGCGTTATGGATTCTAAATTCTGTTATGGTTCGTGGTAGCGGAATCCATAACGCGATTCTTCGATAACCTGAACTTTAGGCGCCGAATTTAAAACACAAGTTCGCTCAACACTAGAGAGGAGCGTTTGTTCCATACTTGGGGCAGAGACCAGTTTAGCCTTGTGCAGGCTCAGATAATCAGTGCATCCCCATGTTGTGCTCCATCCCAGAGGATGCAAGTAGGAATACCTCATAAGCCATTTGTACTTAAAATACGTCACTTTTTAGACAGGTTTTGTGCAACTTTATAATCAGTCAGTGATTGCTGTTACATATTTTTTATTTTTTTTCTAAACAGGAAAATTCTCAAATCTTTCAAAACAAAGCATCTTGTTCCCCGGTGAGTAGAAGTAGTTTCGTGAACCACGCAGGTATAACCCCCAGTAATGTACCTGCAGTACTCATCCATCAGTCATGTGACAGGATAGAATTCATGCCTCCAGATTCCGGACAGCCGGGCTAATGGGGAAAGAGACCTTTTTCTTCAACCAGATACTGTACTGCGCTGTTTTATCTTTGGCCACAATATTGACTTTGGGAGAAAAACGTTTTTGTTTTTTTTTATATGGCGCAAGTTCCATGCACCATTTTCTAACATGAGTTTTGCTAGTGGGAACACACATTAAGTAGTACTCCTTATAACTAATGTGATTTGGGAATAGCAGAAGCCATAAGGATCTTTACTAGAACTCAGGACTGTAAGATCAGATCTGTCCCTTTTTAATATTCTCCTTCATGTTTCAGGTCCAATGTAATCACTGAGCTTTTAGATGGAGCTAAAGCTGCAGGGAACAAAGCTATGGCTGTAGATCTGGTGCAGCTTGTGGTCAGCTTCAGCTCGCCGGACACGGCCCAGATTGCTCAGCGAGTGCTGAACGACTTCACCCTGACAGAAGAACAGAGGTAAACCATGCTCTTTGGTACAAATATACATGGGGCTGCGCTCCACTCTGCTGAATAGTCAAGTGCATGGTGTAAGGACCGTTTCACACTTTGCATTGCTTCGAGAGGAGAATAGCTCAGTACCATACGACATCTGACGGAGAATTGTATGGCGGGACGCAGTCACATTCATGGTGCTGCCAAACACCTTCCTGATTTGTGATGCATTACCCACCGAGCCCATGGACTTGCGTGGGGCCATATACTGCCTGTGTATGAATCTGATTCCGCACACATTGCAGTTTTTAGGAGAGTGCGCTGTAATATCGTGCCACTCGCAGCAGTGTACACTTTTGCATGTTGTTTCTACTGCTCCTTAGCAAGGATATATAAGGATCGTTGAATAGTTACTTGTCCTACCGATCCTCATGAGATGCCGCCAGGGAAAGCTCATTGTTGTGATCTATGTTTCCACCCTGAAGATTCTGTCATTTTTTTTTATAGGATAATGTTACAAGACCTGGTCCAGAGCAGCGGCACCAGCAGCAGTAGTAGTGACAGCGACCATGATTAAGATGACAGTACTGGATTGAAGAACCTCCGTCCTCGCCACTGCAGATAACCGAAAAGGAAATTTCACTAAATATTAACTTTTTCTAAGTGCATTCATTATCTACTCCCTGGGGAGTTTACAATAAATTATTCCAGAAGTTTATTTTCTTCATTTTATACTGCTTATTGTACTGTGAGGGTTGCCGGATGCACATGGACCGCATATGTATTATTTGGATCCGCAAAATACAGAGGTGGTCTGTGTGCATCCTGGAACTTTCACGAGAGCCACGGTACAGAAGCAAATTTTTCACTGTAAAATGGACACTAATAGGACAGGCGCTATAGATTGCGGCCCGACCGGGGACCCATAGAAATGAATGGGTCCCTGTGTAATCGGCAATAAATGCTACACAGTCGAGTCCCATTATTATGAGCATGTCCTACTTTTGACGCTGGCAGCGTGTAGCTCAGGAAGGACGTCACGTGGTGAGCTGGCTTGTGGGTATATAGTGTGTGCGATAGGATGTTTACACACTTATCCCTCATTGCTGTCATGGGTAAAAGTGGCGATTTATCAGAGTTGGGATGATTATTGGATTTTGGGCCAAGGATGGCGGTTTTCTGAAACTGCTGTGGTGAAAGCGTATTGAGTGGACAAATGGCACCGTTGTGAATAAGTGACATGGAAACTGCAGAGCACCACGTGCCATTGGTGTGAAAGTTCAACGTCTGCTATGAAGGTACGCAAGGGCGGACCGATGCCCTACAATGGAGCTGCTCAGTGACAAAATAAACTAGGGGCTACAAGATGTGTGTCTAAGGGCTCATTCACACAAACGTTGTTTGGTTCCGCATCCGAGCTACATTTTGTGCGGCTCAGATGTGGACGCATTCACCTCAAAGGGGCCCCGAAACATGCGGACCTGCAAAAAAATTGGGATGTCCTATTTGTGTACGTTTTGAGGACAAAAATAGGCATTTCTATTATGGGCGGCCCATTCTGTTCCGTAATTTGTGGACGGCAAAACATGGCATGGTCGTGTGCGTCAGCCCTAAAACGGTTCAATTAATCCTACAGTGTATGGGGCGCCAAAGCATACAGATGTCCACTGCAGAATTGGACCTCCGCTGATCTGCAAAGGGATGTATTCTCCGATCAGTCTCCATTTTCTGCTTCGTCGAATGGATGGACATTGACGTGGCAGGTCAAAAACATCAGAGAACAAATGCCCTGCAACCACTGCTTGAAGAACACAAGCTGGTGACAGGGTTATGGTCTGGGTAAGGTTTTTCTGCCGTTCTTTTAGCCGACTAATCCATGTGGAAGGCACTGATTTGCGTATGAATCCATCCTTGCAGATCGGGTACACCCATATATGCTGATGGTCTTCCCTGGGGTGGATGGGATCTTCCAGCAAGACAATGTAACATGGCTTGAAATGTCTAATGTTGCTTTGAAGAGCATGACCAAGACTTCCAAGTACTACCCAGGCCCCCAAATTCCCCAGACTTGGACCCACCTTGATCATCGTATTTGCTCTATGGATCCTCAAGCAGCTGTGGGATGCAGTCAACATGGCTCTAGATACCAGTGACAACCTACTGGGACCTTATTGATGCACTCGGAGCCTGTCTAGCTGCTGCCCGTGCTAACTCTGGAGATTATCTGGTGGTGGGTGATAAGGTTACTGGACTGTGTAATACTACTGTCAGCCCAGCCGCCCGGCTTGTGGGAATCATTGCTGTTGGCTGAAAGAACATTCATCCACCAGCCATGTGTATGGGCAACTAAGGTTCCTTAGTATCAGGCATGCGATCACAGATAATGTATAAGTTACTCCATCTATCTGCCTAAGGCCCGTTCTGTCAGTCACAAAACACCAGATACCACCCATGTGCATTTTGCGGAATGGAAGGTCTGGCGTTCAATAGACCAGTCCTATCCTTGTCTGCGATACGGAAAAGAATAGGACATGTTCTACTTTATTTTTTTTGCGGGGGCCATGGAACAGAGGTATGGATGCGGACAGAACACGGAGTGAGGCTAATCAGCACTTTTCATCCTTTGCAGTTGCTTTTCTCAACCTGTGGAAGGGGCAGCTTGTCTGCTGTGTCCCAAGTGCTACCTTGGAACTGAACCAGAGTTCGGGAAATGTTTTTTTACAGTACAAATGAATTTATGAAGTTATTGCCCCAAGTCTCGAGACTTCAATAACTTTGGCTCAGAGCCAATACATTCTAATAGCGCTGTACAGTATTGGAACGAAGTTTTATGTGAATCGACTTAGAGTCGATTCGCTCATCCCTGGTGGTGATCTTTCTGCTTCTGAAGCTGCAGCATCTTCTCTGCTTGTCAAAAGCAATATCAACAAGCGACAGCACTACTGGAATTGCTGAGGTGGACAAAGAATGGATGTGCAACAGAAACAGCAGGTGGCGGTATGCTAATGGTGTATCTGGGGATATGAGGGATACACTTTGTTTAAATTTGGTTGTATTTAATTAGACTATTTTTGGTGGAACATCCCTTTTAAGAGTCCACTGTACTTTCACAATTTAAGAGAATGGTGTAAATAGCAAATTTCGAAATCACTTCATTTAAAAAATATAAAAAATCAGCCTGCATCCACCTGAAAAAATAAAATAAACTGTCACGTCATGGCCACTAGGGGTCTCACTTCCACCTAATTTGCAGTCCATTGCCTGTTGTCAGGCTCGGGTATCAGAGACTCAGAAGATGGGAGTGGGAGCGTGTCAGAGCTAGCTGAGATCCTGAGCCTGATTAACCTGCTTCTACACTGCTTCGGAAGATCCAAGTGTTATTTCGGAGCTGAAAATGAACATAGTCTGAAGTAAGGGAAAGGACGTCACACAGAAGTACAGTGCTGGAAGATTTCACGAAATGTATATTCCTCCTGCTTCTGAGTGAAATGCATCTATCTGTGCTGTGAAATAGGGAATAATATGGCTGAAATAGACATTAGGGAAGCCCAAAAATGACCTGCTCCTTAAATGGGTTTTACCATTACATACAATGGGGGCATATCGCTAGGATATGCCCCCATTGTCTGATAGGTGAGGGTCCCACAACTACAACAAGAACGGAGCGGGGAAATGAATGGAGGGCGCACTGCGCATGCGCAGACCCCCCTCCATTCATTTCAATGGGGCTGCCAAAAATAGCCGAGCGCTGGCTCGGCTATTTCTGTCTGCCCCATAGAAACGAATGTGAGCAGGGGCCGCGCGTGCGCGGTGCACTCCCATTAACTTCTATGGGAGCTGGGCTTGGTGGTGGACGGACCCTGGAAAACCCGAGGTCCTCCAGCCACAGCTCTCACCGCTCCATTCTCCTTGTAGGTGCGGGTCCCAACGGGGACACCTCTCAGACAATGGGGGCATATCCTAGCTATATGCCCCCATTGTATGTGATGAGAAAACCCCTTTAACAGTTATGATTGTACAAAGAAGCACAGCCATTAGGCTACATGCACACGACCGTATGTGTGGTCCGCAAATTGCCATCCATTTATTTTTATTTTTTGTCTGCATTTTTTGCGGACACATTGAAATGAATGGGTCCGCATCCTAGCCACAAAAAAACGGAACGGAACCTAAAACAAAACCTGTGTGTGCATAAGGCCTAATGCAAACTTTTTTTGAAACCGCCGATACGATTTAAGGCACAGCCATAATAGTGAATGTGTGCCATTATCTTTCTAATATGTGCATCGTATGCTTCTTCGAGAAAGCAGGTACTGTATGTAGTGCAACTTGGTTTCTGTTGCACCTGATCCAATATGAAGCAGCAGGGAGGCAGAAGTAATGAAAGGTATTATACTGTACAGTACTCAGAGATTGACCAGAGTAGCTGTGTGAATGGAAATGAATAAGCTTAATTTAGGATCCAACTCAGGGTTTGTCTGAGATTGCAAAATCTCCAATCTTATCCATGAACTCTATCTGGAATTGCAACCTTCACCTTGAATGGGGATTAGCTGTAATACCAGACACTTATTGGGGAAAAAAAATTAACAATTTTTATATTTCTAATCCACGGATAACCCATTTAAACGCACTGTCCACAATGGACGTTTGTTTGGTTCATAGGGTCCCCTGACAACAAGCTGACCATAACAAGGTGGTCCTCTGCTCTGAACCCAAGCAATAGGCCAGGGCTGGCCAACCTGTGGCTCTTCAGCTGGTGCAAAACTACAACTCCCAGCATGCCTAGGCAGCCTACAGCAGGGCATGGTGGGAATTGTTGTTTTACAACAGCTGGAGAGCCGCAGGTTGGCTAGCCCTGCAATAGGCAATAATTGGATGAAAAGTCCAGTAGCAAGTGTTCAGTTCCCCTGCAGCGTCAAATGATGCATTGTACAGTGCCAACGGAAATCAATGGGCTGTCTGGGTAATGCATGGACATCCTGGGTCCTCCAGACAGAGGGAAGTTCTTCTCGTCACTCTTTGTGCATTGTGGTGTAATATACGTGGTTCATGGTGCATTGTGGGCAGGAGATGCTGAAAGGTTAACAACCCCAATGATCCTAATCTTTGCCCCCATAAAAAAAAAAAAATAACTGATGCTTCTGGTCTCCACAGGACGAGGAAGTGGCTTGGTCTCGTGACCGCTGTGGCAAATCACTGGCCTCAGAGGTCATATGTGCTTGAACAGCTGTCACTAGCAGACTGCTGAGGCCTGTGATTGGCTGCAGCGGTCATGGTACGAAGCCACTTCCTGGTCCTGCGGGGGACAGAAAGTGGCTGGGAATGGACAGCAGCGCTTTTTTTTCCTTGAACATTGGGGTTGTCGGCTCCTAGGCCGGACAACCCCTTTAAGATTGACAGAAAGAACACAAACGGCAGTGAATCGGATTTCTGATTTATTCAGAGGTTCCAGGAGGCATGAACAGTAAATGATCAGAATTATTCTCATTTGGTTTGGATCAGTAAAACCTGAATACTTAAAAACGTAATACAGGGTACAGGGCGTGGCATTCCTGGAGAGTGCAGACATGATAAAGAAAGAGTGCCGTCATTTTGGAGGGGTCAGAGTGCAACAAATCTTTACTGTGATCTGCATAGTCTACAAACGCCAAACAACCAGAATTTAACTTAGGATTTTTCTGTGACAGGGGAACGGATTCTGCAACACTTCGAGCATCACATTACACTTCCCTTTAAGTTATTGCACTTGTGTTGTACCCAACCCAACGGCGCTGGCGTAGGCGGATAGGATGTCGATGACCTGCTTTGTTTCTAGGGTGAGGCGCGCCTCGGTTAACCAGTCACGAGCCACCCGTCTAGACTCTCCTCTCAACTGGTTGACAAATTTTGCTGCCAGCTCCAGGTCGCCATGTTCGATGCAATAGGAGGCATAAGAAAGCAGTTTAAATGTGTCCAGGTCCTCGGTGCTCAGCTCGCTGGGGGGTCGGAGATGTTTAGGTTCGAACACGAGAATGGACTGTATGTAGGAGAGAAAGTATTGGTAGAGACTGTTTCTGGTTTCATCAATCAGTGCCACCCGGCGGGCGAGGTTACGGACGGTATGAAATCGGGATCTCAGTGCCTCCTCGCTGTAGACACCGCGATGCAGCGACTCTTGGGGCAGAGCGGCGGTCAGAGCTCCTGTAAATTCATCGTTGGAGCAGCTTGCTCTTATTCCCTGGACAGCGCCCTCCAGAGGTTCGGTGGGATGTTCACCTGAAGCGGATCTCAATGTAAATTTTAAAGCTTCAATGGAGAGCCACAAGTGATGGGCTTTTCTGGCCTCTTCTTCAGCGACGGCGTGTCCTGCAGCAGAACGACATACAGTCACCAAGACATTCGAAATGCATTAAGGTTATACCCGAGACTCTCCTGATGTGGAGACATGTCACCCATTACTGATAAACACATATATATAACATGGCAAAATCTTATAGGCGGTGTTAGACTGGCAATGCCTTCCACAGGTTAAATTGCCCACATGGGGCGACCTAATGACAAACAGTACCGTACAAAATGTGGGCTTTCACTTTACTTAAACAGTTCCAAGCCCTTGATACAACCACCACTAGGGGGAGTTCACTGCATACAACTGACATGGCATAGGGATGGCCCTGGGGGTAGACTGTGGAAATAAACAATTCTGCAATTCTTTGCGATTACTTGACTTCCATCGTCCAAGAAATTTCAGTTAGAACCAAGTTTACTTTCCAAATCTCTCACCTTCCACTGCCTCCTCAATGCCCTTCAGCCTGGCATAGGCAGTGTTAATGTCCAGCGTGAAGCCATCAAGCTGCTCCTGAGAGAGACGTCTGAACTGCATTTCTTGTTCGGACAGTTTCTCGGAGACGGACTGTGGATAAGAAGCACAATGTCAGTCCTGTCCTACTAAAGCCCAGGTCCAGTCAGCCACCAGTGCTGAGCTCACCTGCTGGAACTCAGCCTTCAGCTCCTGCTCCTGGACACCAAGGACGTCCCTCAGGTGGTCAGTGTGAGCAGCAGCTTGTCTGCGCATCTGGGTCCTCATCTCCGCCTCCATCACCTCCCGCACTTCTTCCACCTGCAATGGAGCATGTTTAGTATTTAAAAGCAATGTAAGAAGACTCCAGGGGGTTCCCATTAAGGTAATCTGGGGCATCTTGGGTAAAAGTGGGAGTCAGAAGTCTGACCAACCCCTAACCTTTTATGACCGGTCTGACTGACAGCAGTTTCTCGTCTTGTACAGATCTTTGGCTACACCATGAGGTCTTCGCTTACACCCAAGTGTGGTTTCACAATGCTGTCGGTGGCTGTAAGGTAGCAAGAATTCACAACGCCCAGCAACCCTTACTGGTTCAGTGTCTGCATGTAAGTGCACTGAGGGAGGTGTCCATTTCTTCTGCCTCTTCCACAATGCACCTGGCTACAATAGCTCTTCTGTGGGATTGAACCAGACTGGCTAGCCTGCGTTCCCCACACCCATCAGTAAGCCTTGGGCGCACATTTTCCTGTCACTGGTTGTCCTTCATTGGACCACTTTTAGTAGGTACTACTACTACTACTACATAGGAACAAACCACAAGCCATACTAAATGGGAACACCCCACAAGACCTGCCATTTTTAAGATGCTCTTATCGAGCCGTCTAGACCAGCGTTTCCCAACCAGTGTGCCTCCAGCTGTTGGTTGTGCGGGCATGCTGGGAGTTGTAGTTTTGCAACAGCTGGAGGCACACTGGTTGGGAAACAGTGGTCTAGACAGATCCTTACGCTTGACTATTTTTCCAGCTTCCAACTTTTAAAACTGACGGTTTATCTCTGCCTAATATAACCTACCTTTTGACAGATGCCACTGTCACGAGATAATGTCATTCTTCACCTGTCAGCCAGTGGTCAACCGTCCTATGACAATTTAGACCAGGCATCCTCAAACTACAACTCCCACAATGCCCTGCTGTAGGTGGATACCTGTAGGCTGTTCAGGGCATGCTGGGAGTTGTAGTTTTGCAACAGCTGGAGGGTCGCAGTTTGAGGATGCCTGATTTAGACCTACTGGAAAACCCTTCATATGATTTGGGTGGTGAATATGGACGACCAACCTCCCTCACCCAGTCCTTCCTCCTCCATCTGTACCTTCCTGTCCTGCTCCATCTTGATCTCGGCACGGTAATGCTCCAGCGCCTTGGACACAGCAGTTTCCAGAGCTTTGTTGTTCTCCAGTTTCTGTTTGTCTAACGCGGCTTCGATGTGCTGCTGTTCCCGCACCCGGTACTCCGCCAGCTGCTTGTGTAACTGGTCGATGCGGCGGTGGGCATGGGCAATCAGGGAGTTCAGGTCTTCAGTGCTCAGCTTGCCGGCTGCACGGACAAGGCCAATTACAATATATACAGACTGTACAGGGCAAACTCTGCGGGACTGTCTGAGCGCAGGATACTACATCGCTTCCTATTTAGCTTTATACGCAACTTTACTAAATCCTTTACACTTTTTTGATATTGGACTCCGACTCCAGTCACATCTAGAGCTGCATTCCCCCGTTGTCCCCCCCCCCCCCGGCTCATTTATTGCACTGCTTGAAATGTTCTTTTGCTTTACACAGATTTTGCTGCCGGCATGAAGAAATGAGGCCAAGCACTCTCCTGGGAAACTGGTAGGATTGGGAATGCAGATCTGGGTGTGAATGGAGAAGACAACTTAATGCAGCTCGGGTTGGACTACTTTCACACTTGCGTTGTTTTCTGTTAGAGATCCGGCAGAGGATCTGAATACCGGAAAAAAAGGTTTCTGTTTAGTCCTCATACACTCTGCATGGAAAGAGATCCGTTCAGGATGTCTTCCGATCCGTGAGCTTTCAGTTTTGTGACCAGACACAAAACCGCTGCAAGCTGTGGTTTTGTGTCCGGTCATAAAAATGGAACAAAAATAAAATAAAATTACCCTGGCAATGAAAACAATGTAAGTCAATGGTGACTGATCCGTTTTATTAATTATAAGAGCTTTGTCGCACTCCGTATTGGT
This sequence comes from Bufo gargarizans, assembly GCF_014858855.1. Classification (NCBI taxonomy): domain Eukaryota; kingdom Metazoa; phylum Chordata; class Amphibia; order Anura; family Bufonidae; genus Bufo; species Bufo gargarizans. The sequence continues at coordinate 41,096,922 of NC_058080.1, forward strand.
GTTGCTGTGCAAAGGGTTCCCACCCCCGTAAACAATTAAATATCACAGCAGATGATCTTCAATGAGCCCAAAAAAAAAACTGATCTGTCACCCATGGACTTTCAATTTATTTAGTGACCGATCCGTTTTTTTTACCGTCTTGATTTCAAACAACTGCATCCTAACGGAACGGATGAACCCTGATGTGCAAAATCAAAACTCCAGTTGGGGGGGGGGGCGAGATGGCTATATGTAATTGGTACGGCACCCATGCCCATGGCTGCTACATTTCTCAGTGTAGACATGCAAACCCTCCACCAATCAGCTGGGAGGGACAGTAGGGGCGGTGATTGGAGAGGGGGGGGGCAGCAGTGACAACCTCTAAAATGCAAGATAGGCACAGTAAACAAAACTTCGACATGTACTGTAATATAAAGTGACTGCCGGGTGCAGAGACACGGGGAGAAGAAAGCAGAGAGTTATCGGACTGACTGTAATCTCCTGGACTACAACCCCCAACACTCCAGTATACATCACAAATGAGTGAGCGACGCTCTTTATAACCGCTCTGGAGAAGAAATAAGGATTCATAGCAGAGGACTCCCCTCTATTACTGTAGAATTCACTAACGGTGTACAGAATTTTTTTTTCTATACTGTACAACCCCTTAGTGATATTAAATGGAGAGAGGACGCCATGTCCCATCACAGAAATCAGTGACTCCGTTACTTACTCATCAGAACAGTGTATCCCGGGTTATTATACAGAGGTGACAGACAACATGACATGCAGAGTACAGGTTACACGGGCAGAGTACAGGAAGGCGTCAGTGTTAGAGAGGAGACAGGAGCAGAACTCACCTAAATCGGAAATCTCTGAAACAGAAAAAGGAAGGTTTAGAGAGGTTAACGCCGGTCTGCAAAGCAACTTACAAGGCTCTACATGCAGACGTGCCATCATGAGACCCCAGCACACCTCCCATCCATTCTCCTTACAGAGGGAGGGTGGTCCCTGGACCCTAGAAATACTACTGCAATGCAATATACACATCTCCCTGGCACCCCAAGGTGCTCCTCTGGCTGCTGAATTTCAGTGGAATGAGCATGCACTGGGAGGTATGCTGGAGGCTGAGCGCAGAGAGCGCCATAGTAAAGAAGCCGGCATACAAAACCAATAGAAACACCAAACACATACAGTAAATGCAGGGGGTCCGGACAGGTCTCTTGTTACTCCGCCTGGAAATGTGTGAATGAGCTGGTAAGCCATGTCAGTGGGGCGCGTCTGTACAATGTCAGCAGCGACAAGAGAAAGGCAATTATTCACACATTTCTGAGGGACGAAGGAGGAGAGCTGCTCCAAAATGTTTATGTAGAATAAAGTCAGATTAAAGAACACATGTCGAAAGAGAAGACCGATCCTGTTCAAGGCTAGGGCTTCACAAGGATGTCTGCAAGTCTCTTCATAATTACTTCCCGCTACTTTAGTGTTGTCCCCTATGTAAGTGACCTTGCAACCATCGCACAAATAAAAAAAATAAAAAATAAAAAGCCATTTCTGCAGCAGTAGCACGGCCACTTGGCACATCATGGTCCTCCTGTGATTTTATCCTTGTTTGTTGGTGACACTATTACAGAACAAACACCCCAACCCCCACCATCTCCCCATCCGCAGGCTGCTCCCCACCCACCGACCTCTATTATCACTGCAGCACTAATGTAGTACAGGCCCCAGCATGCACCATGCGGTTATATCCTAGTAACAGCGGACACACAGAACCAGGGAGAAACGTGCAAAAAAAACAGCGGAGCCGCATGCATTTCACGTCACATGACACAATTTTCACTTCCATTATAAGGGTACTTTCACACCAGCGTTAAAGTTTTCCGGCATTGAGTTCTGTCCTAGGGGCTCAATACCGGAAAAAAACGCTTCAGTTTTGTCCCAATGCATTCTGAATAGAGCATTCCGTTCAGGATGCATCAGGATGTCTTCAGTTCAGTCCGTTTTACGGTATTTGACCGGAGAAAATACTGCAGCATGCTGCAGTATTTTCTCCGGCCAAAATTCCAGAACACTTGCCGGAATGCTGGATCCGGCTTTAATTTCCATTGAAATGCATTAATGCCGGATCCGGTACCAAGTGTTCTGGAAAAACGGATCCGGTTTCCCGATCTGCACATGTGCAGGCCTTTAAATCTGCGAAAAAGATTAAATACCGGATCTGTTTTTCCAGATGACACCGGAGAGACTAATCCGGTATTGCAATGCATTTGTCAGACGGATCCGGAAACAAACCATATCCGTTTGCACACGGATTTCCGGATCCGGCAGGCAGTTCCGGCAACGGAACTGCCTGGCAGATTCTTCTAACGCGAGTGTGAAAGTACCCTAAGGTACTGGTTGTGAGGACGGGATAACATCTGCTGCCACCACATGGTGGATACAGGTACTGCACTTATTCCAAGGCTCCCTCCCCTGAGTGTATAGTCACTATAGACAGCGCTGGATGCAGGCGAGACTTCATATAAGGGCATCCAATCCAAACACTGTGTGCTGCCGCATCCATACGTCAATTCTGCGGCCCCGCAAAATAACAGAACATGTCCTATTCTTGTCTGTTTTGCGGACAAGGATAGGACATTTCTGAAGGATTAAAAATGTTGGCAGGCTCTTGGCCGGTATCAGTGTTTTGCAGACCGCAAAAACGGATACGGTCATGTGCAGGAGCCCTAACTATGCGATTATCTTATATACTTTTGTTTCCCCATGGTAGGACTGGACCTTCTCATATCCAAGGGAAATAAGACATGGCTGAAAGGCTCAGACGGAAGCTCTAGGCACACACCAGCCATCAATCTGTCCCCGATTATACAGAGAGGGGCACGCAGCTCAGCAGAGTAAATGTCATCTTTCATCATTTATGTATGTGCCCGCCAAAGCTGGTCAGAGAAAACAGATAGCTGGCACCCATCATCCCTGACTCCTCTGTTACAGGGGTATTCGATCACTTTGAGGCCAATCCTAGCAAAATACCCTTTCAACATGAATAATTGGTGTGGCCGATTGTACAGGGATGAGCGGCTGCGGACATGACTGGTGCCGCCTCTCTCTCAGGAAGCAGGCGGGTGAAGCCCCCATATTGGTCCAAGTTTCTCCCAGCAGATATTAGGTCGGATCCTCCCGCAAGTAGCAAGGCAGGCAAGCAGCTGAGCCAACAACACCCAAGCTTAAAGCCGCCACATGAAGCAGGGTCAGGTCTGACAGGAGGCATCACAGAAATCCAGACATGTCCCATACAGGGACAAAATCCATTAACCCATTGAGGGCCCAGACAGTAAGGGCCTCAGGTCCCAAGTACTTGGTGCAGCCCAGGCATGCTCAACCTGCTCCAGCTGTTGTAAAAGTACAACTCCCACAATGCCCTTCTGTAGGCTGTTCGGGCATGCTGGGAGTTGTAGTTTTGTAACAGCTGCAGGGCCGCAGGTTGAGCACCCCTGGTGTAGCCTATACAGCAACCCATGGAGTTTGTATAGCTCCCTAGTACGTCTGTCCTGCCGTGCAGGTTGTCGGGTGCTGTAATTTAGTTTTAAATTAGAGGGGCAAAGGTTTAAAAGTAACATCAGGAAGTATTACTTTACTGAGAGAGTAGTGGATGCATGGAATAGCCTTTCTGCAGAAGTGGTAGCTGCAAATACAGTGGAGGAGTTTAAGCATGCATGGGATAGGCATAAGGCCATCCTTCATATAAGATAGGGCCAAGGGCTATCCATAGTATTCAGTATATTGGGCAGACTAGATGGGCCAAATGGTTCTTATCTGCCGACACATTCTATGTTTCTATGTATGGGACTGCAGGGGACAGAAGCTCTTTACATACAGCGTCCAATGGAGCACACCGACATTTTTTGTTGGATTCATTATTCGGATATCTTCCTACACAGTCAGCACAGATTACAGACTCGTCCAACTGAAAAGGGAAATGGCGACGCCAAGCTCTTAATTTATTTGTATATTTCCAGGAGGAATAACAGCGGGTGCTCCTACATTCTAATTCTGTGAAGAATAGAAGTATTTACTAAAACACGAGGGGAGCCGATGGCGACACGGCTATGGTTTGTGAGGGGTAGAAGAAACTGGCGTCCATTCCGATTTCTAGTTGTGGTGCTGCAGGGAAGTAAAGGTGGGAATACGTCCTAGAAGAGCGTCTTGCTGCAAGTCACACATTTCTATGATGCCAGCTTACGATGTGCAATTGTACGACAGCCGAGCACTCAGCACTGACCGGGCGCAAACATTAAGTTCCCATATACAGGAATACTGCGCACACTTACTTAACCCCTTCCAGCCCGGATGCACTTCCGGTGTAATACTGTCGAGCTCCTTCTGAAAATTCTCTCGGGCGACGGCCACCAGTTCATTGTACTGAGCCACGATCTTCGCTTCGGACTGAGCAGACTGCACCTACGGTAACAGGACACAGGTCAGGCCATATAATGATCGTAATAAGGGATGGGTACAGAAACGAGTGCATGCTGCAATACTATGTATGGGCAGTGCCCCAGGAAAGGGAGACGTGTCCATGCCGCTGCAGCTGCTGTCCGGCCACGTGCTACAAGCTTCACTTTAGACGGGTCTCCGAGAGGCTAAGCTGCGCTAATACATGAAGGCTTTTATGCATTTCGTATACCAAGCCGCTACCTTTTTAACAACGTTATCCAGGTCCACAATCATACGATGCAAATTTTCCTCTGCAGACATGATATGAGGTTTGGCGCCGTTGACCGCGTTCTTCTTGGAGTTATCAATAACGCCCCGCATCCGCTCAAGCTCTTCCCTGAAGCAAATAAAGTCAAAGTCACTGATGTGCCAGCAGGGGGCATGCTTTGCCTCTTAAAAGAGGACCTGTCACCGCTCCTGACAGGACTGCTTTAATAGCTTCATGCATTCCCCATGTAATAGCAATTCTGGAGCATCTATTCTTATGGCTCTGTGTTGTCCCAATCCTTTATTATTCCTGCTAGAAGTTATGAATTAATTACTAGTCGTTTGCAATGTAGGTCCAGATGGGCGTTACCAGTCTGACACTGGCAGCACTGACTGGACAGTTATGCAGGGACAACCTCCCCCCAACTGGTAATTCATTCATAACTTCTAGCAGGAATAATAAAGGAATGGCACATGATAGAGGTAGGATATTAGATGATCCAGAATTGTATGCAAATGAACTGTTCCTGTAAAATCCACCTTCCAACCATGTACTGTGCAAACAGGCAGGTGACTATACTGAGTTCATATGGCTTTACAGACACTTATTATGGAGCGGATCTTGTAAGATAATTTACAGGTCTATAAAGTCCAAGATATATAAAGATCATGCACTGGAAGCAATAGGCTTATGTAGAACGGGCTGATACGAACTTTGCTTTGAGTAGAGCATCAGCCGCCTCATCCACAGCTCTGCTGCGCACCTTCAAGGCATCCTCCAAATCCCTCCACTGCAAGGACTTCTGTTCAGCAGGCACCTGAGAAGCAAAAGCAAACCGTGATCACCGGTAAGGGGCAAAGCGGCAACTCAAAATCCATAAGGCATGACATTTAGGATTTCGCACACTGCGTCGTGGTGAGGGACGGAGCCGGGCATCTACTCACCTGGGTTTCATCCATTGCTTCACGCAGCTTCTGGGCATGAAAGTTGACAGCTTGTACAGCGGACTCCTGGGCGGTGACGGCCTGGAGGGTGACGCGGGCAGTACTGCTTAGAGCTTCCTCTAGTAAGACTGCTAAAGCTGAGGAAAGAGGGCAGCTTCTATGAATAGATATGAATGATAATGAAAGGGCTTGAGCCAAGTTTTCATGTTATCCACCGGTCAGCGGGGGCTGAGCTCTGGGACCCCCACCAATCCTGAGATGGCGTGGCAGGCCAAGTGTGTCCATCCATTCTCTATGGGACTGCCAGAGATAACGGAGTACAGTGCTCAGCTATCTCCACCACATGAACAGATCATTAAAGGGGATGTTCTCTCTTCAGCAAATCACCTTTATCGTGTAGTGAAAGTTAATACAAGGCACTTACTAATATGTGTCCGTATTGCCTCCTTTGCTGGCTGGATATACACTGCTTGTTTCCATGGTTATGACCACCCTGTAATCCAGCAGCGGTGGTCGTGCTTGCACACTATAGGAAAAAGTACCAGCCTACGTGTGTTCCCAGCCACCAGAGAGGCATGCACGACCACCACTGATGGATTGCAGGGTGGTCATAACCATGGAAACGAGCAGTGTATAATGTGATGGGAAAATGAATCCAGCCAGCAAAGGAGACAATATGGACAATCACAATACATTAGCAAGTGGTTTGTGTTAAGTTTTTTCTACATGATCAAAGCCACTTGCTGAAGTGAGACAACCCCTTTAAAGGCTATGGACACCTCTAGGGAAAAAAATTTACGATTACATTTTACTCATTTTTAGGCTAAAAAATCATTGTTCAGTTGGTCTTTATTTTAAATGTTCAGTCAATTCTGAGATCCAGGGTTTAAAAAAAAATTCTGTCTATTTGCAAGCTGTCACTTTGTTTGCTCTGAATCCCGTCATCTGATGGCTCATATGTAGCTCTAATCTCTGATCTCCTATAGAGCAGGAGGAGCTGAGCAGATTGATATGTAGTTGAAAGGGAAAATATCCAGTATAACAATTTATTAATTTAAATTCCTGCTCATTCGGAGCTTTGAAGTCCAGGAGGCGGTCCTATCGGTGATTCATAGTCTTCCCTCTATGACTGTGTATACAGAGGTAGCTGTCAGTCACTGATAGGACCGCCTCCTGGACGCGAAAGCTCAGAATGAGCAGGAATTTAAATGAATGAAATAAGAGTTTCACTGAATCTTTTCCTATAAAACTATACATCGATCTGCTCAGCTCCTCCTGCTCTATAACATGTGACCTGCAGCTGTTTAACCCGACAGGTTCCCTTTATGAGGTCAGGAGTTCTGAGATAAAAGCTGCACGTGAGTCATCAGATGACAGGATTCAAAGAAAACAGACAGTTTTGAAAAGGGACTGCAAATAGACTCATTTTTTAACCCCTGTATTTTTGGAAATGGATGAATAGAAGAAAAAAAAAATAGCCCAAAATGAGTAAAATGCAATCATAAACATCCCAGAAGGGGTAGATGGCCTCTAAAGGTGTTTTCTGATAATCCAATGACATTTATAGACCACGGGTGGAGAACAGAAACAAAGACGATGAAGGTACCGACAAGCACATTCAAAAAAAAGTCCCATGTGTTCCACTGACATAATAGGAGAGAAATGGAACTTTCTCTTCTGTGTTGTAAGCTAAGCTGTGATGTAGCCCAAAGATGAGGAATCACTGATGACCTACACTCAATCTTTTCCTTCTCTTCTTTCTCCTGCTGTACGAGGCGCGCGGCCACCTCCTCAGCGGGACGTTCCTTCAGGTGGTGAGATTCCTCATGCTCGCACTCCTTACAGTGCTCTGCTTCTATGAGGGGGAGAAGAAACAAGACGGCAAGGTGAGATGAGGGATTCAGATCCAGACTGTAGGATAGAAGGACGCAGTGGCCCTAGGGGCAATGATCACATCTCACATTTTGGACACCAGGAGCCCCGAGTACTAGCCTAGGGCATCAGTCACATCTGCGTTTTTTAAATCCGGTAGTCTGTCCTGGCAGAGGAAAAAAAGACTACCGGAGTCACTGTATCTGGCATATGGAGACCGCTGGGTTCCCATTCCCATGCATGCACCAGTATTTCTCCAGCAGAAAGTCGGTATTTAAGCTGGAAACCTACAGAATCCCATTATATCGAATAGGGACCCGGCAGTGGCGGATACAGTAACTCCAGTAATCTGTCTCTCCGTCAGACCAGACTACCGGATTTATCAAACGGGAGACGTGAATGAAGCCTAAGCTAAAGCCCACCTTTCTCACATGCTGCCTCCACAGCAAGACCATTGGCCAGGTGAGGTTTATCACACCATATATAGAGCCAGGACCTTGCACCAACTTGATGAATGCCCTGTTCCTGACATTGTCCTGGCAGCGCACAATAGGGTGAACTGATGACAACGCTGCTGCAGGACTACATACAGGTACACTATCCCGGTCCAGAAGTGGTGCATTTACCTGAACCTGCTGGGTGTTTGGGCTTCTTCTCTCCTGTCTCGGATACCTTGGGAAGCTCCTCTTCATGCACCACTGCCGCTGGGACTGAAACGGCATCACCAGTGGCAGATATGATCTGTGCTACGTGCAATGAAGCTGCAAAGAAAAAATACAGCAATTAAAAAACTAGAAAAAAAATTATGTTTTTCCCCCCAATTTTATTGCACCTTAAAATTTGTTAATTTCTTACGATAATTTGTTTTCCCTTAGTCCTAACATCAGCACAGATGGGGTTAACCAGTCCTCAGGGGGTGGTTAACCCAATCTGTGCTGCTGGTAGGACGTAAGGGAAACTACATTTCCGTGGACATGCCAGTCGTGTTAACAAATGGGACTGAATGCACTCCTATCATCCCATGTGCTTTTTGATTAGGTGATACATATAGCCGATTTTGCTCTCTCTCATTGGATGCTTAATCCCTTGCTAACGGGGCGACTTTCCATTTTTTACTCCCTGCCTTTTTGGAGCCCTAGCTTTTTTATTTTCCCATTCTCATAGGCGTATGTGGTACTATCTAATAGCACCATTTAATATTGCAAAGGATGAAGTGGGAAGCTGGAAAAAAAAAAAATATCCAAATGTGGTGCGATTGGAAACAAAAATGCAATTCTGCCAGTTTTATGGGTTTTGTTTTTACAATATACAATATTTGTATAGTTTTTCTTAATTTTTAATACAAAAAAGAAAAAAAACGTGAAAACGTTTGTTTTTTAATCGCTATATTCTAACTTTACACAGTTGTGTGTACAGAGCTGTGTGAGGGCTCATTTTCTGTGAAGTGATCTGTACTTTTCATTGATACCATTTTGAGGTCTGTGACTCTTTGATCACTTTTTATAAAAAGATTTGTGGGAGTTGAAGCGACCCAAAAAAACGCAGAATCGGCCATTTTGATTTTTTTTTATATTTGTTACGCCATTTACCATATGGGATTTAAAAAATATATATTTTAATAATAATATGGGTGGTTGAAAGTGCACTCTTCCGGGTTTTGGACATCTTGAGGGGTTAAATGTCTGTGATCGGCATTACTGCCAGTCGTGGACATTAAGCCCAGGTGTCTGCTGTTTGGAGCTGGAGCCATCTGTAAAGACCCGACATGTGACACAATACAACATCACATTTTGTGAAAGGGGTAAAGGCACGTAGAGGTAACACGCAGCAACACAGCCTATGTGCAGTCTGTTCTCCTGAATGTAGATGCCCACTGGCATAGAGATAGGTGTTAAATAGAGAAGGTTCCTGCCTGGACTAGGGTCACCTTGCCGTGGTAGGTGGGCACAGATATTTTCAAAATATATTTGCTAAGAACCTCATATTTATCATATCAAATGAGGTATTAGTTTATGTATAGAGTTTGCATTTAGAGCTTTGATAGTGCTTTTATGTTCTGTCTTTAATTATGATTGTGTACATCCGCACAGTTATATCCTGCAGGATATGCATCATTTTAACAAATGGGCCTGTTTGCAGCACGGAGGACCCGCAATGTGTCAGGTAACCCCTTTGATTGTTCACACACACACACACAACATTTACCTTCCACATTTTGACCAGGTACGGGTGGTGCTTCAATACTTTCTTTCTTAGGTTGTTTGGAAATCTTTAATGGCCCAGAATCCTTTACCTGGGACACAAATCAAAGAAATTATACTAAACTACCTTTAGAGAGCGCAGCATAGGCTAGGTAAGGAGGACATGTGGGTCTCTATTACATGATTTAGTATTTTCTTAGGTGCAGCATACATATGCTTAAAGGGGCCGTTCAGGATCTTACTACTGATGACCTGTCCTCAGGACAGACCATCAATATCTGGTGGATGGAGATGGTCACCACAGAACGGAAAAGGAGCGGCACTGCAGACCAGCTCTGTCTGCTATACAAAGGATGCATCTGTGTAGTTCTGGCGCCAAAGCTACACCAAAACAGCCAACTGGCATGGGGGTGGGGGGTGTTGAACCACAGCCAATGAGATATTTATGGTCTACATCAGGCATGCTCAACCTGCGGCCCTCCAGCTGTTGCAAAACTACAACTCCCAGCATGCCTGCACAGCTTACAGCTATCAGCCTACAGCCGGGCATTGTGGGAGTTGTAGTTTTACAACAGCTGGAGGGCCGCAGGTTGAGCATGCCTGGTCTACATAATATCTGGTCTGCATTTCTGGAGCGCGGCCCCGCAATTGCAAACAAAAATAGGCAGTTCTATGGAGGTGCCGGCCGGGTATATTGCGGATCCACAATACACTACAGACATGTGAATGGACCCTTAGGCTGCTTTATCAAACACACCTATCCACACATGGCTGCAGTAATGGATGCTCCACTGTGTGGTACGCCCACTTTTTCCTGTGAACCAGTGGGGATCCGACTCCTACCAAAGACAGATTAATGGTCCATCACCGGGGTTAGCAACCTTCGGCACTCCAGCTGCTGAGAAACTACAACGCCCAGCATGAAAATGTACTTGGAGGATTCTGGGAGTTGTAGTTTCAGAACAGCTGGAGAGTCGGAGGTTGACGATCCCTGGTCTATCCTATGGAAAAGTTCCTTTTAGGTTGGAGACACCCAACTTACTGGTTTCTTTGGCACTGGGAGGTTATATGGTGCAGGCCCTAGAGCCAGCTCAAAGAGTTTGTCAGAATAAGGAACAGACTTCTCCACATTTTCCCGGAACCTGGGATCCCAGTTGGCATAGAGTACGGTGCCCCCGACACCACCACCAGCGAAGAGGAGCCCCGCAGCAATGATCTTCCCAGCAGAAGACCTGCAAGAAAACACACACTTACTGCATAAGGAGAAGTATACAGACAGCGGAACCACCAAGTCTGGACCTGCATCTCTTGTGTTAGCCTGGGCTTCTGTTGCCATCTTGGTGATCACTCTTAGAGTACACGCACCCTATGAGAGGCATGCATAGGATTTCATACATGAGGACGATGCAGATACTTATATTTCAAGGGCAAAAATCCTCCAGAAATAAACCAGTTTACTCCCTCTGACTACAAGCAAATCATTTCACTATTACAAAAATTTGTAAAACATTCAATTGATAATGCAAAGGTTTGATTCATGGGCCGGACCACCACTCCCAGATGAGGAGTACCTGGTCCCATGTGTAAGCACATTTGAAGTACCTACCTAATGGAAACAGTCAGTGTGCCATAAATTATTTGTACGGCAAAATCAAATGTTAAGATTTATAGATTTTAGTCTACACCGTTTATTAAAAGGGAACCCGTCATCAACTTTATGCTGACCTTACTGAGGGCAGCATAAAATAGTGACAGAAATGCTGATCTCAGCTAAAAGTAAGTGGTTGCCGCAGCCCAGGCCTTGAAAAGAGTCAAATCTACCTGAGAAGAGTCCTGGTTATTCATAATCTCCTTCTCTATCGCCCATCTGCTGATGATTGGCAGATCTGTCCTAGAGAGAAAGGGAGAAAACTAGGTAGAAGACTGTCAGTCATCAGCAGGTGGGCAGGAGAGCAGGAATTCATGGATAACCAGGACTCTTCTCAGGAGGCCGGGACTCTTTTTCAGGCCCAGTCTGCAATGATTGTGATGTTGGTTCTCAGCAACCACTTACTTTTAGCTCACGAGTGACACACCGCTGAAATCAGCATTTCTGTCACTATTTTATGCTGCCCTGTGAGGTCAGCATAAAGTTGATGACAGGTTCCCTTTAAAGGGGTTCTACACCTTTTTATTACTAATGCCCTATTCTTTGGGTAGATCATCAGTATCTGATCAGTGGGGGTCCGACACCCCCACGAACAGCTGTTTGAGAAGGCAGAGGCGCTCACAGTAGCACTGCAGCCTTCTTGCTGTTTCCCGCAGGCCAGTGAAATCCTGACTACCATCACTGGCCTGGACGCGGCTCAGCCCACTTCAATGGAAGCAATGCTGCAGTAACCTGATCAGTCCACTGCACAATGGACAGTGCGGTGTAGTTCTGGCGCTAAAGCTACTTCAGAACAGCTAATCGGTGGTGGTGCAGGGCGTCACTGAACAGCTACAGATGGCCCATCTTGAGGATAGACAACCCTTTAAAGGAGTTCTCATGTCTGATTTTAAATTTTTTACATTAGTCATCATATAGTACATGACAACACCTTTATAACAAAGCTAGAACCAGCCCTGTACCTCACATGGATCCAGAGATCTCCTCATTCATTGCTCTGCTAGATTTATATCAAGCTGGAAGCTCTAGGGGAGTGTCCTTTCTGCTGCAGCTCAGGGGGCGCGTCTCAGCTCTCCCCATAACAGTTCAGGGGGCGCGTCTCAGCTCTCCCCATAACAGCTCAGGGGGGCGCGTCTCAGCTCTCCCCATAACAGCTCAGGGGGGGCGCGTCTCAGCTCTCCCCATAACAGCTCAGGGGGGCGCGTCTCAGCTCTCCCCATAACAGCTCAGGGGGCGCGTCTCAGCTCTCCCCATAACAGTTCAGGGGGCGCGTCTCAGCTCTCCCCATAACAGCTCAGGGGGGCGCGTCTCAGCTCTCCCCATAACAGCTCAGGGGGGGCGCGTCTCAGCTCTCCCCATAACAGCTCAGGGGGGCGCGTCTCAGCTCTCCCCATAACAGTTCAGGGGGCGCGTCTCAGCTCTCCCCATAACAGTTCAGGGGGGCGCGTCTCAGCTCTCCCCATAACAGCTCAGGGGGGGCGCGTCTCAGCTCTCCCCATAACAGCTCAGGGGGGCGCGTCTCAGCTCTCCCCATAACAGCTCAGGGGGGGCGCGTCTCAGCTCTCCCCATAACAGCTCAGGGGGGGCGCGTCTCAGCTCTCCCCATAACAGCTCAGGGGGGCGCGTCTCAGCTCTCCCCATAACAGCTCAGGGGGGGCGCGTCTCAGCTCTCCCCATAACAGCTCAGGGGGGCGCGTCTCAGCTCTCCCCATAACAGCTCAGGGGGGGCGCGTCTCAGCTCTCCCCATAACAGCTCAGGGGGGCGCGTCTCAGCTCTCCCCATAACAGCTCAGGGGGGCGCGTCTCAGCTCTCCCCATAACAGCTCAGGGGGGCGCGTCTCAGCTCTCCCCATAACAGCTCAGGGGGGCGCGTCTCAGCTCTCCCCATAACAGCTCAGGGGGGCGCGTCTCAGCTCTCCCCATAACAGCTCAGGGGGGCGCGTCTCAGCTCTCCCCATAACAGCTCAGGGGGGCGCGTCTCAGCTCTCCCCATAACAGCTCAGGGGGGCGCGTCTCAGCTCTCCCCATAACAGCTCAGGGGGGCGCGTCTCAGCTCTCCCCATAACAGCTCAGGGGGGCGCGTCTCAGCTCTCCCCATAACAGCTCAGGGGGGGCGCGTCTCAGCTCTCCCCATAACAGCTCAGGGGGGGCGCGTCTCAGCTCTCCCCATAACAGCTCAGGGGGGCGCGTCTCAGCTCTCCCCATAACAGCTCAGGGGGGCGCGTCTCAGCTCTCCCCATAACAGCTCAGGGGGGCGCGTCTCAGCTCTCCCCATAACAGCTCAGGGGGGCGCGTCTCAGCTCTCCCCATAACAGCTCAGGGGGGCGCGTCTCAGCTCTCCCCATAACAGCTCAGGGGGGCGCGTCTCAGCTCTCCCCATAACAGCTCAGGGGGGCGCGTCTCAGCTCTCCCCATAACAGCTCAGGGGGGCGCGTCTCAGCTCTCCCCATAACAGCTCAGGGGGGCGCGTCTCAGCTCTCCCCATAACAGCTCAGGGGGGCGCGTCTCAGCTCTCCCCATAACAGCTCAGGGGGGCGCGTCTCAGCTCTCCCCATAACAGCTCAGGGGGGCGCGTCTCAGCTCTCCCCATAACAGCTCAGGGGGGCGCGTCTCAGCTCTCCCCATAACGGCTCAGGGGGGCGCGTCTCAGCTCTCCCCATAACAGCTCAGGGGGCGCGTCTCAGCTCTCCCATAACAGCTCAGGGGGGCGCGTCTCAGCTCTCCCATAACAGCTCAGGGGGCGCGTCTCAGCTCTCCCCATAACAGCTCAGGGGGCGCGTCTCAGCTCTCCCCATAACAGCTCAGGGGGCGCGTCTCAGCTCTCCCCATAACAGCTCAGGGGGCGCGTCTCAGCTCTCCCTATAACAGTTCAGGGGGCGTGTCTCAGCTCTCCGTATAACAGCTCTGGAAGTGTGCCCATGCTCTCCCCTATCACAGCTCAGGGGGCGTGTCCATGCTCTCCCTATCACAGCTCAGGGGGCAGTTGAAGGATGAAACTGAGCATGTGCGGCCTTCTCAGTGAGCAGGTCAAAGAAATAGGAAAAAAAAACACTATACAGATATATTTTATGGAATAACTGTCTATACTAAATTTTGAATTACATGCAATTACAAAAGTATTCAGATCCAGGTGCTGGTTTGAAAACTGGAGAATATTTTTCGTGGGACAACCCCTTTAAAGTGTACTGCAACTGTGTACTTAACATTTGCTACATCTGTATGCCTCATGCCTGATATTAGTGCTAGGGATACGATTTACAGTCAGATGAAGCCTTTACTGTAGACGATTCACCTTCACACTGTAGAGAGGCTTCAGGTTACATATAAAGGGACACGCCGTCAAGGACACAGCGGCCCCAGACCAGCGCTGGATACTACTGGAATGTGCGTCACGGCTGAGATATGGGGACAAACAACCCTGCAGACCACATCAGCACTGCTTTATATACCAAAAAGAAACCAGATATTTGGGGTGGTGTTCTTTTTACTCAATGGAAAAAAAATTAAAATCCCTTGATTCTGACAACTATGTATTTTTGCAGTGTGATATCACTTCCTAGAAATGCCTATACATAAAATACCAGTAGGCCACATCTAATGACCGAATTGTGGGATTAAAGGGGTTCTCCACAAAAATACTGATTTTATTTTTTTCCCCCCAGCAAGTGCCCACAGCCTGCCTTCATAAATAGGATTCCAGTCCCCGTCACGTTTTCTTCTGGCTCTGCATGGGCATGATCACATGCTCCACTACAGCCAATGACTGGCCAGAAGCGCCACATACAGCTGAAGCCAGTCATTGGCTGCGGCGGAGCATGTGACCATGACCGTGCCCATGCAGCGCCGGGAGAAAACAAGCCGGGGACTGGAACATGGACACAGCAGAGGAGCGGGGTGGTGGGGAGCAGGTATGAATCTTCTGTTTATGAAGGCAGGATGTGGGCACTTGCTGGGAAAAACAAAAAACACCATTTCTGGAGAACCCTTTTAAATTGGGTCATGTTTTATCTCAACAGAATTTTTTTATTCTTTTTTTTATTTTTTTTAAGGTGCTGCAGGGCTTGACAGCGATGGTCTAACACAGGGGTCAGCAACCTCCGGCACTCCAGGTGTTGTGAAACTACATCTCCCATCATGCACACTTGCTCAGCTGTTCTCTGAACTCCCACAGGAGTGAAAGGAGCATGCTGGGAGTTGTAGTTTCACAATAGCTGGATTGCCAAAGGCCACTACACATCGCTAGCTGCACATGAGCTAAGAATAGCATATGCATATATCTAATGATAGGTGAGCAATGCCGACTTCCTGACACTGCACTCCAGAAATGGCCGCCGCTGGACGTCCATCAGCGGCCTCCATTCACTTTGGGACACACAGTGGGGGATAGACAGGGAAACTAGCTGATGCGCAGTCCATCTCAGGTGTAAGTGAATGGAGGCCACTGATGGAAGGGACCCCCCCAGCGGCGGCCATTTTTGAAGTGCAGTGTCAGGAAGCAGATGATCAGCCACAGTAAACCACCAGACATTAGCGCCAATTGTTTACTAACGCCTATGTGCAGCTAGTAATATACAGTGGCCACTGTAAAACACCCTAGGAAAGCGCTAAAGCCTGCCCATTAGTGCCAGTGACGTCACTGGGCTCACTGCTAGGCAGAAGCCTCCCCCTAGCATTCCCATACAGAGACTCTGTACATCACCGGATGCTGCTCCAATGCTCACTCAGAGGGGATATGTCCGGGTTCAGCTCTGAACAACCCCTTTAATTATTATTTCACAGCGCTGTCCGGAGATTGTCACAAGGCTCTGTCCCCAGTGCAGCTCAGGATAGGTCATCAATATCAGATTGGCTGACTGCTGACACCCCCACCAATCAGCTGTTTGAAGAGAGCGCAATGCTTGTACGAGCAATGCCTTCTCTTCTCTGTGTACCGCCCTACACAGCAAGGCGCTGTCCCATTGAAGTCCATGGGGATGGCATAGCTGTACTTACACCTGCTCACCGCTGCAATTGTGACGGCAAGCAGGTAAACAATGAAAAGATGGCGGCACTCGTTCAAGCACTGCGTTCTCTTCAAGGAGCTGATCGGCAGCAGTGCTGGGAGTCGCCCCACCGACGACTTTGATATTGATGACCTATCCTCAGGACTGGGCCCCTGGACTCCACCGGCCAGCAGAGCATATGCTGAGACCACCTTGTTCCAGGGCAGCATGGTGGCTGAATGGTTGCCACTGTTATCTTGCAGCTCCGGGGTCCTGGGTCCACATTTAACATCTCCAAAAACATACCAGAATTTAGATTATGAGCCCCAGCGAGAGGTGACAATTTCTATATGCAACCACTATATAAGTGAATAAAATAATTCCCTGCAGTGCTCAGAGCCACTTTCCACGTGGCTGAGAAACACCATCAACCACATGCACCGCCCTCCAACGTGAAAATCCCAGGTAGTACCCCCCCCCATGCCCTGGGATACGTCATCAGTGGTGAATCTTAGAAAACCCCTCTAGGGTACGGGTGCAGGTAAAATCCACACACATTTCAGCGTTTTCGCACCAAATACCATGGTTTTTAGTGCAGATTTGCAGACAAGAATAGGCATTTCTATAATGGGCCGTCTGTTCCGTTCTGCAAATCGTGGAAGGCACACGGGCGGCATCCGCAATTTGCAGACCGCAAAACACGGCACGGTCGTGTGAATGAGCCCTTAGGCTGCGGTTTTTCTGCACAAGAATCTGCATGTAACCTGCAATGTGTGCAGGTAGCCTTAGAGTATTGCATTAGTCCTGGGCTCCGCCCCCGCGGAGCGCCCATACAGCAGGTAATAAATAAATCAGTGAACACCATACCCAGATGGCTCTGTGGAATAAGCTCTTGTCACGCGCAGAGGGTTAAGTGATTTCTTCACACACAGACATTCCTACAAAAGAAAAAGAGAAAAAAAAAAGTGTCACAAATGACCCGACCAGGCCACATAGGACGTTTTATTTGACTCTTATTAAGGCCTCATGCACACGACAGTATTTTTTCACGGTCCGCAAAAACGGGGTCCGTAGGTCCGTGATCCGTGACCGTTTTTTCGTCCGTGGGTCTTCCTTGATTTTTGGAGGATCCACGGACATGGAAAAAAAAGTCGTTTTGGTCATCCGCCTGGCCGTGCGGAGCCAAACGGATGCGTCCTGAATTACAATGCAAGTCAATGGGGACGGATCCGTTTGACGTTGACACAATATGGTGCAATTGCAAACGGATCCGTCCCCATTGACTTTCAATGTAAAGTCTGGAGTTCTTTTATACCATCGGATTGAAGTTTTCTCCAATCCGATGGTATATTTTACCTTGAAGCGTCCCCATCACCATGGGAACGCCTCTATGTTAGAATATACTGTCGGATATGAGCTACATCGTGAAACTCAGATCTGACAGTATATTCTAACACAGAGGCGTTCCCATGGTGATGGGGACGCTTCAGGTTAGAATATACAAAAAAAACTGGCAGACCCCCCCCCCCCCCCTGTTTTTAACTCATTGGTGGCAGTGTGCGCCCCCCCCCCCTCCCTCCATTGTAATAATAGCATTGGTGGCCAGTGCGCCCCTCCCCTCCCTCCCTCTATTGTAATGATAGCATTGGTGGCAGTGTGCGCCCCCCCTCCCTCTATTGTAATAATAGCATTGGTGGCAGTGTGTGCCCCCCCCTCCCTCTATTGTAATAATAGCATTGGTGGCAGTGTGTGCCCCCCCTCCCTCTATTGTAATAATAGCATTGGTGGCAGTGTGTGCCCCCCCCCCCTCCCTCTATTGTAATAATAGCATTGGTGGCCAGTGCGCCCCTCCCCTCCCTCCCTCTATTGTAATGATAGCATTGGTGGCAGTGTGCGCCCCCCCCCCCCTCCCTCTATTGTAATAATAGCATTGGTGGCAGTGTGCGCCCCTCCCCTCCCTCCCTCTATTGTAATGATAGCATTGGTGGCAGTGTGCGCCCCCCCCCTCCCTCCCTCTATTGTAATGATAGCATTGGTGGCAGTGTGCGCCCCCCCCCCGATCATTGGTGGTAGCAGAGTAGAAGCATCATACTTACCTGGCTGCTGGCTGCTGCGATCTGTGTCCGGCCAGGAGCTCCTCCTACTGGTAAGTGACAGGTCTGTGCGGCGCATTGCTGTCACTTACCAGTAGGAGGAGCTCCCGGCCGGACGCAGACATCGCAGCAGCCAGCAGGTAAGTATGAATCTTCTACTATTGCTAAGGCTAAGTAACCATGGTAACCAGGACTGCAGTAGCGTCCTCGTTGCCATGGTTACCGATCGGAGCCCCAGTGATTAAACTGGGACTCCGATCGGAACTCCGCTGCCACCAATGATCTGGGGGGGGGGGGGGAAGGCCGCACACTGCACCCAATGTATTAAAAGAATAGAGGGAGGAGGGGGGGGGGCGCACACTGCCACCAATGTATTAAAACAATAGAGGGAGGAGGGGGGGCGGTGCGCACACTGCTACCAATGTTAATGCAATAGAGGGAGGGAGGGGGGGCCGCACACTGTGCCACTAATGTTATTAATACAATAGAGGGAGGGAGGGGGGGCGCACTGGCCACCAATGAAATTTAAACTGGGGAGGAAGGGGGGTTCTGCCCCCTGCTGCCTGGCAGCCCCGAGTCTCTTACAGGGCGCTATGATAGCACAATTAACCCCTTCAGGTGCAGCACCTGAGGGGTTAATTGTGCTGATCACAGCCCCCTGTAAGAGATCGGGTGCTGCCAGGCAGCAGGGGGCAGTCATGTACACAGTTCATTGTATAGTCTAACTAGAAGTGTCCCCATCACCATGGGAACGCCTCTGTGTTAGAATATACTGTCGGATCTGAGTTTTCACAAAGTGAAAACTCAGCTATGAAAAAGCTTTTATGCAGACGGATCTTTGGATCCGTCTGTATGAAAGCAACCTACGGCCAAGGATCACGGACACGGATGCCAATCTTGTGTGCATCCGTGTTCTTTCACTGACCCATTGACTTGAATGGGTCCGTGAACCGTTGTCCGTCAAAAAAATAGGACAGGTCCTATTTTTTTGACGGACAGGATACACGGATCACGGTCTCGGCTGCAAAACGGTGCATTTTCCGATTTTTCCACGGACCCATTGAAAGTCAATGGGTCAGCGAAAAAAAAACGGAAAACGGCACAACGGCCACGGATGCACACAACGGTCGTGTGCATGAGGCCTAAAGCTGATAAAAGTCATTTTCAAGAACATGAAGGAACAGTTACAATGAAACTAGTAATAACATTATCCAATCAGTTGTTAGACTGTGCAGGGTGTAACGCCCATCTGGACCTTCATTATTCAGTCACAACTTCTGGTAGGAATAATAGAGGAATGGAACAACAGAGTCATAAGGATAGATGTTCCAGGATTGTAATTCCTAAATCAGACATGTCAGGTGCTCCATCTTATCTTCTCATTGAAGAGAAGCCCTGGCTTACTCCCCTCGGAGAGCACATGAAGGCTCCGCCAAGCCGAGCTTGCATGTGTATGAGGGGATTGAGAGAACGCAATGCTGATTTTTCTCAGAAGCAGTTTAATTTGCTACAACGGCTTCTTTGACCTCCAGGATGCAGTGGGGCCTCATTCACACAACCAGATTTTTCTTCTCCATCAGATACGCATTTTTTGTGGACCCATAAAAGACAGTAACCCGGACATGGATGTTATGTGTGTGCTGTCCGCATCCATGTCTCTGTCTCGCAAATGATAGAACACGTCCGCTTCTTGACGGTTTTGTGGACATGAAAAGGCATTTCTACTACTGGGCCTGTGAAAAACGCAGCATGCACACGGCCTGTATCCGTGGCCAAATACATACGGTCGCATGCAAGTACCCCAACTTTATTTTTCGATGATTGCATTTATTTATTTTTTGCTGACAGTGTGATATCTTGATTTTTACAATTTGTGTATTTTTTTAATAACTTTTTCCAGGCATAACAAAAAAAAAAAAATTATATATATATTTTTTGCAAAAAATGCCATGCCACGCTTCCGTTACTGATAATACAACCGTCTGCATCCGCTATGAAAGGATCCGGTTGTATTATCTTTAAAATAGCCAAGACGGATCAGTCATGAACTTTATTGAAAGTCATCGGGAAACGGACCCGTTTTCTATTGTGTCTGAGAAACCGGATTCGTCCCCATTGACTTACATTGGGAGTCATGACGGATCCGTCTTGCTCCGCATCACATCGTGGACTAAAAAAATGGTGCTTGCAGCGTTATTCCATCCGCGATGGGGACGCAACCATAAAGTATGGAATGCATTCTGGTTCGCTACGTTTCGTTCAGTTTTGTCCCCATTGACAATGAATGGGGACAAAACGGCAGTGTTTTCTCCCGCTATTGAGATCCTATGACGGATGTCAATAGCGGAAAGGGAAAGTGCAGGTGTGAGAGTGGCCTTAGTGGTATGCCAACATTTTACAGGGTGCCTTCATTTTCACAAACTTTTGACATGCCATAGCAACATGTCAAAAGTTTTGATTGGTAGGGGTCTGGGTGCCGACACCCCCCCTGTGATTGCTAAACCAAGGGACCAGCCGAGCAGACACTACAGAAAACACATGGCTTGGCTAAGTGCTCCTGCAATCACTGACCCCCACAGATCTAAAATTGTGACGTGATGGGGAGGGGGTACCACAGTGTACAGTGAGCTCCCCCTAGTGCTGACTGCAGGAATCCAAAACCTTACCATTTCTCTTTGCGGGGGGTGGAATACATGTAACAGAAACATGGTGCAGACCCCTACTACAGAGATAGTGAGGGACCCATTCAGATAAATGCTTGCTGTGTGCATTAATATGGATGGCACAGCTCTACCACTCATGTATGAGGTTTCTAGTCCAGGGAGTGATTTGAAGCTTCATGTTGTGGGATGTATCTGTGCACAATGTGGTCAATCACCGCTAGTAATGTAGACACCGCTAGAAGTTTACGTCCATGGCCAGCATGAGACGCTATGTGACCTGCAGGTGGTCTGGCGGTGCCCACGGACTGTAGTAGACACTCCTCTCTCCACCGTCCCTCATCCTTTGCCGTCACCGGTGTAGACAGGATGGCAGTCTGTAGGTCAGCTTTAGGCTACACGACGACAATAAGCCGCACAACTACCCTGCTACACATGTCGCACGCCAATTTTTATAATGATAGTCTATGGTGTTGCACTGCGACGCGACAGCAGCAGAAAAATCCATCTGGCTGCATGTCGCAGTGCAACACCATAGCCTATCATTATAAAAATTGTTGAGACAAAATGTCACGCAACATATGTTGTTGTGTAGCCCTAGCATTAAAGGGGCAGGGGCAACTATTAAAGGGGCAACTACTGTGGAGGTCACTGTTAAGGCAGCGGGATACTGGGGAGGTCACTGCTAAGGCAGCGGGATACTGGGGAGGTCACTGCTAAGGCAGCGGGATACTGTGGAGGTCACTGCTAAGGCAGCGGGATACTGTGGAGGTCACTGCTAAGGCAGCGGGATACTGTGGAGGTCACTGCTAAGGCAGCGGGATACTGTGGAGGTCACTGCTAAGGCAGCGGGATACTGTGGAGGTCACTGCTAAGGCAGCGGGATACTGTGGAGGTCACTGCTAAGGCAGCGGGATACTGTGGAGGTCACTGCTAAGGCAGCGGGATACTGTGGAGGTCACTGCTAAGGCAGCGGGATACTGTGGAGGTCACTGCTAAGGCAGCGGGATACTGTGGAGGTCACTGCTAAGGCAGCGGGATACTGTGGAGGTCACTGCTAAGGCAGCGGGGTACTGTGGAGGTCACTGCTAAGGCAGCGGGGTACTGTGGAGGTCACTGCTAAGGCAGCGGGGTACTGTGGAGGTCACTGCTAAGGCAGCGGGGTACTGTGGAGGTCACTGCTAAGGCAGCGGGGTACTGTGGAGGTCACTGCTAAGGCAGCGGGGTACTGTGGAGGTCACTGCTAAGGCAGCGGGGTACTGTGGAGGTCACTGTTAAGGCAGCGGGGTACTGTGGAGGTCACTGTTAAGGCAGCGGGGTACTGTGGAGGTCACTGCTAAGGCAGCGGGGTACTGTGGAGGTCACTTAAGGCAGCGGGATACTGTGGAGGTCACTGCTAAGGCAGCGGGGTACTGTGGAGGTCACTGTTAAGGCAGCGGGGTACTGTGGAGGTCACTGTAAAGGTGAGTCGGCTGATGTGAAAGTCAAAGTTAAGGGGGATGGGCTGCTGTGCAGGTCCTATTTTAAAGTGGCGGGGCACTGTGTGGGGGGGTCAGTGTTAAGGGGTGGGGAACTGTTGAGTTCACTGTCGATATCTTTTTTAGCGACACACAGAAACATTAGATGAAATATACCCATGTGAAGCCGGGTCCTTCTGCTAGTGTATTATAAAAGTCCCATAGTATGATAAAAAGAAATGACGTAATATAAGCACAAGCCTTACAATCCATCCCATCTGTACAATTACCACAGATCCCATGGAAAACAAGCGCTCGTACAGTTACATCTACTAATAAAAGAAATAAGTTATGCCACAAAAAGCACGTGAGGACCATCGGCTCTCGTCTAACTTTCTATCAACTTCTGATTGGCTTCGCACAAGACAGATTCTTACGTCACCATTCTGGTACAAATTATCGCATATTTGGCTACACCGCAAAAAAACGCCGGACGCAGCGATTACCTTGCTCCTGGGATGTAACATTTGAAATCCAGAACACGTCCGAGTTTTGTGCGGACTGGTTTCCAAATACACACATTACAGTCTGTGCGGAAATAATGAAGGCAGGAAGAAATCCGCCTGTAAATCCTGAAGGTATATCATCCGGAATCCTGACGGATCTCAATACACTCGTCTGAAGGCGGCCGAAGGGACCTTGTGGCCAAAACGTCAATCTCTCAACATCCAACCTGCATGACCACTGTGCTGGGTACATCTGCTCCCCCCGTCTGTGTAAAGACCCCTTTAAACTGCGTAGATGTTTTCCTGTGGCCGAGCACTGCAGCACCGTGTGGTCCTAGCCTTAAAAAGTTTCTCAGTACTTCAGTATTGATGACCTATTGCAGTGGTGGCGAACCTATGGCACGGGTGCCAGAGGCGGCACTCAGAGCCCTCTTTGTAGGCACCCGCTTCCTGGAAAAAGTCTATGGTACACCAATATGCTTTAGATTTTTCCTGCCATTCATCATCGCAGGGCGCACTATGAACAGCGCAGGCAGCGCATTGAATGTGGGCAGGCTATTATAGTACATGGAGGATATACTATACTGGACTGTAGTATTTAGACTATTATAGCTAAATGATGAAGTACATGAAAGATATACTATATTAGTATATAAGTGCAAGATAATGCACCTGGGGCGTAAAAACCCAAGAGCAGAATATAAAATCAGTGATACAGTCCTAACCTCAGTATCTGAGGAAAGGGATTTAGGGATCATTATTTCAGAAGACTTAAAGGTAGGCAGACAATGTCACAGAGCAGCAGGAAATGCTAGCAGAATGCTTGGGTGTATAGGGAGAGGCATTACCAGTAGAAAGAGGGAGGTGCTCATGCCGCTCTACAGGGCACTAGTGAGACCTCATTTGGAGTATTGTGCTCAGTACTGGAGACCATATCTCCAGAAGGATATTGATACTTTGGAGAGAGTTCAGAGAAGAGCTACTAAACTAGTATATGGATTGCAGGATAAAACCAGGAAAGATTAAAGGACCTTAACGTGTATAGCTTGGAAGAAAGACGAGACAGAGGGGATATGATAGAGACTGCTAAATACATAAAGGGAATCAACAAGGGAAATTCAAACGTCCGCAAAAGGGTCCGCACCCGTTCCGCAATTTTGCTGAACGGGTGCGGACCCATTCATTCTCTATGGGCCCAGACGTGAAACGGAGAGCGCACTATGTGCTCTCCGCTTCCGCATTTGCGGAGCGCGGCCCCGAACTTCCGGTCCACAGCTCCGCAAAAGATAGAACATGTCCTATTCTTGTCACATTATCAGCCAATAGAAGCTCGCAGGCCCTTAGTCTCTACATACACACAGTTTTACTCCAGGTTTCCATAACAAACCAGCCATTTTTCTTCACTGCTGTACATCAGCTTTAGGCTAGGGCTACACGACGACAGTAAGTCGCACGACACATAAGGCACAGCTACACTGATGTCGCGCAACAATTTTTATAATAATAGTCTATGGCAGTGATGGCTAACCTTGGCACGCCAGCTGTGGTAAAACTACAACTCCCAAGATGCCCCCCTTGCTTGGCTGCTCTCAGAACTCTATAGAAATAAATGGAGCATGCTGGGAGTCGTAGTTTCACCACAGCTGGAATGCCAAGGTTAGCCATCACTGGATGGTGTCGCACTGCGATATGTGACATGCGGCAAGATGGATTTTTCTGCGACTGTCGCGTCGCAGCATGTCACATCGCAGTGCGACACCATAGACTATCATTATAAAAATTGTTGAGACAAAATGTTGCGCGACACATGTCGCCGTGTAGCACTAGCATTAAAGGGGCATGGTGCTGTGGGGGTTACTGTTAAGGGGGCAAGGGCCACTATTAAAGGGGCAACTGCTGTAGAGGTCACTGTTAAAGGGGCAGGCTGCTGTGAAGGTCAAAGTTAAGGGGATGGGCTGCTGTGAAGGTCCCATTTTAAAGTGGCAGGGCACTGTAGGGGGGGGGGGGTCATTGTGTGTGTGTGTTGGGGGTCATTGTTAAGGGGCTGGGCACTGTGTGTGTTGGGGGATCATTGTTAAGGGGCGGGGCACTGTGTGTGTTGGGGGGATCATTGTTAAGGGGCGGGGCACTGTGTGTGTTGGGGGGGATCATTGTTAAGGGGCGGGGCACTGTGTGTGTTGGGGGGGGATCATTGTTAAGGGGCGGGGCACTGTGTGTGTTGGGGGGGATCATTGTTAAGGGGCGGGGCACTGTGTGTGTGTTGGGGGGGGATCATTGTTAAGGGGCGGGGCACTGTGTGTGTTGGGGGGGTCATTGTTAAGGGGCGGGGCACTGTGTGTGTTGGGGGGGATCATTGTTAAGGGGCGGGGCACTGTGTGTGTTGGGGGGGATCATTGTTAAGGGGCGGGGCACTGTGTGTGTTGGGGGGGATCATTGTTAAGGGGCGGGGCACTGTGTGTGTTGGGGGGGTCATTGTTAAGGGGCGGGGCACTGTGTGTGTTAGGGGGGGTCATTGTTAAGGGGCGGGGCACTGTGGGGGGGGTCATTGTTATAGTATAACTGTCATCTTTTTTTTTTTTTGGGAGTATTGGATTGTGGTGATTAATATCTCCTTGGTGGCCCTATTTAAACTTTTCACTGTGTATTCAATTACCCCTTAATTCCACAGTTTAGTTCCCTGTGCTGCCTGCTTTTACCTCTGCTTAAAATCAGGTTGCTAGGCAGGTCCGTCTATGTGTGGAAGGACGGAGGACGCAGAAGCACGCAGCGTGCAGGGTCAGATTACAGCCAGGGACTGTAAGTAAATGATTAAAGCCAGGTCCTCCCCAGCAGCTGATACCAGTGCCTGGGCTGTGTGCACTTCTCCCTGTCCCTGCGCTTGGCAGACGCTCCCTCACACAGCAGACTGGGACAATGCAGAGCTGAAGCAGCGCAGAGCAGAGAAGGGAGATCTGCCGTCTGCTCACTGTATAAATGAAAGCAACATGTGGTAAGAGGACCCCTTTGTGCTGCAGGATATTAACCCTTTAGGGGGGAGGGCTCTGGTTACTGACACTTTTGGGGGGCTATTGTTACTGGCTAGTGAGGGCAGGCGGGATTAGCCTCAGGGTGAGGGCAGTGGCGGCCATCTTAACTGAATAGTGAGATTGCAGTTTTATGCAGACTGGTTGCTAAGGGCTGAATCTTATTAAATATGGGGTAAGTCAGTCTAATAGTAACTGATTCTGGAATATCATGTTATTAGCAACTACATATATGAAAATTTAAATTAGGGTCTTAACGTGACAGTTATCCTTTAAGGGACGGGGTGCTGTACAGGTCACAGTTATGGGGGATACTGGTCGATATCTTAACGACACACACAAACATTAAATGAAATAGATCAGAGATGCTCAACCTGCGGCCCTCCAGCTGTTGTAAAACTACAACTCCCACCATGCCCTTCTGTAGACTGATAGCTGTCCAGAAATGATGGGAGTTGTAGTTTTGCAACATCTGGAGGGCTGCAGGATGAGCATGCCTGAAATAGATGAAATATACCCGTGCGAAGCCGGGTCCTTCTGCTAGTGTATTAAAAAATCTTCCATAGCTACGAGTCTTCCGCAAACAGCGGACCGCGGTGAGGGCGGGTTCGCATCCACATTACGGAATTCAGTTACAGGTTCCCTTAAGGAAATATAAAGGAAAGCGAAGCGGGAGCCTTTAAGAGGCGTTCCGTTTTGCTCCGTCCTGATACATGTCTATGGGGGCACATAAAAGTTCCGTTATACATGATGGAAAAAAAAAGTCTTGACGACAGAACCTATAACGGAATGCCGTAACGCCAATGCGAACCCGCCCTAACACGGATATCTTCCAAACTCCCATGGCAATGAGTGATGAGCGCGCCGGTCTCTGAGGCACCTGGCATTGGGGTCGTGTCCGATATGTCAGTGTGTGAGACCGGAGTGGCCCTTTAAAGGTAAGAATATTAGTCTTTATTATTTTATTTGCCGTGTTTCTGATCTGCAGGCTTCTTGATGCGTTTGACCCTTTAGTGACCAGTGTCCTGGAAGCACACGGACCGTGGCAGTCCCTCATGGACTGACACACAGGATTCCTCAGCCAGTCAGGCCCAGGCACGGAGCTGAGTGACACCCACTACAAGGTCACGTCGTCCCAGAGCTCCGGACAGCCGCACAGTGTCCCTCAGCCGCTGCTGACAGGACAGAGCGGGGACTGTGGGGGGGGGCAGCTGCAGTAACCGCACCCCCCACCCTGTCACACCGCCCGGACACTGACTTGCTGCTCTTCCAGCATCTGCCCTCAGGACTTCCACTGACCTAGCAAAGCCAAGCTTTCCCATTGGATAAACCTCACGTCCATCACAATAAAACTAAACCTGATTGGACCGCGGACACGCCACTCACACGTAAGCCCGCCCTTCTACGTAACACAGTTGAAAGGTCTTTGAAGCGTCCAGCGATTGGATGGAGAAGCCAGAACGACGCAATGTGATTGGTTAGTCGGGTTACTGAGCTCGCAGCCGATTGGCTGGCGGTAAAAGCAATACGCGGTGCTCAGTCAGGCCGGAGCGCCCGGTATAATGCCACGAGACGCAGCTAGGAGAGGCGCTGATCACGGCCGGCCCGCGCCCTCCAAAACATGGCCCACGGCGCTGTGAGCGGCTTTGCTGTCAGTAGCATGCTAAGGTCGTGGGTATTTACCTTAGCGAGCGCCGCCGCACGGGCCTTCCTGCACACCCGAAGCATGTTCCCTGTGGTAACGGGGAGTAATCAGTCCGGTAACCGACTCAACACACCATGTCCCGGCACGGGATGAATGAGAAGAGTGACCGCGCAGCCCGAACTGACACCGCCCACGCCTCCTTCTCTGACCACACCCACTCTATACAGTAGCAGCGTGCGTCTCTCCTTTTTTTTTTTTTTTTTTTTTTTTCATTCAACAACTTTATTAAACCTCTCACAGATTAGAGCATATCGCTTTTTTTTTTTATTATATAACTTTATTAATACTGGATAGAAACAACATCATGTAGATTTCCAGTAATGATGCCTGACACTAACATGCTTTGTGACCCCCATTTCATGCTGCACTTATTTCATGAACAATCCATGGGACGCCGACTATAGAGTATGCCCACACGTAGTGGAAACGCAGCAGAATTACGTGCGGAAAATGTGCAGCATTTAAAGGGTTTCTGTCATCAGAAAAATCGTTATGTATCTGGGTGACATGAGCGATGTGCTGATGTCAGCAGAACACAACCGTACGACTCATATCTCCCTGCCTGCCGCCGCTCACGCTAAATAATGACTTTTATAATATGCAAATTAGCCTCTAGGTGCTAGTGGGGCGCAGCACCCCCAATAAGTGACCCCATTGTGGAAAGAGCACCCCCGTACGAACATTTTAAGTGGTGGAAACTGTACTTTTCAGCAAACAGGTGTCTCACAGAAATGAATATGTATTGGTTGGAGAAAAGTGGATATGTAAGCAACGCGGACAAAACTAGAGATATAAGGTGATAAAACTACAGGGAGCATCAAGGAGGACATTATTCCATGGATGAGCGGTAGATTCTGAAGCACTCCTGCATGCACAGGCCAGGTTTTTCAGGGCAGGTTTCGCAGTGGTAAATGACGTCCTTCCTAATCCCTCTTTTTGAACAAACTCTGCATCTTTTTTGGGGTCCTTCCTTTTCTTGCTGTCTGGGGGACTTCACCTGGGAAATGTTGTCCTGGTACAGCACGGCCACTGTAACTTACAGAAGTACTGGACCCTCTTCTGCTTGGTTTGGAAGAATTAGGGCCTTGATCACTACTTCTTGAAAGTGAAGAAATGTTCCTGTGTGCCCGCTAGACTTATATAGCACGTACGCATTGTACAGCGCCAGCTGTACTAGGTGTACGGCCGGCTTTTTGTACCACACTTTTGTGTGGCACTGTAGGGCTTCAGAACTTCATCTGAAAGATCAACCCTCCCATGTGCCTGTTGTAGTCCAGAATGCAGTCTGGTTTGGGGACAGTGGTAGCGGTACCACGTACAGGGGCAGGGGAGCTGGTGTTAGTGTGAATGGCGGTCAGCAAAAGGACGTCCCTCTTGTCCTTGTACTTAACCGCCAGCATGTTCTCATGGAGGAGAACCCTGCTTTCACCCATTCTAGTTGTTGCCATACCAGGGATCGAGGGAGGCCTCTCTGATTTTTGCGTACTGTGCCACAAGCCACATTACCTCTGGCAGTTAGGGACTTGAATAGGGGTATGCTGGTGTAATAGTTATCCCCATAGAGGTGGTAACCCTTATCCAGCAGTGGGTGCAGTAAGTCCCACACTAGTTTCCCACTAACTTCTAGGACGGGGGCATTCTTGGGGTTCAATCCGGGAGTCTTTCCCTTCATAAAACCGGAACCTATAGGTGTACCCGGAGCTACTCTCACAGAGTTTATACATTTTTATGCCATACCTTGCCCCAGGTCCTGGCTGAATCTTACCCTCCCCTTGAAATGTACCAGGGACTCATCTATACAGATATTTTTTTTCCGGGGTGTACACTTCAGCAGATTTGGTGCTGATGTGGTCAAGGATGGGCCTAATTTTAAAAAGACGATCAAATGTTGAGTCATTTTGGGGCGGACACTGTGCATTATTATAATGCAAAAATGTCAAAATCGACCCGAATTTATTCTGGGCCATGGAATTACTGAATATTGGAGTGTGGTACAAGACATCCGCACTCTAATACTGTCTAATTTCAGTTTTTTTAACAAGCCCCATATGCAGCAGAAGCTGCCAGATTTTCATTTCTGCTGCTGTAACTGGGGTCCAACCAAGGGGTCTTGCATATGGCGAAGTGGGGTTCTGGGTAATAAACTGCTGGGCATATACATTTGTTTGGGCCACGATAAAATCTACTAAGTCTTCACTGAAAAAGGTTTTGAAAAAATCCATTTCTGTGAAGCCCATGCAGTCAGTTTGGATTCCAGAGTTTCCCACAAACTGGAATTTGGGCTGATAGTCATTAGGGGGTGGGGTCCATATGGGTTCACTCTGGGGGCTGCCTCCGCTGTTGTTCTGGGGCGTCTCCTAGAGGGTCCCTCATCAGCGGATGATGATGAAGAGGGGGTAGAGAAAAGTGGCGTCCTCTTCTCCCTCGCTGGCAGTGTCAGTATCGGAGGCAAGGATGGCGTATGCCTCTGCCGAGTACATTCTCCGGGACATTTTTATTTTGAATGCAATCGCAGACAAAACTGACTAAACTTGTTTACAAAATGGTGCGAGTTTCACTGAACGCATCCGGAGCCAGTCCGTCACGCTCGTGTGAAAGAGGCCTAAAATGGACGTTAGCGATCAGCAAATGCGTGCAAAAATCTACTCTCACAGTACCTGAAATTGAATTATATATATACAGTATATATATATATATAGAGAGAGAGAGACTTTTTATATATATATATATATATATATATATATAAAACTCTCTTAGGGTCCATTCACATGTCCGCAAAATGGATCCGCATCCGTTCCGCAATTTTGCGGAAAGGGTGCAGACCCATTCATTTTCAATGGGGCCGGAATGTGCTGTCCGCATCCACATTTGCGGATCCGCACTTCCGCATCCGTGCTTCCGTTTCCACAAAAAATAGAACATGTCCTATTCTTGTCCGCAATTGCGGACAAGAACAGGCATATTCTATTAGTGCCGGCAATGTGCGGTCCGCAAAATGCGGAACGCACATTGCCGCTTTCCGTGTTTTGCGGCTCCGTGTATCCGCAAAACACATTGCGGACGTGTGAATGGAGCCTAAGGGTACTATTACACTAGCGTTATTCTTTTCCGGTATTGAAATCCGGTAAAGGGTCTCAATACTGGAAAAATCCGTTCAGTATGCATCAAGATGTCTTCTGTTCTGTCCCTCTATTTTTTCCGGCCAAAATCCCGGAACAATACAGCACTTGCTGGATCCGGCATGAATTTCCATAGAGATGTATTAATGCCGGATCGTCGGATCCGGTTTTCCGGTCTGCGCCATGATATAGGAGAAGCTGATTTCGCTTTTGATCTTTGAAAAAAATTTAAATACCGGATCAGTTATTCCAGATGATCCATCTAATGGATCCGGAAAAAAAGGATATCAGTTTGCATACTGTTTGCCGAATCCGGCAGGCAGTTACGGCAACAGAACTGCCTGCCGGATTCTAACAACGCTAATGTGAAAGTAGTCTAAAAAATAAGGTACCGGTTGGTGCTCAGGGCAAGACGTTTGATGCATCCGTGCAGACACTGCAGCATAAAGTTTACTGCAGATACAAAAAAAGAACACTATCTAAAAATCTACTTCTATATGTATAAGATTCTAACCATTACCTCTGTTACCTCTTAAATAAATTTAAAAAGAGCACTGCACCGAATAAATGAGCCCAGGTGCTGAACAGCGGATTACGCTTGGCGTTCACAGCTCACACACAAAAAAAGTGGTGCAGAGCAGGAAAAGAAAAAGCCAGATAAGGCCTCATGCACTAGTGTTGAGCGCGAATATTCGAATATCGAATTTTTTTGGCGAATATCGGCACTTCGCTAATTCGCGAATATTTCAAATATAGTGCTATAAATTCGATATTTCGAATATTGTTTTTTTTTTTTCGCTATGCGATTATATTACTTTGCTTTTTTTTATAAATAGAATAATTATAATAATTATCAGGTATTATAATTATTCTATTTATTAAAAAAAAAAGCTAAGTAATATAATCGCATAGCGAATTAAACAGCTGTCTCTGTAGTAAACTTTCCTATATGATTGCTAGAATTAGCGAAGTTGACGAATAGGTAGCTAAAATGAAGATGCAGAATACTTCGTTATCTTCGTTTTGTGGAATATAACGAATATATTCGTCATATTCGCTAATTCTACCAAGCCAACCATAGTAAACCAGGTCCAAGTTGAAATCGCAATTCGATTATTATAACTTGAATTAATCGAATTGCGATTTCAGCTTAGCACTGCTATATTCCATATTACAGATGATAACGGCCAAGAGGATAGAGAAGGTGTTCATAGGGTAAGTAAATTCAGCAAATCAGATTTCTAATGAAAGAAATGGTTTGCTCACCTATTGTGGTTGCATCAATTGGATGCAACTGCAATGGAGAGTGAGTGTAGATAAATGACGGTTGGTGCAGCCTAGATTCGTCCGATCGCCTTGGGCAGGAGCCACCCTGCCACTTGGGTAACGGTATGAAGAAGAGTACGCTAGACCTTAGGTAGAGCGTGTGGACCACAGAGGGCGCACAAAACAACCGGTCGAAGACAATATTTTGGTTTCAGCAGTATTCCATTTATTCGTAAGACAACGCGTTTCGGGGTGCTAGGGTCCCCTTTATCAAGTCTGAGCCGGAAGGCTGGAGGGATGTCACGGCTCGTCTACAGAGGCACGTGTAGAACCAAAATATTGTCTTCGACCGGTTGTTTCGTGCGCCCTCTGTGGTCCACACGCTCTACCTAAGGTCTAGCGTACTCTTCTTCATATTCCATATTAGGCTGGAATTAACGAATATGGAATATAGCAGTGCTAAGTTGAAATCGAAAGTCGATTTTTTTAACTGAAATTAATCGCATTGCTATTTCAATAGGAGAGTAGCCTTTAAGTAAAAATCGCAATACGCGATTATTTAAATCGCATATTAATCGCGATAACTAGAATAATGACGAATATTCGATTTCGACGACTATAAAACAAATATTCTATCGAATATTCGCAAATTTCATCAAAATCGAATATGGCACCTGCTGCTCATCACTATCATGCACACGACCATGCCGTTTTTTGCGGTCCGCAAACCACGGATCCACAAAAAACGGAAGCCGCCGGTACAATTTGCGGGCGGCCCATTGTAGACATGCCTATTCTTGTCCACAAAACAGACAAGAATAGGACATGCTATATTTTTTTTTCCGGTGCCACGGAACGGTGCAACGGATGCGGACAGCACACAGCCATCGCACCCCGGTTCCCAAGCGATTATGCCCGGGGGACAGGTGTTCGTCCTACCGTAGTAGTACGGCGCTGGTTGGCAAGTCACTTTCCGCAGCGCCGTACTATTACAGCGCTGGTCAGAAAGGGGTTAATAAAAAAAATCAAAAAGCTGAGTCATAATAGGGACAGCCATAGAACTCAGTTAACAGGGACAGTCATAGTACCCCCATACCAAGTATAGATCCCCATACCAAGGATAGCCATAGATCCCCCATACCAAGTACAGCCATAGATCCCCATACCAAGGATAGCCATAGATCCCCCATACCAAGGACAGCCATAGATCCCCATACCAAGGACAGCCATAGATCCCCATATGAAGGACAGCCATAGATCCCCATATGAAGGACAGCCATAGATCCCCCATACCAAGGACATACATAGATCCCCCATACCAAGGACACCTATAGATCCCCCATACCAAGGATAGCCATAGATCCCCCATACCAAGGACAGCCATAGATCCCCCATACCAAGGACAGCCATAGATCCCCATATGAAGGACAGCCATAGATCCCTATACCAAGGACAGCCATAGATCCCCCATACCAAGGACAGTCATAGATCCCCATACCAAGGACAGCCATAGATCCCCATACCAAGGACAGCCATAGATCCCCCATACCACGGACAGCCATAGATCCCCCATACCAAGGACAGCCATAGATCCCCATAACAGGGACATCCAAAGATCCCCCATAACAGGGACAGCCATAGATCCCCATACCAAGGACAGCCATAGATCCCCCATACCAAGGACAGCCATAGATCCCCCATACCAAGGACAACCATAGATCCCCATATGAAGGACAGCCATAGATCCCCCATACCAAGGACAGCCATAGATCCCCCATACCAAGGACAGCCATAGATCCCCCATACCAAGGACAGCCATAGATCCCCCATACCAAGGACAGCCATAGATCCCCATACCAAGGACAGCCATAAATCCCCCATACCAATGACAGCCATAGATCCCCCATACCAAGGACAGCCATAGATCCCCATACCAAGGACAGCCATAGATCCATCATACCAAGGATAGCCATAGATCCCCTATACCAAGGACAGCCATAGATCCCCTATACCAAGGACAGCCATAGATCCCCATACCAATTACAGCCATAGATCCCCCATACCAAGGATAGCCATAGATCCCCATACCAATTACAGCCATAGATCCCCCATACCAAGGATAGCCATAGATCCCCCATACCAAGGACAGCCATAGATCCCCTATACCAAGGACAGCCATAGATCCCCTATACCAAGGACAGCCATAGATCCCCATACCAAGGACAGCCATAGATCCCCATAACAGGGACATCCAAAGATCCCCCATAACAGGGACAGCCATACAACTGCCATAAGTCACAGCCATGGATCCCCCATAACAGTGACAACCATAAATTCCCATAACAATGTTAGCCATAGAAACCTCATAACGGTGGCACATTGTTGGAGAGTAGAATCATAAAGAAAATGCTTATAAAATAAAAAGGCCTTACTTATAGGTGTGAATGATATCACATGTGATAATTTTCATAATAAGATTGTTATAGGACGATCTCCACACCTCATGACTCTGTAGCATTGCCACAACAGCATATACTGCACTAAAGCATCAGAATATCAAAGTGAAAGAGCGCCACCTGGTGCCCAATCTTATGGTTGTCCTAATAAAGCTGAAGAAAAGACAGACAGTACGGCACATTTTACTGTTTTTTTTGTTTTAGAAGAAGACACTAAGTTTGAAATGGTACCTTTGCATGATATAGTTTTCAGTTTTAGGTATGGCCTAGAAAAACTGTTGGGCAAGTTACTCTGCTTGACACCATCGATCATTACAACCAAGGGCTCGCAGCAGTTGGTGCAGCCGTGCAACACGTTGGACTTTTATCAGACCCAGCTCCACCCTCGTCCACTTGTTGTGTCTGGCATTGCGGGTCCGGCAGCTGTGGCGCATATTAATGGTATCCTGGCTATAATCACTATTAGGGCTCATGCACACGACCATTGTTTTGCGGTCTGCAAATTACAGATCCGTAAAACACTGATACCGACCGCTTGCATTCCACAATTTGCGGAACAGAAGCGCCGGCCCTTAATAGAACAGTCCTATCCTGTAATGCAGACAATAATAGGACATGTTCTATTTTTTTTGCGGAACGGCCATGCGGACATACGGAATGCACACTGGGTCATTTCTGTGTTTTTTTGCGGCCCCATTGAAGTGAATGGTTCTGCAAACGGGCCGCAAAAAAAACAGAACGGACATGGGAAAAAAATACATCCATGCGTACATGCTGCATCAGGCGGGTTTAAAATGATCTCAATTCCTTAAAGGGTTGGTCTACTCTGAAGGCTTAGTAGGTAAGATTAATTGGCAACCTGAATCTCCCCTACCCTTATACAAAATCTGTGACAGACCTCATCTACAGGGTGCCATTTTTTATACTCTTTTTAGGTGGCAGAGGGGGCTGCACACCCCAGGCCAAAGATGTCTGCACAGTAAACTCCACAGTCTAAGGCCTCCTGCACACGACCGTAGGTGTCCCGTACTGTGGACCACATATGCGGATCCGCAATACACGGGCGCCGTTCCGTGGGCATTCTGCATCACAGATGCGGACCCATTCACTTCAATAGGTCCGCAAATCTGGAGATGCGGAATGGAAGCACAGAAAGGAACCCTACGGAAGCACTACAGAGTCCCGTACTTCCGTTCCGCAAAAAGATAGAACATGTCCTATCTTTTTGCGGAACGGGCGGATCACTGACCCATTAAAGTGAATGGGTCCGCGATCCGCTGCGGCTGCCACACGGTCGGTGTTCGTACATTGCAGCCCGCAGCACGGCCACGGGGGCGCAGGCGTTCGTGTGCAGGAGGCCTACAGGAGAAACTGTCATGATGGTCTGAACCAAATGGAGAAGAAGAGGAAATCAGCGGAGACGTCACCTGCGAGTTACTGGATTTACATTTGTTTGCCTGTGACTGCTTCTATTAAAATGTATTTAAATCAGTTTTTTTACAAAATCATTTTAAATTGATTCCTTCTGTGTGACAGAGTGCAAATCCAGCCAGAAGACAATCCGAAAAGTAGCTGAATGCTTATATTGCAAAGATAGTGACAATAGGTGGAGCATTTGAACTCAGAATGCAGAAGTGACAGCAAGACGTCTCCAAATACAATGACAGCCCCAGTGCCTCCCGATATAGTAACGGCCCCAGTGCCTCCAGATATAGTGACGGCCCCAGTGCCTCCAGATATAGTGACGGCCCCAGTGCCTCCCGATATAGTGACGGCCCCAGTGCCTCCAGATATAGTGACGGCCCCAGTGCCTCCCGATATAGTGATGGCCCCAGTGCCTCCCGATATAGTGACGGCCCCAGTGCCTCCCGATATAGTGACGGCCCCAGTGCCTCCCGATATAGTGACGGCCCCAGTGCCTCCCGATATAGTGACGGCCCCAGTGCCTCCAGATATAGTGACAGCCCCAGTGCCTCCAGATATAGTGACAGCCCCAGTGCCTCCCGATATAGTGACGGCCCCAGTGCCTCCAGATATAGTGACGGCCCCAGTGCCTCCCGATATAGTGACGGCCCCAGTGCCTCCCGATATAGTGACGGCCCCAGTGCCTCCAGATATAGTGACGGCACCAGTGCCTCCAGATATAGTGACAGCCCCAGTGCCTCCCGATATAGTGACGGCCCCAGTGCCTCCAGATATAGTGACGGCCCCAGTGCCTCCAGATATAGTGACGGCCCCAGTGCCTCCAGATACAGGGAGTGCAGAATTATTAGGCAAATGAGTATTTTGACCACATCATCCTCTTTATGCATGTTGTCCTACTCCAAGCTGTATAGGCTCGAAAGCCTACTACCAATTAAGCATATTAGGTGATGTGCATCTGTAATGAGAAGGGGTGTGGTCTAATGACATCAACACCCTATATCAGGTGTGCATAATTATTAGGCAACTTCCTTTCCTTTGGCAAAATGGGTCAAAAGAAGGACTTGACAGGCTCAGAAAAGTCAAAAATAGTGAGATATCTTGCAGAGGGATGCAGCACTCTTAAAATTGCAAAGCTTCTGAAGCGTGATCATCGAACAGTCAAGCGTTTCATTCAAAATAGTCAACAGGGTCGCAAGAAGCGTGTGGAAAAAACAAGGCGCAAAATAACTGCCCATGAACTGAGAAAAGTCAAGCGTGCAGCTGCCAAGATGCCACTTGCCACCAGTTTGGCCATATTTCAGAGCTGCAACATCACTGGAGTGCCCAAAAGCACAAGGTGTGCAATACTCAGAGACATGGCCAAGGTAAGAAAGGCTGAAAGACGACCACCACTGAACAAGACACACAAGCTGAAACGTCAAGACTGGGCCAAGAAATATCTCCCGATATAGTGACGGCCCCAGTGCCTCCTGATATAGTGACGCCCCCCCCCCCCCCCCTAGTGTTATTCACATCCTTGTCCCTTGGAGTGAAGCCTCTCTGAACAGGAGGCAGCGTCACTTTCTGAGCAGTGACTTGCTACTGGTGATGCTGCCCCCTGCTGGCTGTACTTGTTATATGGCTTCTATATAACAAGCCTCATCAACCCGCTTAAAGACCTAAAATCCACCAAACTAGAAGTTGAGCAGTTAAAAAATAAAAAAAAATTTGAGGGAAGCCTACAACCTTGGCAACACTATAGCGGAGGAACCTGGCAGAGCAGTTGATCGGCAGGGGTGCCAGGTGTTGGAGGACCCCCACTGATCAGATATCGATAGCTTATCCTGAGGATAGGTCATCAGTATTAATATCCTGGAAAACCCCTTTATTGATGTCCAGTATTTGATCCCTGGGGGTCCAACACCCGGGACCCCCACCGATCAACTGTTTAAAGAGGCCGCAGCACTGTAGAGAGCGCTGCAGCCTCCTCACAGCTTACCAAGCACAGCGCCGTACATTGTATAGTGGCCGTGCTTGGTATTACAGCTTCACGTGAATGGGACTGAGCTGCACATAGGCCGTGTGACCTATGAACGTGACCTCCGTGGTCTAGGAAGAGGCCGCAGCGCCACGGCATCCTCAAACAGCTGATTGGTGGAGGTGCCAGGAGTCAGACCCCCACTGATCAGATATTGGCGGTTATCAATATTTTACTTCTGGAGAACTCCTTTAAGGTTAACTTTGAAAAAACGACACCAACGCAGTCATGTCTTGAGCTTAGCATTTGTATTTATTTTAGTACGTACGGCTCTTCAGAAAAGAACTTAAAAAAAAAATAAAAAAAATAAACATGCAGCACATACAATGCAATAATACACCCAAAATGTACATTAACACCTGTAAAGAAAGTTCCTCTGGCCTGCCAGATACATTACACAAATGACAAGATGATTTTTTTAAATTTTTTTATTTTTTCATCAAATATGAAAATGACAGATGCCGAACTGGGCACTAAAATCAGTGAAGTTGAGTTTATTTTATTTTTTTATGATAAATTTTGTGAGATTAGAGCTAAATCTAAGATTGTGAAATAAAATGGGTTGTACTGGATTAGAAAAACACGGCTGCTCTCTTCCAAAAACAGCGCTCCACCTTTCCGCTGGTTGTGTCTGGTATAGCAGCTCAGGCCCATTCACTTCAATGGAGGCGAGCAGCAACGCTATACACAACCCATGGTGCTGATTTCAGAATTCTGAAAAAAAAGCAGCCATCTTCCAAATCCCGAGCAACCCTCCGAACGCCTGATTTTACTCCAGTGAACCTGTGTGTTGTCAGTGCGGTGTCACCATCATGGATGATATGAGTCGGTGCAGGTCTCAGCCAACGCAAAACATGTATTTTGGCTGAAGACAACAGTAGACATCACAGTGACACAATATTACGCTACAGTAAAAGGACGAGGCACTCATTGTGTGACGGGTGATAGCGGTGGACGGGTAGGGATACACTGATGGGGCTTCAAAAGGACTCTCAGAGCAACTGCAAAAAAATCTGATTACTAATGCCGCTCGACATGTATTGATTCACACAGGAGGCGGCAGGGCTTACAGGGTCAAATCTCACCCCTGGCAGTCAGGACCCTTGCTTACATATATTATTGGGTGTGCGTGCCAGTTTGATTGAAGACTCGGCTGCCAACCCCTCTATATAGGTTGTACAACATTAGTAAAATGTGTGTGTTTTCTTCCAAAAACGGTGCCACAACTGTCCACAGATTGTGTAAGGTATTACTGCTCAGTCCCATTCACTTAGATGGAGTTTAGTTGCAACACCAGGCACAACCAATGGACAGGTGTGGCGCTTTTTCCCGGAAGAAAGCAGCCATGTTTTTCTGATCCTCTACCCCATGCATCCTCAAACTGCGGCCCTCCAGCTGTTGCAAAAGTACAACTCTTAGCATGCCCGAACAGCCTACAGCAGGGCATTGTGGGAGTTGTAGTTTTACAACAGCTGGAGGGCCGCAGTTTGAGGATGCCCGCTCTACAACTACTTTAAGACTTTACAGAGGCAGATTGTCCATTGGAACCAGTGTGTCTTCAACTTCAGCAGAACTGAAGTTCAGATCTTTTGTCTCTTACTGCCTTATTAATCAGATTTTCTAAAACAAAATTCTGATGGAGAATCCTTTGAATCTGTTTTGTCAAGTTAGACGACACTGCGGCCACCACATTATAGTGCGTGTACTATATAATTAGAACATTGTCTAATGACAAATAAATTCACCTAAACACAGGGCGCAGTGTTAAAAAAAAAGTGGGGCAGACCCCAATCGACCAATCAGATTCAGTTAACTTTGAGGTTATTAAAAGTCAAAGCTGTGACTTGATTGGCTGCTATGTGTATCTCCTCCATTTTTCCTGTGCACTAGTTTTAAAGAAGCACTCCCACTAAAATAAATGTTTTATCTGACCTGTTAGAAAGGTTCATGATGTAAACTGTAGCGAAGGCAATTTTCTTACAAGTATTTGTGAGTTATAACCTCCCTTCTGTTCCTCAGCTGTGTCACCAATGCTCCAAATAACACAGCATCTTATGTGTGGGCAGGAAGCCAATTTCTCTCTGTATACCTAAGGGAGCCTCAATGTCAGTCTCAGGCTTAATGCACACAACTGTATGTATTTTGCGGTCCGCAAAAAAACGGATCCGTAAAAAAATACGGATGACGTCCGTGTTCATTCTGTATTTTGCGGAACGGAACAGTCCTATCCTCGTCCGTAATGCGGACAATAATAGGACATGTTCTATTTTTTGGGCGGAACAGAAATACGGACATACCGAAACGGAATGGACACGGAGTAACTTCCGTTTTTTTTGCAGACCCATTGAAATGAATGGTTATATATACGGTTCGCAAAAAAAAAAATGGAACGGACACGGAAAGAAAATACGTTCGTGTGCATGAGGACTAATAGGAATAAATAGAAATGTAACTGACTTTCTGACCAGTGTCAGTTGGAGATTAGAGTGCTGGTCACGTGACACATCTGAGGATCGGAAGGGAGGTTATAACTCACAGATACAGTTCACTGGTAAGAAGATTACATTCACTACAACATGTACCTTTCTCACAGGGAATCAAGAACATTTGTGGGAGTACTACTTTAATGACCTCCTCTGTCAGCATAGTTGCCCAAAGTCCCGAATTGGCAGGGACTGTCCCTAATTTTCAGAGACAGTTCTGACAAAATTGGGCTGTCCTAGGTTAAAAATGCGAAGGTTTTATGTATACCCTGGCCATAAATGGGTGGTCCCTTATGGGATTTGTGTGTTTCCAAATTTATCAACTGCTATGTTGGTATGTCTTAGTAGGCCTCAAATATAAAAGAAGATGTACCCATAGCAGCCAATCAGATCACTGCTTTCTTTATCAATATGCCTTTTGCAAAAACTAGGTCTAGTAACACAAGGAGTTGGATACAAGATGGCTGCTTCCATTTGTAAAAAGCATGGGTTGGTGAGGGTAGTGACCATTTACCTAAATACTTGTTCGTTAACACTAGTCTTATGACTATTTGGGTGCTGGCAGGTCACCAAATAGACCCAGTCATGTTAGAGTAGCAAGATGATATAGTAAATGGATCTGCAGAATAACCACATTTAAAGGGGATTCTTCACAACTTTGTAAAAATTGTTTATTAGGGGCTTATACATTTTATAAGCAATGAAGATCTCAGGTTTGCAACCTCAGGCTGATCTCTGTGATCAGGAGCCAAGATCACAACTTGGAGACCAACCTGAAAGGTTTATGACCACTTCCTGTTCTTCTCTCAAAAAAAAATCTTTATTGACACTGTACTAAAGGACCTCTCCCTGTTCTTCATTAAATAAACTTTATTGACATTTTACTAAAGGACAACTTTGGTACTTATATTATCTATTACTCAGTAGATATACTGTCGATGACATATATAAATTGGTACAAAGACTTCTACATAAGATTGACCCCTCAGGTTTAGTTTTTTTACACTTGGTCAATAGTTTTCTGTCTTTCCATAAAATGGTGGCCTCCTGAACTAACTAAACTTGCATAGTGTTCTGTGGTGATCTCAGGTCAGCAGACTTGGAAAGATTCTGGCTATAATACAGACTTATGGGGTCATTTATCAAACTGGTGTAAAGTTGAACTGGCTTAGTTGCCCATAGCAACCAATTAGATTACGCCTTTCATTTTCCAGAGGAGTTGTGAACAATGAAAGGTAGAATTCCGATTTATCAAACTGGTGTAAAGTAGAACTGGCTTAGTTTCCCATAGCAACCAATCAGATTCCGCCTTTCATTTACCAGGATCTGTCAGAAATTAAAATTGGAATCTGATCGGTTGCTATGGGCAAATAAGCCAGTTCTACTTTACACCAGTTTGATAAATGACCCCAATTGTGTATCATAAGATGGACCCTGGATATAAAAGTATAGACATCGAGGGAGATTTATCAAACTGGTGTAAAGTAGAACTGGCTTATTTGCCCATAGCAACCGATGAAAGGCGTAATCTGATTGGCTGCTATGGGAAACTAAGCCAGTTCTACTTTACACCAGTTTGATAAATCTCCCCCTTAGCCTTTTGACACAAATTTGCCTAAATACACCCCTTTCACAGCCCATTTGGGACAGTTGAACATTGGGATTTTCAGGAAGCCCCTTTAAGATTTAGTAGGACCAAGTTTCGTACACTAAATAAAATACTTATGGGATCTTGATTCTCATTCAATCTGCAGAGGCTGCAGCGAGTACAGTTCTCAAATTTTTTTTTAATTTCACCTGCAACGTCTCTAACAAGAGGCCCCAACATGTGGGATGTAAAATACAATAGAAAAGTCCAGCTTTTGCAGTGGAAATGGCTGTGGATTTCATCTCTGCATTGCAAAGGGTGAATTCTGTTGTGGAAATCCGCAGTGTAAATTGATAAGATGCCAATTTTAAATCATTGCCGCAAGTCATTAAAAAAAAATCCTTAGCGTGTGGATGAGAATTCTTGCAATCTCATTTTAAGACGAGAATCCATGATGGCAAATCTGCACCACATCCACCATGTGTGAACACGCCTGTACCGTTACATACGACACCTATAGACTTTCATTAAAATAAAGGTATACTGTATGATATACCAGTACTTTTTTTTTAAGATTAGTTGAATAGCAGCCAAAAAGACACTTTCAGCATACAACATGTAAGCCCCGCCCTGGGAACAACCTACTTATTATCAATTATTGCAACGGTCCAGGCTAATATACAACAGTCCTTATTTTCCTACGCTGTGGTTCAACACCTGTGGAAACTACAACCCTCAGAATGCTCTGCCGGCTATAGGTAGACTTTTGCAGGTGTCTAGAGCCACAGCCAAAATTAACGCACCCGGGGAGTTTGATAGTTTTTTCAATTTCGAGACAGTAAGCAGGGACGCGTTCAACATTTTTGTTTTTTTATATTTGTGAGACATTAAGAATTTAGTAGATTTTTTTTCTATTTTTCATAAATAATAGTGAAATAAATATTATGTACAACAGCTATTTACACATAGTACTACTGCATTGCTGCCACAAGCCATATTAGTAAACTCAATAGAGTCCTGATCTTTGATGGAAAAGTGGGTGTGACCATATATAAGGGGCGTGGTCACACTTGAAATAAGCGTGACTTATTAACTACAGTGCAGAATCCAGGGCCTGCATTATAGGGAGTGTGTGTAACTAGGGCCTCCACCACCTCAGGGACCTGAAGAACCTCTACCACCTTAGGGACCTGGAGAACCTCCACCACCTCAGGGACCTGGAGAACCTCCACCACCTCATGGACCTGGAGAAACCTCCACCACCTCAGGGACCTGGAGAACCTCCACCACCTCAAGGACCTGGAGAACCTCCACCACCTCAGGGACCTGGAGAACCTCCACCACCCTACCTGATCGTGCTACTTCCAACCTGGTTGTTAAAAATCACAACCAGATCATCAGAGAGCAAGGGAGTCAGAGGCTGTGCATGTGTGTGGCCTTTAAAGAGACTATCTGCTTTGGACAGATAGAAGGGTCCCTTGACAATACCAGGCCCATAAAGTGTCCTCCTGCTGGGACACCCAGCGATCAGCTATAATGTGTGGGGAAACCTGGCGGTAAGTGTTCAAATTTCCTTACAGCGCCATCTCAGGAGAAATGAAGCATTACATAGTGCTCAGGTGAATCAATTGGACGTCTGTGTATTGAAGAACAGGACGTGTCCTCCAGAACAAGAGACGCTCTGGCCAAGGGTTGATGATCCTGAACCTTCTTCTATTCCCTCAAACTTTACTAATAGGACAAGCCCCTGAGATCTAAGACTGGATTCACAAATGCTGTTTTTGAGTTAAAAGCAGCAGTGGATATGAAAGGAAAGAAAGATGTAAAAATATCTATATATCTTCTCTCTTTTGTAGCTCCCATAGACTACAGGTTGGGGGAGCCATCTGCATCCTATACAGCAGGTGATAAGTGGGGTCCAGGTCCCAGAGGTTGGATAGGAGCTCAGGGCATGCTGGGTAATCAGCTGGCAACTTTTTATTTTTTTGGGGTTGGACAAAAGCTTTTATGTAAGATCTTCAAAACTGTCTCCGAATGATACCGGAGATCTGAAAATTGAATTCATCTATGAAAGAAGGATTTTTCACCCAGAAACATGCTAATTATTGTGAATTTCTTGAACAGCACTTCACTTTGTCTCTTGAATGGAAGGTCTATCAACTTTTATTTGGTTTATTACTCAGGTACAT
The DNA here is from genome assembly GCF_014858855.1 of Bufo gargarizans. Taxonomy (NCBI): domain Eukaryota; kingdom Metazoa; phylum Chordata; class Amphibia; order Anura; family Bufonidae; genus Bufo; species Bufo gargarizans. The sequence goes on from NC_058080.1 coordinate 41,141,240, forward strand.
GGTGACATGCTCTTTTAAATTGTATGAGAATTGGTGGTGCTGGTGCACATTTGTCTATGGATTATTTTTCCTGACCATAATGGTGGAAAGTGGTACTGCAAGTGGTACTCTAAAATACAAAAAGATTTGGCGAGAATATCCTGTAAAAATGTCAGACTGCTTTTTAAGTGTGGCGCTGTTTCTGGAAACCAAACCAGAGCCTCTTTTTCTACTCTCATACTACTACCTTGCAGGATGCACTGACAGCTGTTTATTCCATCTGGAACGTAATTTCGGACTAGTCCACTGGGGTAAACCTACCCGCATTGCCTAAAGATCACAGGTGAAGCCGAGACATAAAAAAAGACAATCATAATTTATACAAACAAAAAGTAAAGATGTAGCAGGTACAGAGAAGAGATTTCCGACACACATGGCTATTCATTGTCATCAATAAACCAATACTTAAGATGGGCATCAGGACGCGGACGGGCACTGCTCAGGACAACGGCAGCTTCCACGTCGTAGGCTCAGGGGGCTGCAAGGTCCCAGCAGGGCTCACAATCAGTCAGAAAGCTCGTCATGTCTTCAAAGGTTCTTGGAGCAGTTTCAAGCAGCTACGTAGTGAAAGCTGAACACTGACAGATCTGATGAGGGAGGTAAAGGATTCGGGTGAAGTCATGGCTGATTTGTTTCGTTTTTGTGAATTCTAGCGCCACCTTGTCACATGGTGCAAATTGCTCCTTTAAGGCAGTGAAGAGACATTCTGTGGTTCTTGATGTTGGCTGCATTCATGCAGTTTCTGTGTTAGAGGCAGAGGTAATTTTCTTCCTGAATCGAGGCTTATGGACTCTGGGCGGAGGCTGAAGAACAAAGGATACAGGAAAAATTATACAACAATACAATATTCTAAATATATCTATTCGTATCTATTTTTATATCTATATCTGTCTATGTATATATCTATTAATATCTATCTCATATCTATCTATGTACAGAGATTTCTGTGATTTCTAAGGGTTAATCATCTATTTAGATCTATCTAAGCACTGTTTAAGTCCAAAATGAAAATGTGTATGGTGTGCCAACAGTTAAATTCCTGATCCTGGAATATAGTTTATAAAATTCCAAAGAAAGCACAGCACTCCCAGATTTACTGAATACACAGTGATGATTTATTCACCCATCCATGTAACAGAGAAATGTTTTTGCAACAATGTTTCATGGATGGGGGAATAAATCATCACTGTGTATTCAGGAAATCTGGCAGTGCTGTGCTTTTGGATTTATCTATGTTTTTGTCTTCTATCTATCTATCTATTATCTATCTATCTATCTATCTATCTATCTATCTATCTCCTATCTATCTATTATCTATCTATCTATCTATCTATCTATCTATCTATCTCCTATCTATCTATTATCTATCTATCTATCTATCTCCTATCTATCTCCTATCTATCTATCTATCTATCTATCTATCTCCTATCTGTCTATCTATCTATCTATCTATCTATCCCTCTACCTATCTAAAAAATGCAAAAGAAACAGCAGCACAGTCGATAAAATGATCCATCCAGGACAATAGTCAGTAGTCCACTAAAAGATCCAAATATCAAAGATGAGGAGCACTCCAAAGCTAGTGTATAAATGGACCTGTTGCCTTGGGAATAAATAGGTCCATCACCCATACACTAACTTTGGAGTGCTGCCTCATCCTATCTATCTATCTCATATCTATCTAATATCTATCTATGATCTATACAGTCATGTGAAAAAATTAGGACACCCTTTGAAAGCATGTGGTTTTTTGTAACATTTTTAATAAAAGGTTATTTCATCTCCGTTTCAACAATACAGAGAGATTAAAGTAATCCAACTAAACAAAGAAAACTGAAGAAAAGTCTTTTCAAGATCTTCTGTAAATGTCATTCTACAAAAATGCCTATTCTAACTGAGGAAAAAGATAGGACACCCTCACATGTATTCCCTCTTAAATTGGCTCAGATCTCACACAGGTATATCACACCAGGTGCACATAATTAGTAGATCGTTACTCTGCATGTTGAATGAGGCTTGCCCTATTTAAACCTCAGACATTTAGTTTGGTGTGCTCCTGACTGTTGAAGTGAGAGTGAGCACCATGGTGAGAGCAAAAGAGCTGTCAGAGGACTTCTGAAAAAAGATTGTAGCAGCCTATGAGTCTGGGAAGGGATTTAAAAAGATCTCAAAAGATTTTGAAATCAGCCATTCCACTGTCCGGAAGATAGTCTACAAGTGGAGGGCTTTCAAAACAACTGCCAACATGCCCAGGACTGGTCGCCCCAGCAAGTTCACCCCAAGAGCAGACCGCAAGATGCTAAAAGAGGTCTCCAAAAACCCTAAAGTGTCATCTCGAGAACTACAGCAGGCTCTGGCTACTGTTGATGTAGAAGTACATGCCTCTACAATCAGAAAGAGACTGTACAAGTTTAACTTGCATGGGAGGTGTGCAAGGAGGAAACCTTTGCTTTCCAAGAGAAACATCGAGGCCAGACTGACATTTGCCAGAGATAAAGTTGACAAAGACCAGGACTTCTGGAATAATGTTCTTTGGACAGATGAGTCCAAAATTGAATTATTTGGACACAACAGCAGAGGACATGTTTGGCGTAAACCAAACACAGCATTCCAAGAAAAGAACCTCATACCAACTGTGAAGCATGGAGGTGGAAGTGTCATGGTTTGGGGCTGCTTTGCTGCAGCAGGACCTGGTCAGCTCACCATCATAGAATCCACGATGAATTCTACTGTGTATCAGAAGGTGCTTGAAGAACATGTGAGACCATCAGTTAGAAAATTAAAGCTGAAGCGGAACTGGACCATGCAACATGACAATGACCCAAAACATACTAGTAAATCAACCAAAGATTGGCTGAAAAAGAAGAAATGGAGAGTCCTGGAATGGCCAAGTCAAAGTCCAGATTTGAATCCCATTGAGATGCTGTGGGGTGACTTGAAAAGGGCTGTACGTGCAAGAAACCCCTCAAACATCTCACAGCTGAAAAAGTTCTGCATTGAGGAGTGGGGTAAAATTTCCTCAGACCGATGTCGAAGACTGGTAGATGGCTACAAGAACCGTCTCACTGCAGTTATTTCAGCCAAAGGAGGTAACACTCGCTATTAGGGGCAAGGGTGTCCTATCTTTTTCCTCAGTTAGAATAGGCATTTTTGTAGAATGACATTTACAGAAGATCTTGAAAAGACTTTTCTTCAGTTTTCTTTGTTTAGTCGGATTACTTTAATCTCTCTGTATTGTTGAAACGGAGATGAAATAACCTTTTATTAAAAATGTTACAAAAAACCACATGCTTTTAAAGGGTGTCCTAATTTTTTCACATGACTGTATATCTATCTAATATCTATCTATCGTCCTACAGGGAGCACAACACAAAGGGTTAATGTCTTGCTCCTTATGTCTAGGACAGAAGATGTTACAATTACAGAACTCTGCAAAGAATCCCATAAAGCCATAAATGTTAGTATGTGCATCAACTGTGGACAATGTAGGAAAAGTCTGCACCAACTGTGGACAATGTAGGGGAAGTCTGCACCAACTGTGGACAACGTAGGAGAAGTCTGCGCCAACTGTGGACAACGTAGGAGAAGTCTGCGCCAACTGTGGACAACGTAGGAGAAGTCTGCGCCAACTGTGGACAACGTAGGAGAAGTCTGCGCCAACTGTGGACAACGTAGGAGAAGTCTGCGCCAACTGTGGACAACGTAGGAGAAGTCTGCGCCAACTGTGGACAACGTAGGAGAAGTCTGCGCCAACTGTGGACAACGTAGAAGTCTGCGCCAACTGTGGACAACGTAGGAGAAGTCTGCGCCAACTGTGGACAACTTCGGAGAAGTCTGCGCCAACTGTGGACAACGTAGGAGAAGTCTGCGCCAACTGTGGACAACATAGGAGAAGTCTGCGCCAACTGTGGACAACGTAGGAGAAGTCTGCGCCAACTGTGGACAACGTAGGAGAAGTCTGCGCCAACTGTGGACAATGTAGGAGAAGTCTGCGCCAACTGTGGACAATGTAGAAGAAGTCTGCGCCAACTGTGGACAATGTAGGAGAAGTCTGCGCCAACTGTGGACAATGCAGGAGAAGTCTCCACCAACTGTGGACAATGCAGGAGAAGTCTGCACCAACTGTGGACAATGCAGGAGAAGTCTCCACTAACTGTGGACAATGCAGGAGAAGTCTGCACCAACTGTGGACAATGTAGGAAAAGTCTGCACCAACTGTGGACAATGTAGGGGAAGACTGCACCAACTGTGGACAATGTAGGAGAAGACTGCACCAACTGTGGACAATGTAGGAGAACTCTGCACCATTGCCTCCCAGCTGAAGGTCTCCAGTGCAGACATGGTGCAGAGATTGTGGAATAGTTTACTTCTCAGCAGGGCCGATGCAAGGATTTTTGCCGCCCTAGGCAAAGATCCATTTTGCCGCCCCCTCATGTCACTCACTCACTGACAGACACACACACTGACAGACAGACAGACACGCACTCAGACACTCACTGAATGACGTACACATACACTCACTGACAGACATACTCACTGACAGACACACATACACTCACTGACAGACAGACAGACACACACTCACTCACTGACAGACATACACCTACCCGCTGAAATACACACACACACACAGAAACTCACTGACAGACACTCACTCACTGGCAGACAAACACACACATTTACTCACTGACAAACACACAGACACTTAGGCCCCTTTCACACGGGCGAGTTTTCCGTGCGGATGCGATGCGTGAGTTGAGCGCATTGCACCCGCACTGAATCCCGACCCATTCATTTCTATGGGGCTGTGCACATGAGCAGTAATTTTCACGCATCACTTGTGCGTTGAGTGAAAATCGCAGCATGCTGTATATTGTGCGATTTTAACACGACGCAGGCCCCATAGAAGTGAATGGGGTGCGTGAAAATCGCATAGCATCCGCAAAAAAGTGCGGATGCGGTGCGATTTTCACGCACGGTTGCTAGGAGACGATCGGGATGGAAACCTGGTCATTATTATTTTCCCTTATAACATGGTTATAAGGGAAAATAATAGCATTCTGAATACAGAATACATAGTAAAACAGCGCTGGAGGGGTTAAAAAAAATAATAATAATTTAACTCACCTTAGTCCACTTGATCGCGAAGCCGGCATCTCCTTCTGTCTCCTTTGTTGAATAGGACCTGTGGTGAGAATTAAATACAGGTAAAGGACCTTTGATGACGTCACTCCGGTCATCACATGGTACGTCACATGATCTTTTACCATGGTGAATCACCATGGTAAAAGATCATGTGACGTACCATGTGATGACCGGAGTGACGTCATCAAAGGTCCTGTTGCTGTAATTAATGCTCACCACAGGTCCTATTCAACAAAGGAGACAGAAGGAGATGCCGGCTTCGCGATCAAGTGGACCAAGGTGAGTTAAATTATTATTATTATTATTTTTTTAACCCCTCCAGCGCTATTGTACTATGCATTCTGTATTCAGAATGCTATTATTTTCCATTATAACCATGTTATAAGGGAAAATAATACAATCTACAGAACACTAATCCCAAACCCGAACTTCTGTGAAGAAGTTCGGGTTTGGGTACCAAACATGCATGATTTTTTTCACGCGAGTGCAAAACGCAATACAATGTTTTGCACTCGCGCAGAAAAATTGCGGGTGTTCCCGCAACGCACCTGCCTCTAATCCGGGCCAAAAATATGACGCCCGAGGCCTTACTGACCGACAGACATCCACACTCACTGACAAACACACACAGACACTCAATGACAGACACACATACATTTACTGACAGAAAGACAGACATACGTACACTCACTCACTGACATAAATACACAGGCAGACACTCACTCAGTCAAACACTTAAACACTCACCTCCCTGGGGTCCAGTGTGGTGCAGCTCCTCAGTCCTCCAGCGCGCCGTTTAGTATGCCGGGGCCGGAATGACGTCATATTCTGGCATCACAGAGGGCGCACAAGGGAGGAGTGGGGAGCTGCTAGAACAGCCTCCCTTGCCGCCCGCCTCCTCTTCTCCGGTAATTTACTGGCAGAGCAGGCACCTGCCATCAGGGTAAGCAGATGCCTGCTCTGCCATATTTAAGAAGGACCTTCACCTCCTGGCCTCCCTGTAATGGTGCTGGGGGCGGCTCAAAAGCCGCTCGCCCAGGGCTGCAGCCCCAGTCAAGGGGAGCCCACCAGGGCGCCCCCAGCAGGCCGGTGCCCTAGGCGAACGTCTAGTTCGCCTATATGGTTGCACCGGCCCTGCTTCTCAGCAGTCAGAAGTTTTCACTCTCTGGTCCTTTCTGCTCATATCTCTATAAGACGTTTGCTTATCTACAACTCCTTTACCTCATCTCCTGCCTCATCCCACCTGGATGTGGACTATGTTTCTGTGAACAGGGGGATTTGCAAGATCTTTGTTTCATGGTGGCGTACCTTCATTATTAAAAGCTGTACTAGCTTACCTTGAAATGGTTGCACCCAGGGGGAAAAAGCCCAAAATGGAGGGGGGGGGGGGGGGAGTATGGCAGGAGTGTGGTTCCAGCCAGACAGGTAACATTATGTGGGAGCTAGATTACAGCCGTGTCTTACGGATCCTGCAGTCTCAGCTCAGCGGGGGTAACCCCCTAAGGTAAGGCTATTCCAGTGGCCAGTCTGTCTGGGAAGACTTTTTTCTGCCTGTCAGGTTAACCCTATGGTCAGAAAGATTATTTCCTTCTGAAACATAATAATTCCTTGTCTATGGTGGAGAGCAAAACTTCTTTGGCTTCAGTTTCCTAGTGTCATAGGGATTGCTTCTCCATGAAGTCTTGATTAGTCACTAAGATTGGGGGTCCATTCATAGAACCATATCCGATTTTGCGGATCACAAGTTGAAGATCCATAGGACATAGATCCGCCGTGGGCATTCTGCATTAGCGGTTCAGAACTTCCTGCCCTATATGGTAATGCCCATTCTTGTCTGCAATATGGAAAAAGGTGGGACATTTTCTATGTCTTTCGGGGGCGGTGAAATGGATGTGCGGATGTGGGCGGCACACTGTGTGCTGTCAGTGTCTCACAGTCCCATTGTAATAATGGGTCCGCATGGGATCAGCAAATAGCAGGAATGAAAAAATGATTTCATGTGAATGGGCCCTCAATGTGCCTTTCAGATCATGCGATCCCCATAGACACTCTGTGCAGAGGGACATTCTGTTAGCGCCATTTTTTTCCTCACCAAATTGATTCTAAATAGAATTAATCGTTGTTACAGAGGGGTCTCCTTTCCACAATATACCTCTAGGTCTAGTTTCATTCTTGTCATTTTCATTCGAGATCACCTAAGAGGGGCTCAGAAGGGTCAGATAGAGAAGAGTAAGTGCTATGTGTTCAGGCTCTCCAAGCACTAGAAAGTAAAAATTTGGAACGGGGAAACTTCAAATTTAGGACACCAGGCTTCCAGTGGGATTACAGAAACTTTTCTCAAATTGGGCAAGGATTACGTCAGACTCCTGGATAGAATCTTTTACCCAGGTCACTCCCTCAGGTTAAAGAAGTTGCCCCCCAAGGCAAAATGGTCAACCCTTCACAAAGCCTCATATGGTGGTTGTTTCAGAACTTCACAGGAAAATCTTGACCTCTTTCTGAGGAAATTTCTGGGGTCTTTTTAAGAGTGTATGCAGTGCCAAAGCCACAGGTAAGATGGAGGTTAGAGCGGACGTGTTTAAATAAATACCTTCTCGGAACAATTTCATGATGTAACATTCACCAGCAGGACGATTTTATAGCCAAGATCTCATATATATACTTATATGCACGTTACTGCCAACCCATTGCAAGTTCTCAGGTTGGCCCATCACTCACCAGGGTATCTCATCTTCAAATCACTGGCCTTTGGTTTCATCGCCTGGTGTTTTTACTAAGTAGTGGCACTAACTCAGCCCTTAGCTTCCAGTTAGACTCCAGAAACTGGTTGCTTAAGCTCTCATAGGAGCGGATCCAGAAATCAAGGTGGATGTGAGTTCTAAGGTCCCATCACCAAGTGCCAGTGGAGGAACTACAAATAACTGGGCCCCACACCAAATATTTGAACAGGGCTCCCCCCAACGACTTCTGCAAGCCCCCCCCCCCCCGGTCAACGGCCGCTCCTGTCGCTAGTCGAGATCGCTATCAGGCCAGGCAGACGCTCTGTCTACAAATATATACTTTCCTGACCTCTCGGATAGAAGCCGTAACATGGGCATTAGTGCACATTGCAAACCAGCATTGTTTCAGGAAGAAACCAATGTTTATCAGGTCTGGTTCGTCTTGTGGTGACCAAGCCAGAAACTCGGGAAGACCTGTATTGATGGCTTCGTCCAAGAAATACTGAACAAAGTAGATTTTTCTGGCCATTCCGATAACTCTGGTCAGGAAGTACACTTCCACATTCTTTGAGTTCAGGGGAGGCAGTCTCCTTAAGAGATGTATCTGTGATCCAATATCAGAGACCTAGGAGCAACATATCTAACTCTTCATTTAGGGGAGGCTCAAGAATCAGTCAGTGGGGGCAGCAAACAGAATTTCTCCACCATGTGCTATATCAACAATTGGCACAGGACTTGCTCTTATCCATGGTAAAGTCAATGCAGTCACATTTTGACTTGGGCAGTGGAATGTCAAACCATAGACAGCCATCCACATTCAAGGTATTCTGAATATTCAGACGGATCTGTTAAGTAGGTCACAGTTGAAGTCTCAGTGACTGTATTTTTTACAGATTGTATGCAGATGGGGTACCCCCATTTAGATGCTAAGGGGAAAAAGCCTCCTATACAAAGCTCAAGAAGTTCTGCTCCCTGAATCTAGCCAATCCACCAGAAAGAATAGATGGCCTTTCAGTTGGGAAGGAATTTTTCATCTAAATTTTCCTCCATTTCCTCTCATATCCTGAGTGCTCAGGAAAATAAGACAAGAGTCTCAGCCATAGCCATAGTGCTCATCTGGCCAAGAGGGCATGGATCCCTCACTGGTTACAACTTTCCAGTGGAAATTATTGGAGATACAGTCCAGCCGAACCTTCTGATTCAAGCAGGCCTACAGAATCCACCGGAGATGTTTCAGCTTATAGCCTGGAATCTGACAGTTCAGGACTGGAGAAGAGCTTGTAAGATGTTGTGGAGGAAACTTTGCAGAACCCTGATCGGTTTGAAGTCTTACATTTTTTTACAGGAAGGTTTCCAGTTTGTTTTAAAATCCAACACTGTAAGAGTGCATTTCAAGACCCCCACTGCTTGCATAGATGGAGTTTTTGTGCATTCAAATTTTTTTTTACGTTCTTTATTCAATTTAATTTAATCGGTAAGCCTCCTATTCCAGCCTGGGATCGGGCTGTTCTCCTCAAGACCCTGGTTGAATCTCTATTTCAGCCACTTACAGAAGCACCAGTAAGGTTGGTATCTTGGAAGGTTTTATTTCAGGTGGCAAGTGCATCAGCCAAGAAGGTGTCAGACTTTGCAAGGGCCATATCTGAAAGAACATCAAGAAGACTCGATTTTAAGGTTGATGCCCTATATTCTACCAAAGCTCTCATCTGACATGAATGTAAGTTAAGAAATTCATCTGTCAGAAGCAGCTGAACAAAACAAGCTTCATCTACTGGTCATTGGAGAACCAGGGTCCTTCAGGTCGGCTGACCAGCTGTTTATATAGAGAAGTATAAAAGCCAGCAAGCCTACACTGCTTGGATTAAGAATACTATAAAAGTCTGCTTCTAAATTCCGAGTACTCCAGTTACCAGGTGGAGTTACAGCGCACTCAACTTAGTCCACTTAGTCGCTTGGGCAGAGGAAAGAGAAAAAAAAACATTGGCTCAATTATGCAGAGCCTCTACATGGTCTTCTCCATGAATCTTTACAAAACAATATAAGTTGGATGTATCTGGTGCTTGCCATTCAGCCTTTGACAGACAAGTGATTATTAAGGCTGCGATTTCGACCTCCCCTTGTTTAATACTGCTTTTCAAATCGCTTTGTGTTGTGCTGCCTGTAGGACGATAAGGAAAGTCTAAATTTGCTTACCGAAATTTATCTTTCCTTGAGTCCAAAGGCAGCACAAATATCCCTCCCTCAAAAAGACATTGCTTGGAAAAAACACATCTACCTAGTGGGTGTGCACTCCTTTATAGGGGGGGGTTAATTAGGCTGATTTACTAATGATATATCTTCTGTCCTAGATGGGAGGAGCAAGACATTAACCCCTTATGTTGTGCTGCCTTTGGACTCAAGGAAAGATAAATTTCGGTAAGCAAATTTAGACTATCTATCTATCTACTTATGTACTTTAAGGAAACAGTATAGCTTAAGAAACATCAGAGCACTGACAGGCCCCACAGTATCCCGCCAGCCGGTAGAGATGGGGCAACCCCTTTAACAAACTTAATCATAATATAGTTGAACCTATATTTACAGATGTTTATTTTATGCTTCCTAATATTAGATTTTATTGTGTGTGGAAAAATTCTCTATTTGCTACATGGAAACCATTAACATGCTGCTGATAGATGAGTTATTGTATCTCTAATGGTATCCCACTGTGAATGAGCTCTGGAAATGATTGGCTCATAACACCTTATTGAACCTCCTCGTCTAAGGGCAGAGCCACACAGGTCAGCCCTGAAGGCAACTGAGAAATGCCCATGACGCGGCTGAGATGTGGCCTTCTGTGCGGTGTGAACCATGTGGCAAGTCACGGCGGCATTCTACTAAAGGGGTTATCTACTCCTTTTATATTGATGACCATCAATATGATCTGTGGAGGTCTGAAACCCCACCAATAAGCTGTGCTGCAGTAGCTCCGGCGCCAGAACTCAGCATTGCTCTGTCAGTTGTGTCAGTGGACGGAGGGGCTTACTGCAGCACTGCTCCCATTCACTTCGGTGGGAGCAGTGCTGCAGTAATTCACAAAACCACACACCCATTAACAATGAACACCAAATAATTTGTTTCAAATTAGTTAACAGAATACTGCAATGGCGTGTCTCAGCCGCGTCATGGCCATGCTGTGTGGTCATACTGTTTGAATGGCAGAAGTATAGCCACATTTTTCAAACTGATTGTTAACGGTCGCATAGTTTTGCATGTAAAAATGGTGTTTAAATGCAAAACCACAAGGTCATTAACAATTTTAAAACCACTCTGATATGTGATAAAAATGCATGTGTGGGCTCTAAATAAGGACTAGCCTATCGCAGCCACACCAATGTGGTAGAAATATTGGTAATATGTGGTTGTGTTGACCCTTCAATGTGAAAGCTCTCTGGTGCGCCAAATCCCAGCAGAGGACACCCTCTGAGATACCTTGTGCCTTAATAGGACATATTGGCAGGTGTTGAACAACTCTTTGAAGGCCATAGACACCTTTAAGGGCATTTTCTTATTATTACATTGTACTAATTTTCAGCTAAAAATCATCTTTTCAATTGCTCTTTATTAAAAATTGTTATCCCCTTTCTCTGTACAGCCTTGAGATTCTCTAGTATCATGCTCTGTTTATACCGCTCAGCTTACAACTCTTGTCTCTGAACTCCTTGCCTCATAAACACTTATTAGAGCTTAATTCTTATATCTTACTGATAAAAATTTGGCTTATGGCTCCTTTACACTGCTCCGTGGAGCAGATGATTGTCGGGAAGGAACGCTGCTCGTCAGTAAAGGAGAAAGCTGCAGTTACATGCAACAATCTCCTCCACAGTATGGGGAGGAGTGATCGTTAATGCCATCCTTCGTCCCCATACAGTATCATTGTTTGCCAGCAGCACAGTGCTGTTTAGACGGCACCATCTGCCGACAGTAAATGATTTAGGTGACCGCACAAACGATCTTATTACATGAAAATGCGAAAGGCTCATTCATCTGGTAATAGGATCGTTAATGCTGTCACCTAAATCCTAATTTGCCGTCAGCAGATCGTACTGTAATCGGCGGCAACTTTACACCAGCAAATTATGGCTAATGGTCATTCATATGACCTTTTAAATAGGTGTTCATAAGCTGTTAGTAGTTCAGAGATAAGGGCTATACATAGCTGGCAGATAATGGCTGAAAGTGAAAGTAAGATGCTCACAGCTAGACAAAGAGTTAGGCCCCTTTCACACGGGCGAGTTTTCCGCGCGGGTGCAATGTGTGCACCCGCACTGAATCCGGACCCATTCATTTCTATGGGGCTGTGCACATGAGCGGTGATTTTCACGCATCACTTGTGCGTTGCGTGAAAATCGCAGCATGCTCTATTTTGTGCGTTTTTCACGCAACGCAGGCCCCATAGAAGTTAATGGGGCTGCATGAAAATCGCAAGCATCCGCAAGCAAGTGCAGATGCGGTGCAATTTTCACGCACAGGTTGCTAGGAGACGATCGGGATGGGGACCAGATCTTTATTATTTTCCCTTATAACATGGTTATAAGGGAAAATAATAGCATTCTGAATGCATAGTACAATAGGGCTGGAGGGGTTAAAAATAAAAAATTTAACTCACCTTAATCCACTTGTTCGCGCAGCCGGCATCTCTTCTGTCTTATTTTGTGAGGAATAGGACCTTTGATGACGTCACTGCGCTCATCACATGGTCCGTCACATGATCTTTTACCATGGTGATGGGTCATGTGATGAACGTAGTGACGTCATCAAAGGTCCTATTCCTCACAAAAGAAGACAGAAGAAATGCCGGCTGCGCGAACAAGTTGATTAAGGTGAGTTAAATTATTTTTTTTATTTTTTTTATTTTTGTTAACCCCTCCAGCGCTATTGTACTATGCATTCTGTATTCAGAATTCTATTATTTTCCCTTATAACCATGTTATAAGGGAAAATAATACAATCTACACAACCTTGAACCCAAACCTGAACTTCTGTGAAGAAGTTCGGGTCTGGGTACCACATTCAGTTTATCACGCGCGTGCAAAACACATTGCACTCGCGCGATAAAAACTGAACAACATAACGCAATCGCAGTCAAAACTGACTGCGATTGCGTACTTACTCACACGGGTTTGCCGCAACGCATCCGGACACGCTCATGTGAAAGAGGCCTTAATCCTTTATGACAAAAACCGCGGAAAAGTTTTAAACTTTGAAATTAATAAAAATGATTTTTAGCCCAAAATAGGTAAAATACAAAAATTGCCCCAAAGGTATTCATAGTCTGTAAGCATGAAAACTTGGTTGTTCTTTGGTTACAGAGTCAATCTATTAATGGTATAAATGTACGGAAATAAAATTAAGCCATAATAAGATTGAGAGCAGCAGCTAGCCTGCTTGCTGATGGTTTCCGGGTTGCAATAATCAATTTTTTTTTTTACTAATATATAAATGAAATAATAAAACAATATAATATAAACAATGTGAGAAAGAGAACTGATCCTATCTACCTGCTTATGGCGTACCCATTCATCCATACCATGCCTGTCATAGCGCTTCCTGGCATAATTACAATACTTTTTTACCATGCTAGGTCAGGCGATGTTTTTGAGAAACTGGTGCAAAGTTTAACTTAATAAAGTAGCATAGAATTGGTGCAGTAATGATGGAAATGCATAGAAACTGCATTACCCCTGTATGTTAGATCGCAAACAGGACTGGCCCCAGATATATATGGGCTGTTCGTTGACCATGTAACCTACCTTCAGCTTGACAGCTTACCCAGATCATCATGAGCTCCCCAAGCCTAATGGATCTCAACACCTGCTGTTCTGGTTGACTCGGCCTGCCCATGTATTACATGGTTGGCCATTCATTTGTAAGGGGCTTTTCTTTGTGAGATAACCCCTTTAAGTAGCCACAGAAATCATGTGTGCGTAACCATAAGAATAACATAAAAATAGATGAGGATGAGTAAAGAGAGAACAGGGCATGCTTGAAATACTGTTATCCAAGTCTGGTGACCGGGTGACCGAGGACAGTTGCCCATTGGTTCCAAAATGTCTGACGATGGTTATCATGTCTTCTCTGTCTATGGGCAGAGTTGCTATCTTCTATTGGATATATCTATGACATGAAATTTGTAACAAAGCCTACACATGATATAATGATATCGTATTGACAATTACTGGAGAAATGTCCACCTGAAGAAAATGGATGGGCCAGGACTGAGAAGCTGTTGTGTTGCTGGTATAAAGGCTTCATAACGTTACACAGCAACGGACTTCTGCCCAGCTATTCCCAGGAAATTCTAAGAATCCCTGGGAGGTTTGAGGAGAAGCAAGAGATGTTTATGCAGCGACATGCTCATCTCCCCATGCTCTGAGCTATTTTTATTTTAAAGTACACCTTCCACATTCAAGGGTTAGAGCCCAAAGATAGTTTGTTGCAACTGCTGTCTAGTGAATAGGGTCACACAACCAAAAGTATGTGAACCTCTTCTAACCAGTGGTTCTGGCCCATTTCAGCCTCGCCACCTGATAAAATAAAGCATACAGCCATGCCATTTCCAAAGAGGAACCTTAGTAGATAATGGATCCTACTGAAGAACATGGCACTGTCACACAATGCCACGTTAGTTGGTCTCATTTGGTTGTAGTGGTATCTCCATATTTAAGTAGTTATCACGCAATGGCCCCACCTTTCCGTATGCCCTACATGTATGTCTTAGAGGGGATCCCATGTTTGGTAACAAGGAACAGCTTTTGCTATTTTGCTTGGACTTGGTAATACTTTATTTTCCAGGCAGAGTGTCGGCCCACAACGATCAGTTACTCACAGAGCTAGCTTTTGAGACAACCACTCAAATTTAGAGTTCACAGGGGTAATCCATGTGGTTTTCCTGTACGTCTCCCGTAATATTTGTTTGTTTGCTTTATACTTTTAATTTCTAGGTTTACCATTCCTTTAACTCCACTTTAATTAGGTTTGACCAGACCTCTGCAAAGTACTTGGCCGATTTCTGTCAAATATCTTGAAGAATTGTTGGATTTCTCCATGATTGTGTTAATGGAAATGTCTTACATTTTTTGATTATTAGAATTATGGATATGGTTACTTTGCATGATGCATTAGGCAGTGTGATTTCTATCATTCTTTTATGAGCAGTGTGAATCATTTATGCCTTTGACAAGGAAGAGTTTGGAGATAGAAATATTCCTCTACTTCTTCAGCAGACTAATGACTGGCTGTTAGCCCTTCACGCTTCAGAAAAGAGCCTGTATGTCCTATGTACAGGGCAGGATCATATGAAGGTCCCATCCGGCAAATGCCCTGGACTTTGCACTGCCTTTGGGACCTAGAAGGCCTCCACTCAGCCAGTTAGTGATCTTATTCAGCCAAAAAGAGGCAGTGCTTTCTCTTGACCTCTGACAGCCCATTCACAAGGTGGCGCCTGCATAGTGTCTGCGTCCCATTGTTTTCAATGGAAGGCAGCACTGCAGTTCCGCGGGCCACCGGTTTAATGCTGCAACCACCCCAAGAAAAGATATGTCCCTTTTTGTCGTGGTGTCTGGATGGACATCGCTTTAACCAATGACGGATGTCCGCTCACGGTTTAGCTCTATTCAATGGACTTTGTTAAAATCCGCCATGTGAACATACCCTTAGGGGTTCTCCTTAACTCCCAAACACTCCTTAATTGAGAGGGCAACATGAATATATGTGACTGTGGTGGTCAGGTTGGTCTGAGACCCAGAGGTCTCCAGCCCTGTCTATGTATACCAAGTCTATCAACTATGAATGAACTGCAATAGGCTGACAGGGTCAGACTGGCCAACCACGGCACCGATCAGTTTCGGCCCAGACTCTGACCTTATTTGTCCAAATAACCTATTGGGTTTGATTGAAAATAAGTCCTATGTATATAAAGATATGATATCTATTATACAAGGTCTAGGGTGGCAATGGGTACTGTCTAACATCCCTGGAGTTTAGTGGTCAAGAGTTTATAGTATATACTTATATGGTTTATGATTACATGGTTTCGGATGATAAAGAGCTTAATAAAATTAGGGCAAGAAAGTGTGCCTCTCATTTTAAAGCATACCTTCAGTAAACTTTTGATATGTTAAAGTGACTTCAGAAGTTTGCCGAGACCTCCATGATCTCTACAATAAAGGGACAAAATCGCTAATTTGCTTGACTCTCCTTGGAGATTCAAACAGAGCAATATACAGACTCATATTTTCTATTATCCCAGACTGCTGCTAACCCCGCCTCCGAGGATCAGCCAAGCAGAGCCAATCACAGCTGAAGGAGTACACCTTTCTGCTTACCGCTTATACCCTTTCGTTTCAGTAATAGTGGTGGTCGCAGCACCCACACAACACCTCTTAAAACTTATGATGTCATAAAGACATGTCAAAACTTTTCATAACTACAGCTACAGTTTAATCTCCATAGGTCCAGAATTCTTTTTAGGATCACAACTTTTTTTTTTTCTTTTTACAAATCTAAGGCAGCGCCAATGAATTAGCAATTGCAGCGTCCAAATACAATCACAACCGCAGAGAGGCAGTAAGGAATATTTGCAGCCAGTTTTGTCTGATCTTCTGCAGTCGCCATATTTCATATTAATATGACGGATGAGTCCGAAGAGGTAATCTATCCTCTCAGGTCAGTTTTGCCATAAGCATGAATCCAGATTATTACCGAAACCACATGGTATCTTAATACACAAGTGGAGCAAAATGCATTAGGGAACTATTCTGACCTATTGGTAATGATACATATTGGACTTATATTGGTCAGGAAGATATAGTTGCTATTGATTGCTGTTCTGCTGCTGTAAACACTCTCCTCGTTTGAAGCTAGTGAATTTCTGGACAAATACAAAAAATATGAGTTTTGACCGGAGTTGGAACCCCTCTGTAACCCCATGACTTAATATGGTGCTGATGTCTTTGCTGATCAGTCTCCATGTTACCTGACAACTTCTACCCTAGAGCCTTCTAAGGATGTTCTCCCTCTTCTTGGAAGAACTAAGGAGGCTGGTTGTAGAGATGCTGCACAGAAATGGTGGCCTCACAGTACGTAAGACTTTAGATGTTGAAGAGGGTGTGAACACTTAGAAGAAGCTGTAGAATACAATGAATTAACATTTTGTGACCGTGTCTTATTTGCCAAATGAGCAGGTGAAAAGTGGAGAAGTAGGAGTCCACCAAAAAATTTTCAAACCAAGATCACCACTCAACGGTATTAGCAGACTCGAAAGCAATCCCTCGTGTGTTGTCCTTTTCTCATCCACCAGAAGAAAATGCTCTGGCCTTGCACCTTTCAGTAAGGTACTACAGAAACGTACGTAGCGCTTAAGTTCCGCCTCAGGCTCCTACACAAAGTACTCTAATGTAGGACCTTATTTCCCCACAAGTGGATGAAATTGTGTAGAACTTTGGGTCATAAAGTCCCAAGTAACATACTGTAAAGCACTTACATAAAAAGTCAGCATGCCGTGCAGTAGTCTGACCACTGGGTTTCATGCTGTTGGCTTTTTTATTTTTAAAGAACGAAGTTTCTTCTGGTGGAAAAGAAGAGGCCTACATGCAAGGGATTGTCTGTGAGCTGGCTATCTAAAACCAGCATTACGAGGTCAGGTGCTTTTGCCTATACTGAGAAAAAGCTGAATTTAACACTTTTGCTCAGTTACACCACAAGTCGTTGCGATTTACTGGCACAAAAGCAATGCAGTAAAGTAGGTCAATGCATAATTGATATTTCTTGTAAGCAGAGTACGGCTGGTATCACCCGAACCCATTATGTCTTTCTGCAGGAATCGGATCCTATCCTGTGAAATCAGTACAACCTTTCTCAAGATCAGCTTTACCAATGTCACAAGATAGATCCAACTCTAAGTTGTTGTTTTTCTAACACCTACAGCATAAATATATCCATGTCTTACATTTTTGTGTTTTGGTAAAGTTTTCAAAGACAGATTGAGTTATCTGTGAGAGGTCAGGAATGGCGCTGTACAGAGCCACTGTCAAAATGACGTTGGCCTCTTCATTCTTGTAACTCTACAGATATGCCATAATTTGCTTAGCTTAGACGATGTGGGTGGTGTCACTTTTTACTTGTTTTCATGAATGTCTTGTTGATGAGAGGGCAGTATGACATTGGTATTATCATCAGTGGAACAAGGGTCTGTCCATGGGCCACAAAACCAACCAACTTCATCCATGAAAAGTGTACTAATAGAAAGCAAAATGTAAAGGATGCAAAGGTGTTGAGAAAACAAGCAAATCATGAGAAGGGAGACCTTGTAAACCCTAACGTCACATAATGCATATCATGCGTTTGTCATCTCCAAGACATAGAAATGGCAGGTGTCATACTCACATTAACCAGCAGTGTCATGGTTAATGGAGTCTTACTGCGGCTTTTTTAAGCTTGTTCTGCTCCTGGAGTCTTCTGGTCTTTTCACGGAAGCTGCTTTCGGTGGAGATTGAGCGACCTTCTGTTCGGTCTCTCCTGTGTCTGAAGATATATCAACCAAGGAAAGGAAAGGGAGAGAGGGGTGGAGAGGGTGCAGGAGTTGATCTTTATCTCAAGTCTAGGTCTTCACAAGAAAGACACATACATGGAAATGGATGTAATGAGTCTGGACAAGCTTACAGTTGGCACATACCGGGCAGTCACAAACATTACATCATGTAATCGTGAAGGGTGGACCAGGACGTAGGGTACTATGTTCCTTTGCAGATTATAGAGGCCAAAAGAGTAATAGAGAAACCTACAACATATTTTGAGAGCACCAATATCAGTACTGGCGCTGAATTAAACAGTTTTCTGCTGTAATCAGCTTCTACTGCGTGTAAAATATCTTGGCACTGACGCATTTTCCAACAGAATAAACCCTAACTTGGCAGTCAAAGGGCACGGATGTAAGGTGTAAGAACAAGAGCTCCTCTTCACCGGGTCTCAGCTCTGGCTACAAGAGGGCTGCCCCTCCCTTACAAAAAAAAAAATGCATCGTCACACTACAGACAATTTTTACAAGGTTTGGACCCAATAGTATCAGTCAGCCTATACTATGTCTATTACTGAGTATAATTTGCTCACCATGTTTACCTCTAGTCTGGGAGATTTTTGAATCCCTTTTGACTGCCCCACGTGCCATGCACCACACCTATGACCTATACCTTTTATATTCTCTAGAGAGCCATAGACATGAGCGTAACTACCAGGGTAGCAGACATAGCAATTGCTATGGGACCCAACCACGTGTGCATTATCCCTGTACTGTGACATCACTGTGTCCATTATCCCTGCACTGTGACATCACTGTGTACACTATCCCTGTACTGTGACATCACTGTGCACATTATCCCTGTACTGTGACATCACTGTGTTCATTATCCCTGTACTGACACATCACTGTGTCCATTATCCCTGTACTGTGACATCACTGTGTCCATTATCCCTGTACTGTGACATCACTGTGTTTATTATCCCTGTACTGTGACATCACTGTGCTCATTATCCCTGTACTGTGACATCACTGTGCCCATTATCCCTGTACTGTGACATCACTGTGTACACTATCCCTGCACTGTGACATCACTGTGCACACTATCCCTGTACTGTGACATCACTGTGTCCATTATCCCTGTACTGTGACATCACTGTGTCCATTATCCCTGTACTGTGACATCACTGTGTTTATTATCCCTGTACTGTGACATCACTGTGCTCATTATCCCTGTACTGTGACATCACTGTGTGCATTATCCCTGTACTGTGACATCACTGTGTTTATTATCCCTGTACTGTGACATCACTGTGCTCATTATCCCTGTACTGTGACATCACTGTGCTCATTATCCCTGTTCTGTGACATCACTGTGCTCATTATCCCTGTACTGTGACATCACTATGCTCATTTTCGCTGTACTGTGACATCACTGTGTGCATTATCCCTGTACTGTGACATCACCGTGTACATTATCCCTGGACTGTGACATCACTGTGTTTATTATCTCTGTACTGTGACATCACTGTGCTCATTATCCCTGTACTGTGACATCACTGTGTCCATTATCCCTGTACTGTGACATCACTGTGCACATTATCCCTGTACTGTGACATCACTGTGCACATTATCCCTGTACTGTGACATCACTGTGTTTATTATCTCTGTACTGTGACATCTCTGTGCTCATTATCCCTGTACTGTGACATCACTGTGTTCATTATCCCTGTACTGTGACATCACTGTGTTTATTATCCCTGTACTGTGACATCACTGTGTCCATTATCTCTGTACTGTGACATCACTGTGCTCATTATCCCTGTACTGTGACATCACCATGCTCATTATCCCTGTACTGTGACATCACCGTGTACATTATCCCTGGACTGTGACATCACTGTGCTCATTATCCCTGTACTGTGACATCACTGTGTACATTATCCCTGTACTGTGACATCACTGTGCACATTATCCCTGTATGGTGACATCACTGTGCACATTATCCCTGTACTGTGACATCACTGTGTTCATTATCCCTGTACTGTGACATAACTGTGCATGTTATCCCTGTACTGTGACATAACTGTGCATGTTATCCCTGTACTGTGACATCACTGTATTCATTATGCCTGTACGGTGACATCACTGTGCACATTATCCCTGTACTGTGACATCACTGTGTCCATTATCCCTGTACTGTGACATCACCGTGTGCATTATCCCTGTACTGTGACATCACCGTGTACATTATCTCTGGACTGTGACATCACTGTGTCCATTATCCCTGTACTGTGACATCACTGTGCCCATTATCCCTGTACTGTGACATCACTGTGTTCATTATCCCTGTACTGTGACATCACTGTGTTCATTATCCCTGTACTGTGACATCTCTCTGTCCATTATCACTATATTGTGACATTACTCTGTCCATTATCACTATATTGTGACATCACTGTGTGCATTTCCCCACTATTATTACATCACTGTGTGCCCACTATCCAACTATCATTTTCCCTGTATTGTCACACCACTGTCTGCATTAGCTCTGTGCATTAGGAAAGCCAATCATAAGCTTTTCTGAACTGCTGCTGAGAGCGGTCATGGTGGAGTGGGGCCCCCATTCCAATTTTTGTTATGAAGCCTCATTCACACGGCTAATAGGTGGTCACGTCACAGGGTGCACTCCAAAACACAGGGTCACATCACTCTCAGGAATCGCAAACAAAATCCTCGTCCCTCTGGTTACTTACTACCAGGACCTGAGACTACCACCTAGTTCCTCACACATGAAGTCATAATTCATACCATATGTATGGTGCTGCTCCCATAGTCCGCCAACACAGACTGGTGCTTCCTAAACTGGAAGCCTTGTTGGATGAGCCTCATTAACCACCCAATTGTCTGAGAATCAGAGGGAAAGACCCAATGTTCCCAGACTTTAGTTTCCCTCCCAGATACACTATTTTAGTGGAATTCTGGAAGTTCTGTTGTCCCATAACTGACATTCTGACAGCTACGTTGCCACCTCTCTGGCATTCTGGCAGCCGCACTGCCACAGTGGATATGCACATTAGACTAAGGTCAGCCAGGCCTACCGGTTTGAGTAGGGACCAGCTGACCATCTACCATGTATTGGATGCTCGGCTGATGTTTTTTTAAAAAAAAGGTTGGGCATGTTGATTAAGCCAGGGGTGTCTGGCGGTGGCTTATTCTGCTCTCCTCATTTACAACACATGCATGCTTGGCTGAACAAAGCATCCATGTGCAGGGTTGCCAACTGTTCAGAAATTTCTGGACAGTCTGTAAAAATAGTCAACTTTTTTCTTGTGTCCGTGAAAAAAAAAAAAGATGTGTCCATGATTTTATTTTTATTGTTTTGTGGCTGGTGGTACTTGAGTAGATTTTTTTGGTGGTAATCATCATCACTTTACAGCTCACAGCAATTGCTGGTAGTGAGTTCCTATCAGTACATTGAGCTATAGACATGCATTACTTATGAGCTTTATCATTCATTATAGTTTTCCAATTTGTCCGTAAAAAAATGTCTGTGATTTTTGGCATAAATTGTCCACAAAAATAAAAAAATTCTGATTTAGCAACCCTGTCCATGTGTATGGGGGGTCAGGAGGAATAGCTATTCAGCCAACAGCTATTGAATGGCCACCCTTATAGAATACAGTGGCTCGTGGAGATACCATAGCAAACAGAACATGCCCTGAGCAAGAGGCCTTATTTATGGACCAATGTCCCAATTATACATTGTTTAATGATTTCTATGGCGTCAGGTTATATTATCGTGTCAGGATAGACAGAAAAGGATTGTCTTCTACAAAAGACCCGTATGCAATGGCCCATAGAAACTATGGGATCCCATTCAAGGGTTTCCATTTATGGTACAAATGCAATATAACAATTAAAACACGGTAGTTAGTTACTCGCTGTAATAAATAGTCTTCCTCAAACGAATCACGGGCTTTATCCATCATTCTGACCCTCAGTGGAAAAAAAAAAGATGACTGACACTAGACTAAAAAACATGGTGGCTACATGGTCCAGCATTGGACCAGTGCCATAATTAGGCTGCCAGTACCTTCATCATATGGCCTGATCCAATGCCGAAACACGTCACTTCCATGTTTTCTACTTTCATGTGGTTTTCATTCCTATAAACCAGATGGCATCACAGTCATGTTTTAAAATCTGGTATCAGTCATCTTTTATGGAAGATGCATATAGCAAGGCTCCAAAAGAGAAGATTTTTCCAGTGATGGTCACATTCGCTGAGACACAATCCCAAGTGTTTGCGTCTGAAGTTGTCCACCATTACCCTCTCAGGGTCCAGTTGACTTGACTCAATATGCAAAATACCATAGCAGAACCCAGACAGGTGAGCTTCTGAGTCTGACCACCTTCTCAGCACTACAATATTACCTTCGAGGCATGCTCTTGTTATACCTTCTACCTTTTGTATTCTGTCATTTTTCACTTATCCATCAGATGTTCTTGAGAAAGAACTGTGATATGTTCCATCACCTGCCATATTACAGAGATATTCTAGTAGAGAATACGGTGGCACACAGGATGATATATTGCTCCATAATAAATTCATTTTTTTATGTCTAAGAATCTTAGGGTAAGTTTACACACAGTAGAAAAATTGCACTGCCAAGATTACTGCAAATCTGTGTCCTTCATGTGGATTTTGTGGTGGATTTTACTGAGCGTCCACCACATGGAAGATAACGGACATGCCACAGAGTTAAACATTTGTAGAATTTTACCATCTATTGTGTTGTACTGTAAATTACAATACTTTCACTTTTGCAAATGGTATCAAAAGTAGGCTTGTGCTTAATGTAGGAGTGTAGGGATTGAACCCCCAAAAAAGACCCATGAGACTCAACCCTCGCACAAGAATTTACTCTTTTTTTGTCTACATGAAGCAACCATACTGGACATAGGTGCCCAAACAAAAGAGGAGACATATGCAGCAAAACATGACGCATCTACAGCAAAAAAAAAAAAAAAAAAAAAGATATATTTTAATTCGTTATTTTTCTCTTGCTATATCCATGGTTCTTATTTTGCTCCAGAAGTGCACTAATGTATCAATCAACTGTTGCCATCATGTTGTCCATCCTTATCATAGCACCACTACACATATTGAACTCATCCGTGCAAATATCGTAGAATTGATGCAGATCACTGCTATGGCTTTCATAACATGATGGGAACTGTTGTTTTGAACCAGTAGGAGAACATAGTTTGGAGATCACTGCTATAGAACATCAGTTGGCAACCCACCTGATAACATTTTGAAGTCAACATATACTAGTTGACCCATGGATCATGTGAACATCTCCTTAGCTCCATGCATGATATTACTACAATAAAGCAGAACATAATCCTTGAAGGCACCATGCAACAAAAAATACAGAACCCTGGATGGACACACTCTTGTATAAACAGAACAATAGCTATGGACACAGGAGATCCTATACTAGTTCATATGATCCATAGGTCAACATCTCCTTAGCTCCATGCATGATATTACTACAATAAAGCAGAACATAATCCTTGAAGGCACCATGCACTGCTCCTGTACATCACCTAGTCCTTTTGATTAAACTGGGGCTCATGACATCAGTGGTCTCCACTCTTTATCCCCTGATCAATTTGACAAAAAGCAAATAAAATTATTAAGATTCCGTTCTCTGTACTGAAGGACTTAAAGAAGTCATTTTATAACTAAAAACAGAAAAGTAGAGACATGTATTCCACATTTGAAAATGTCAAAAAGTCATGAGAATGGATTGGGAGCGTCAATGAACTTGGCGGTGCCAAGCAGCACGTGAAAGGGACCTCATTTGTATGTTCGCTATAGGGTCCCTACACACCGCTGATTAAATTGTTTTCAGAATTAGCACTTCCTAGATCCCACACAAATTCTTGGTCAAGTAGGTAGCGTGTTGGTGGAGAGCACCTACTTTTTACCAAATCAGAAGAACCGTGTATCCACCAAAGCTTGCTGATACATGGAGAGGAATGCGCTTCCTTCTACTACTTGATAATATATTAATGTTTTTCCATGACCAACCTCAACACCCACCGATCCTGATAGTCAATGAGCTGTGGGACTGGTTCATATGGAGTAGGACCTCTTCACTAAGATGAATTTGAGTTATCAAACCCATTTAAAAAAGTCTCATTAGTGGGAGTCCAGAAGATTGGGGACCTACCCACCAGACTCTTAAGACATGACTCATTAGCATTTTCTAGAAGTCTATAGTTTAAATTAAAAAGATTCAAATGGCAGAGGAACTCAAAAAACCGAGCATCTACATCCCATACCTCAACAGGTCGGTCCTTCTTCCGTGGTGGTTTGTGTATAGGGGGCTGCTTCAGTATAACAATTCCACCATCATCTTCTTCATCTGAAATCATTTCCTGTGTCTCATAGGATGTGTCACTGGTTGTCTCACACTGATCCACCTCTACGACAGTTTTTACATAGAGCTACACATTAAATAAATATGAATATAGTCAAAAGGTAAAACGCTGCATAACGAGCAGGTTATGGAATATCTAATGTTAGTCAGGTCAGTCCAATTCTCTACACAAAAAAATGAGTTTTAGTCACAAGAAGGGGCAATAACTTTGCGAACAAGGGTTATAGCGTGTGATTTTGTCAAAAACAAAATAATTATACAAACATACTGCAAAAAGAACAAAAACTACAGAACCCTGGATGGTCACACTCTTGTATAAACAGAATTATAGCTATGGACACAGAAGATCCTCTCACATTCTAGGGGAGGTGAAAATCTTCCAGGAGGCCAAAGATGATACTTTATTTTTTACATCTACGCTAAAAGCAAAGTTTTAACTGAGAGTGTACAAACTAATGCAACTGGGGTGTATAGACGTTTGCACTGACTGATAAAATGGAGTTCCTCTCGTAATAAAAATATTGAACAATGTTTTGGGAAATCCTGCTCCAAAATGACGACTGCTCTTTAAATGCAATCCTATTCTAGAGTGGATAGGACTTGAGCGCAATCCAAGTCTGAATGTTGTCAAACACTTAATAACTACCATTAAATGGAGATGGGAAGCTTTCCAAATATTACTCTTATTTTTCCAGACAGGGCATAAATTATGATAGAAGCCAGTAGCAATGTGAATATACTCTCCTCAACATCGAAATTGCAACACCAAGAAGGAAAAGCCATACAGTTAGGAAAATAGAGGAACTAGCAGGTATTGCTTAGATTTGCAGTTGATTAAATTTTCAAGCACCTAGCTCCAATCTGTGGCATGTGAAAAGAACATAAAAGCCAGATTAAAAATGTTTTTTTGTCACATGTCATGTGAGATGATTATGTGATGCCTCCTGCTCGTCGTCGTGCCTTTGTTGCAAATTGAGCCTGTCCCCGAGGTTGGAAGTACAACGACAAACTGAAATGACAGCAAGAGGTGCACAGAGGCGAGGGATCGTCTGATTAGAAGAATGGCGTGTAGTGATCCATTCTGTAGACTGCAGATGAAATTACACGTCACATCCCAAGCCCTGGAGGCTGTAATGGAACTCTATCCTCTTCAGTGATGAGTCCTTCTTCCTGCATTTGACTTGTGGGCAACACGATGAAGAGGCCTTCACAAGGGAACATCACACTGGTCCAATTCCCGGGATTAGCAGTAGAACCCCTCTAGCCTTCATTTCAGGTACACTAACAGCTTATTACAGTGATTTGGTCATGGAACCAGTGGTGTGGCCATTTCTCCAAAGGAGATGTTTTTCAACAGGCCAGCGCCCGGCCCGTGCTACTGTGAGAAAACTGCGTGACCTGAATGTGCTACCATGGCCTAGGACATCTCCAGACTTGACTCCAATAAAGCACATCTGGGACATTATTGGTCGGCAATTACAAAGGAAGCTGCCAGCAGTGGATCTTGATGATTTCCTGTCACGACCATGGTCATGGCCGTGACTCCTGGAACCGTATGCAGTTGCCTGCGGTCTTGTCTTGTTGTTCAATCACAGGTGTGGGCTGAAGTAGTTAGCCTCACGTGTGGTTGCCGCTGGCAACATGATCTTATTTGGCAGTATAGCAGCCGGAGCAGTCGCTAGGCAGCTTGCTGTCAAGTGCATGCGGTTGCACCTGGCAACCTGTCTATGTATGTGTGCACTTTGTCTGTTTGGTGTGCACGGGGTTTATATGTTTGTGCACTTCCCCTTTAAGTGGCTTCACTACCTTGTCTGGCGTTGGAACGGTTAATTGAAAGGGTTAATTCCCTTTCCAGTGTGTGTCTGTGTGGGTGTGGCTACTTGGGCTATTTAGCCTCAGTTGAGACCTGAAGCTGAGGGGTACTCCACCCTTGTTGTAAGCTGGAGTCATCCTCCTGGTCTCTAATACCATCCGTCCAGTGAGGGCCACCCTTGTGGTCATAAACTATATGTCTGATGTTAATTTTATGTTTGTGTGGTGTTTATCTTTCTGCAGCTTTAGATCTGGGATCCTGTGTGTTTATGTGTGTGTGCTGTGTCCTTTTATGTTTGGTGTGGACATTCAGCATGTGAGCATGGGATCCAGTCAGTGTGTCTGTGGCAGGTAGTTGTGGAAGTGGTTTCACTCACCTGCCATATCCATAGGCTGTTTATGTTTCCCCTTCCTTGCAGTTTGGCCAGTTTAGACTCCTGTTCCTCCGTGTCTAGGAGGAACAGGTTGTCTTACCCAGCTCCTAGCTCAGGAATCTGCTGAGGACTAGTAGGGACCCGAGGTTCCTGAGTATGAGCCCTCCTACCATCTGGGTTGGCTCGTACAGCTAGGAGTCATGGTCAGAGTTAGGGATGCTGTAGGAGGCGACCTGCTCCCTAATTCTGTTGTCCTGGCCAAGCAGCTTCCACATACGTGTAACATCGCACGGCTGAGGGGTTTCCCCCATCCTCAGCCGTGACATTTCCATACCCAAGTGCATTCAGTGTGGTAGAACATTCTTCAGACAACCATTAATAACCTCATGGATAGCATGCCAAGGCGTGTAAGTGTATTTCTGTGTGTGGTGCTCATACTCGATATTAAATAAATTGAGATGTTTTGAATATTTTGTTAACATTTTTTATTATTTGCATATCATTAACATGTCTACTGATCCTGGGATTCCATGACTTTTCCTTATTAGTGTTGCAATTTCAACATTGAAGCGTGTGTTATAAGAGGATCTAGGCCGGGGAACTTGACTTGCTGGTTACTGGGAATCACACTGGTCAGTCTTTAAAGGGATTCTACCATTACACAGGCACCATATTGAAGTATTAGAGTAAAGGAGTTGTCTGGGACTTTACTATTGATGGCTAATACTTAGAATAGGTCATTAATATCAGATTGGTAGGGATTCGAAATCCAGCACCCCACTGATCAGTTCTTTGAAGAGGGTGCGGTGCTTGGGCAAGCATTGCAGTCTTTTTATTCTTGACTATGTAAAGTGCCATACATTTTGTAGTGGCTGTGGTATTGCGGTTTATAGCAGCTCGGAAGTGAGGGGGACAACCATTAAAGAATGTATAGCACTGTGCCTAGTGTTGAAGAGACTACAGAGCTTGCCCAACAACATGGCCCCTTCAAACAGCTGATTGGTGGGGGTGCTGGGAGTCAGACCGTTACTGATCTGACACGACCTACCCCCAGGACAGCTCACCAATACTAAAGTCCTGGACAATCCCTTTAATGCCTGTAACAAGTATAGAAAGCAAATACTATAAATCACGTAATCACTATTTTACAGCTTACATAAAAATAATCTGCAAACTGCCTCTATATACCCATGCTCTATATGTTAGAGCAGGGGGTAATAAACTGCCCCTCCTGCATTATAGGATCTCGTATAAGCTGTCTGGCAACAAGGTTTATTAAGAGTTTCCAGCAGAATAGTGAGTGCAGCTCTGGAGTATAATACAGGATGTATCTCAGGATCAGTACAGGATAAGTAATGTATGTACACAGTGACTGCACCAGCAGAATACTGAGTGCAGCTCTGGAGTATAATACAGGATGTATCTCAGGATCAGTACAGGATAAGTAATGTATGTACACAGTGACTGCACCAGCAGAATAGTGAGTGCAGCTCCGAAGTATAATACAGGATGTATCTCAGGATCAGTACAGGATAAGTAATGTATGTACACAGTGACTGCACCAGCAGAATACTGAGTGCAGCTCTGGAGTATAATACAGGATGTATCTCAGGATCAGTACAGGATAAGTAATGTATGTACACAGTGACTGCATCAGCAGAATACTGAGTGCAGCTCTGGAGTATAATACACACTTACTAAACTTTTTAAAGGGCATCTGTCAGCAGTTTTGTACCTATGACACTGGCTGACCTGTTATATGTGCACTCGGCAGCTGAAGGCATCTGTGTTGGTCCCATGTTCATATGTGCCCAGATTGCTGAGTTTTTATATATGCAAATGAGCCTCTAGGAGCAACGGGGGCGTTACCATTACACCTAGAGGGTCTGCTTTTTCTGCAACTGCCACGCCCTCTGCACTATGACAGGGACAGGTGTGATGTTTTCTCTGTCTGGTCCTGTCAATTACAGTGCAGAGGGCGCGGGCGGCAGTTGCAGAGAGAGCAAAGCCTCTATGTGTAATGGCAACGCCCCTGTTGCTCCTAGAGGCTCATTTGCATATATTAAAACTAGGGAGGAACGAATCAACTTCGGCAGAATACTGTACCGAGCGAGCGCTACGTACAGTATTAGAATATATTGGCTCCTATGAGCCAAAGTAATTACTTCGCTAAGTCTCGCAAGACTTCTGGTAATAACTTCATAAATTTCTACTGTAAAAACCCATTTCCCAAACTCGGGAACCGAACCCGAGTTCAGGAAATGTTTTTTTTACAGTTGAAATCAATTTATGAAGTTATTGCGCGAAGTCTCGCGAGACTTCGCAAAGTAATAACTTCGGCTCATCGGAGCCAATACATTCTAATAGTGTACAGAGCACACGCTCCGTACAGTATTTAAACAAGCTATTATGCAAATCGACTACGGATGTTTCATCCGAAGTCGATTCGCTCGTTCCTAATTAAAACATCACTTTTCTCAGCAATGCGGACACATATGAACATGGGACCAACACAGATGCCTTCAGCTGCCGAGCGCAAATGTAACAGGTCAGCCAGTGTCATAGGGACAAAACTGCTGACAGATGCCCTTTAAGTGATAACTAAATATAAACTGTAAAACGGTGCTCTGGGGTGGACGTATTCTTTAGGCGGAGAA
Organism: Bufo gargarizans; assembly: GCF_014858855.1. Classification (NCBI taxonomy): domain Eukaryota; kingdom Metazoa; phylum Chordata; class Amphibia; order Anura; family Bufonidae; genus Bufo; species Bufo gargarizans. The sequence goes on from NC_058080.1 coordinate 41,170,997, forward strand.
GTAGAATCCCTTTAATACACAACAAAATGGTTAAAAGACTTCTACACTATCATGCAGACCTGTAACACTTACATTAGGCCCCAGATCATTGGTACATAGGAAAAAAAGAAAAAATATATTAAATTTGCCCCATAAAGTGACATAAATAAGGAAAACAATTCTTACATTTTCATTTTATGTATGTTTACATGCAGGTAGAAGGCACGCAAAACCCACTTTAAACCTGCCTGTTGGGCTCCATTCACACAGTGTTTGGTGTATAGCTCCTAACGTATAGTCCGCAGGTCTCTTCCATTAGGTCTGCCATTGACTCTCAGCTGGAGACTGATCCCCAACTTGCCAAGACCAGTAGGCAATATTTTAAAGGGGTTTTCTGGGACTTTGCACAGGTCATCAATATCCGATGGCTAAAGGGGGCAAAGCTCTCCGACAATAGACAATCCCATTTCAATGGGACGGATATCTCCTAAACAAGTGTACAGGAACGAACCGTCCCATTGAAATGAATGGGATGGCTTGGGTGTAATTACACCTGCTCACCACTGCAGATGCGACGGCGAGCAGGTAAACAGTGAAGAAGAGGCAGCGCTGGCAGGGAGCGCGCTTTCTCTTCATACAGCTGATCGGCGGGGGTGCCGGGTGTCGGATCCCCCCCCCCCCCCCCATCTGATATTGATGACCTATCCTGAGGATAGGTCATCAATAAATATAACTTGGACAACCCATTTAACTATTTACCGGGCATAGCGCCATACATTTGGTAGTGGCTGCGTCTGGTACTGTAACTCAGTATCATTCAAGTGAAGGGGACTGAACTGCAATACCAGGAACAGCCACGACCAAATGTATGGCGCTATGCCTGGTAAACAATAAAGGTACCATAGCTTGGCAGAGTACCGTAGCCCCTTCAGTCGGCTGATCGGCAGGAGTTGGACCTTCGTGGTCATCAATAAAGTCCTGGAAAGCCATTTTAACCACTACATAACCCTCATCATCCTCATTCCACTAATCCTATTCCTAGAAGCTGAGGCATAGACAACGCCGCTCATTAAGGGCAATATCGGAAACATGAAAGGTTTATTTCCAATTGACCGTAACGTCAGATTTGAGATAATATCCTAGTGATGTCCTGTGTAGTCATTAGCCTCCTAGGCACCCAGGAAATGGAGAGGGTGTTATGGGCGGCTGCTAAGTAGCAACTGCAGGCGGAGGCAGTGTGTAGCTAGGGTTGCACCTAAACTCATTGTAGTAAGGGTGTATGCACATGGCGCAATTACCATGAAATAATGGCAGAATGGCGCTTTAGTGCTGAGTGTTCTGCCCAGCAGGGTTAGAAAATGATTCTATTTCATTCTGCCAGGGTTTTGGTATTTCTCAAGTGTTTAATGTGGTTATAGCACCATCTAGCAGTGTTAAGTTGTATTACACTTAGTTTTTCCTGTTACAAAGACTGCTGCATTGTGGGTGGTGCAAAGCATCCTGGGAAAGAGAAGCCTCCAGTCACCAGGACACATCAGCAGAGCTGTCCTTTTGCATATCTCCTTCTTAAACTCCACCATCCTTGTAAAAGCATATCTCTTTTGCCAATCAATCGCACACTTGTACAATCTCTCACTCACGCGCAGAGAGTACAACCTGTTGACCAATAAACAAGTTAGTCTACAAAGAACAGTCCTCTTATTTGAAAGCCAGGAATGGTTTATGCTGAATGTCAGACTGCACACTGTGTGAATGTCTATGAAGACAGAACACTGAGATACCAGGAAAAAATAGTTTTTTTCGTAATTGCATCAATAAACTGCAATTTGACTGCATCCTGTGAACATACTCAAGATTTGTTCTAAAAATTCAAAGGGGGTTGTCCCACGAAAAATGTTCCACCGTTTTCAAACCAACATGTGGATCTGAATACTTTTGTAATTGCATGTAATTAAAAATCTAGTATAGCCAGTGAGCTATTCACTGAAATCTATCTGTATAGTGCCACCTGCTGTTTGTCCTTTTCCTTATTTCTCTGTCCGCTTCACAGACGTGGACACACATGGTCAGTTCTATAGTAACATGTATCTGTAGCGCTACCTGCTGTTTGTTCTTTTTCTTATTTCTCTGTCCACTTCACCGAGGTGGTCACACATGCTCAGTTCCATCCTTCAATTGCCTCCTGAGCCCTGATAGGGAGAGAGCTCCAGCAGAAAGTACACGCCCCCTGTCAGGGGTGTTACTTGAAAATGCTGGGACCCTAGCAAACTTTTAAAAGTCACTCTCTCCTCCCCAAGTAAATTTTAGAACCCCAGTGAGAACTTTATGTACTGGATGACACAGGACTTGACCCATTAAATCAGACTTGCTTTGCATGTAACGAGGTGGCTGATTTTATATAAAATCTTGCCACTTTTCAGTAAGTTTATGATTCCCAATTACAAATGATATTTCCAGCCTATTGGAAAATGAACAGACTGACCTGCTGAAGGACACTGAGCTGGATGTGGGAACTATTAGGACTAATTATAAGAGGTTATAGGATCTGATTTCTTTTTTATGTTTAAGAAATAGCACCACTCATGTGCATATGATATGTCTGCTATTACAGCATTCACTGCAGACACAATCAATGGAAAGTGGTGTTTTATCTGGAAAAAAAAGCACTTTTTTTTAAATCTCATACAACCAGGCGTTGTCCCATTACAACAACTTGTCCCCTATTCACATGTATTGTAAGAGTATTTTGTAAGTACTGATTGGTTCTTTTCCTTTAATTCTGTTCCCTTTTATTATTACCATTCTGTGTAATGATGTGCCTTGCAATGTAGCGGTTTAGAGAGAGTACCCATCCCCCACTATGCTCATAAGAACACATTCCTGAGTGATCTCAGAGACATGCATGTTACACACTGGAGGAGGGCCTGATGGGAATAACTGTGGTCTGTACTAAAGCGCCATTCTGCCAATTAATCCGGATTTGACCAGGCACTTCATCCCAGGTAGGATGTAGGTATTGATTTGCCCTAGCTATTGTACACCCTGGGGTGTCGGTCATGTGTTCTAACTTAGTAGAGAGCCATGTGTTATAGAATGATCGACCGGAACCCTACCACAGATTTAGGCTAGTGATGTTTATTCACTTTTTGTTATTCTGTATGTGATTTGTTTGTGTTATCGTATATTTAATCACACTTAAATATATTTATTCACTCGGCCTGCGTAAGCTTATTCATTCTCATATCTTTTGAATTCACTTTACGTCACATCACAGGATCAGGGATAAGTGTCTGATCAGTGGGGGTCGAATTGATGGGGCCCCTGCTGATCACAAGAATGGGAGTCTGTGCTCCACTGTTTGAATGGCCTGGTGGACACATAAGGGGAGATTTATCAAGAACGGTGCTATCTGCGCTGGTTTTAATATCCCCTGCAGACTCAGGCCTCATCATAAATTAGGGACATCATCCAGCAGTCCTTGCACCTAAACAGAAATCTACGGCAGCTCTAAGCGACTTTTTAACGCCACTTTTCAGGTGCACCTCTATTGGGTGCTGAACATGGCCGAGCACTTGCACATGTCTTTACCGTTCCATTCAAACTGGGAACACAGGCCCCCATTCACCTGGGGCCACAGTGGTTGGATCCCTGATGATCAGACACTTATCCCCTATCCTGTGGATCTTAACAGAACAACCCCTTTAAGTGAAGAATGTGGTTGGATCTTATCCAAACATTTTGGTCTATCTGTTTTCTAGGGATTGTCTCATAAAAGACAACTCCTTTTAAAATGTAGATGCCCTACATGCAATACCAGGATGGCTAGAATCCTCTATGGTCCTCTATGGCTAGAATCCTTCTATGGTCCTGCTCATAGAAGGAAGTCCCAACAGGTGGAACCCCCTCTATGATGTCTATATTCCCCAACTGGGCATATGAGCAGGGGCTGTCTTTATAAGAGAGGGAACAGTAAAGCAATATTTACAATATAAAGCATAAAGCAAAGGAAAGTGGACGGGCTTTATGGTGTGACACTACTGCTGCGCTCAGACACTTACGCTGGTTTCACACGGGCATTGCGGAAAAAGATGCGGGTGCGTAGCGGGAACATGCGCGATTTTTCAGCGTGAGTGCAAAACATTCATAGAAGTTCGGGTTTGGGTTAGATGTTGTGTAGATTGCATTATTTTCCCTTATAACATGGTTATAAGGGAAAATAATAGCATTCTTAATACAGAATGCATAGTACAATAGCGCTGGAGGGGTTAAAAAATAAATAAATAATAATTTAACTTACCTTAATCCACTTCTCTTCTGTCTTCTTCTTTGAGGAATAGGACCTTTGATGACGTCACTGCACTCATCACATGGTCCATCACATGAACTTTTACAATGGTGATGGATCATGTGACGGACCATGTGATGAGCGTAGTGACATCACCACTGGTCTTTTTCCTGTGCACAGCAAAGATGAAGACAGAAGAGAAGCCGGGCTGCGCGAACAAGGGAATTAAGGTGAGTTAAATTATTTTTATTTTTTTTTAACCCCTCCAGCCCTATTGTACTATGCATTCTGTATTAAGAATGCTATTATTTTCCCTTATAACCATGTTATAAGGGAAAATAATAGAGATCGGGTCTCCATCCCGATCGTCTCCTAGCAACTATGCGTGAAAATCGCACCGCATCCGCACTTGCTTGCGGATGCTTTTATTTTCACGCAGCGCTATTCACTTCTATGGGGCCTGCGTTGCGTGGAAAACGCACAATATAGAGTATGCTGGGATTTTCACACTACGCACAAGTGATGCGTGAAAATCACCGCTCGACTGCACAGCCCCATTGAAGTGAATGGGTCCGGATTCAGCGCGGTTGAAATGCGTTCACCTCACGCATTGCACCCGCGCAGAAATCTTGCCCGTGTGAAACCAGCCTTAGACCTCTCCCCACCTCTGCTCCCTCTCACAGCACACAGCCTCCCATAGACATTGAGGCACAGATACTGCAGCTGCACGCCCTCCTCCTCATATATCATTTACAGTATTACACTTGATGAAGTTATTGGTTCCTGAACATTTACAGAGAGCCTGCAGACTGGTGAATGGGAACGACGTACCACTGGAAGGTGAGGGAGATGCTACCTTCCTCCTATAACATATATACACAGTTTCATGTAGTCACGTGTACTATTGAGGTACGAGTTAAAGTATACAAATACATCACAGCAATCTCAGCTACACCACACTGCAAAACCTGCATGCAGAGTGACCACAGGGGGTGCTAGACTTCTCTACTGTACTGCTAGGGGCTGACAAGGGCTGTGTTCACACTAATGTTTATCTGTGTGCTTTTTCTAAGATAGGTTTTGAAAAAAATCCTAGATTTTGAGGGGCTCAGTTAAGACCCCTGACTCCATGTTTCCTATTTGCAGCAGAGAGGTGGCCAAACAGGCACGTTCAGTTTCCATCATAGTCTATGGGAGATAGAGAATCCCAGGAGTCCTGATTAGCACTGATGCCTAGGGTCCTGGGTTCGACCACAGACAATCGGCATGGAGTCTGTATGTTCTCCCCATGTTTTTGTGGGTTTCCTCTGGGTCCTCCTGTACTGCAAAATCAACAGACTGATGTGACTGATAATGATCTGTGTACAGTGCGGCGGAATATGTTGGTGGTATATCCGCAGCAGTAAATAAATCCATAAGTAATAAGCAGAGCATACGTATGGACATACTGTACAGTATACATTTGGAAGAATGTCATGTATGTCAGGATTCAGGACTGAGTACAGTCCGAAACGCGTTGACTGGTGTAGGGAGATGTCCTGCTGTTTGTTATTTTTGGACTTATTAAAAAATATTTGAAATAAAAAATTATGGTTTTAAGACCCGAGTGCTGGACCCACTAATATGTTTCTGCATTTGGAAGAGGGTATCAAGGAGCCTAGGGTGAGCAACTGATGGCCATTATTTTCCCACCGCTGCTCTAAAAAAAAATCACAAAAGAAGTTCCAAAAAAATGATGATTTTATGTATAATGATTTCATCACTTGTCCAATATGCATTAAAAAATCTAAAAAAAAACAACAACGCAGCAGACGGACACTAGTGTGAACCCTGTCCTTTACAGCACAGTGGTGTTACTACCAGGCACACAAGGCACTCAGGTTATCAGACTGCTATCACATTACTGTCAGTCCAGAGAAGCCATATCCAGGGCTGTAAGCGGCACAGGTGCCAGAGGGATCACTCACCTCGTATGAATTTTCCAGAAGAGCAACACGTACACACTGTAAAAAGGGCCAACGTCATACATCTGATCATAAAGTGTAATTTATCACTTCCTCTTAGGCTAGGAAGGTTTGATTACATTTCCATGATGTCTTTTCATGGACCATATATTACAGATTGTCTCTACCCTACCTGCAGCTTTCTGCTGAGCTCACCGTCGCCTCACTGTCATGGTATATCAGTAGTAATAAGTCAACCAGACTGGTAATTTTTTCTTGAAGACGTTGCGCTAGTTATCCGATGGGCTTTCTCAATTACAATTCTAACTGAGAAAGCCAGTTGGATGACCTCTTCAAGAAGAAAAAAATACAAGTCCAGTTGACTTACTAGTGATATACCATGACCTAGATGAATGAGAACCTTCACAGACATGTGTCCGATCCTTTGTTCTCAAGGAAGATAAGCCAGAAGTGCTGTGGTCTGGTCGGTTCTGAAGGGTACTAGCTCTGAAGTGCAGTTGGGGATATAAGCTACTTACAAAACGTTAGGGATATTTGGCTTGTGGGTAAAATTTCAGAATGAACCTAAAATGCACTCTAACCTTTACAGGTGACCTGAATGTGACCTTCTCTAAACTTTTGAATGCACATGTCCAACTGTTCAGTGTTTCAGTACGTTTTGCACAACTTGCTGTTCTCTAACAAGGAGCTTAATGGCAAAATAACATGAATCCATGAATCGCTCAATAAATTTCCTGGGTCAATTGGAATGGGTATTTAAACAGTCCTCCTCATCATGCTGTTCACATTTTGACATCATGAGACCAAGATGACACCTAACAATTGATCAACGGTATCTCGCCATTGCGAGGCTTCAAGCAGGATGTTCTCAGACGGAAGTGGCCACTGAGCTTAGAGTGTCACCCAGTGTCATCAGCAGGTTGCAACAGAGATACAGAGAGGTGGACGTCCTTTGGCCACATACCACACTGATGACCACTTCATTGTGAACAATGCCCTGCGGAACCAGATCATGAATGCCACACAATTCCAGACACATTTAAGGGAGATGAGAGACACCCAAGTGTCATGTCAGACCATTCAAAACAGTTTACATCAGCGTGGTCTGTGTGCTAGACGACCTGCAAGGGTACCTGACCACACCACCAGGCACAGGCGTCATCGTCTTGCATGGGCCAGGGAGCATCTACGCTGGACGAGGGATCAGTGGGCCTCAGTGCTGTTCACTGATGAAAGTCAGGGCAGAAATGATGGCCACTACCAATGTTAGAGAAGTTAAGGAGAGCGCTATGCATCAGCCACTGTTGTCACCAGACGAGCCTTTGGTGGTGGTGGTGGTATTACAGTCTGGGCAGGTGTGTCTAGTCAATACAGAACTGCCCTACACTGTGTGAATGGTACAGTGACAAGCCCATACTACTTGAATAACATCATTAATCCAGTCATTGTGCCTCTGCATGAACAACACAGGCCTAATTTCATCTTCATGGATGACAATTCAACAGCTCATTGAGGTCGCATCATTAGGGAATGGCTGCTGGAGACTGGGGAACCTCAAATGGAGTGGCCTGCACTTTCTCCAGACCTGAATCCTATTGAAAACCTATGGGATCAGCTGAGATGCCGTGTAGAGGCTCGTAACTCTGTACCGCAGAACCTCAATGACCTGAGGGCTGCCCTTCAAGAAGAGTGGGATGCCATGCCTCAGCAGACAATAAGTCGACTTGTAAACAGCAGGAGACGTCGTTGCTTAAGGTCACATAACAAGTTACTGAGACATTGACATTTTCTGTTGGGGTATACCCACCACTGGTGTTGGCTTTTGTTTCAATAAATTGATGAGGAAATCGCCATTTCTGCTTCTACTTAAATGCCCGACTTTCCTGATATAATATCACTGTAGTGGGAACTTTTACTTTTTCCATATATATTTTACCTGAAAGCCAAATATCCCAAACTTTTTGTGAGTAGTGTATATACACAGTATGGTTGACTGGGCAGATTATAGACATTGATGGGGGAATTGATCATGAGGGTAATATCTGAAGTTTTGTTGGTGTACTTTGTGGCAGATTTATCAAATGCCACGAGTTGCTTGTGAGATCAGTTTGGTTATCAGATATCCGTATATGAACAGATCTGTCAGTGTCAAAATGATGTCATCGTCATATACTGATCACATAATGATAGGATTATGATCATGTGCTAATGAGGGAGCGCTGACCGCACACATGTCCTCTGTACATAACAGTACTAGTGATCTCACTAATACCAGACGTCGCAGGAGATGTGACAATCAGCTCTCTGTCCCTTTCTCTGGTATACAGGACGCGTTTCATTATGCTTTATTAAGGGAAAGTCACTTGAGCCGAGATTCTCTAGATGAGATGATGTTATAGACTGCGGCCATGAAACAGTCCACTGAAGATCTAGTCTTTTGATGGCTCCTATTTGACAGCAGCAGTGGAGAACCCTGTGTCCACCACAACTGGCACCTTGAGGGACCATTTTGTGGACACGATTGCACTAGTTGTATCTGTGCAGAATATTAGATGATCATAAGAAACACCATCCTTTTATTTAAGCTGCATAGTCAAGTACTGTTCATGCAAGACAGGTTCTCAAAGGCTCTTGTCTTAAAGAGGATCCGTCACCTCTCCTGACATGTCTGTTTTAGTAACTACTTGCATTCACCCATGTAATAACATGTCTGGAGCATCTATTCATACAAATCTATGATGTGAAATTCCTTTATTATTCCTGCTAGAAGTTATGAATTTATTACTGGCAGTTTGCAATGAAGGTCCATATGGTTGTTACCAGTTGGGGGTGTGACTGTGTGACACTATCCAATCAGTGCTGCCAGTGTCAGACTGTGCAGGGACACACCCTCATCTAGTAACATCCATCTGGACCTTCTTAGAAATACGTTCATAACTTCACACATGAATATTAGGGGAATGGCATAACCTAGAGTCATAAGAATAGAGGCTCCAGGATTGATATTACATGGGGGATGAAGGGACGGCTCCTCTTTAAGAAATATAGTACAACTTTTACAGGATTCTTGCCACTTTCTTGACAGTGCAACATGCCCTATTCTTTTGTCTTTGTGGCACAATGTTGGTGCCCCCACAGATTCAGGTCTCCTAACCCTTGACACGGATGCGGTCTACCTTTGAGTATCTCCACACCACCTTCTTAACAGTGCCCAGAGCAACAGATATAAGTGCAGATGCTAAGTTTATACGATAAGTTTAGGCCTATTAGACTGCATGATTATTAGCGCAATTATCGGGAACAAGCGTTCATGGGAATGCCCATTCAGGATAATTGGCTTTTAGAATCGAGCAGGCGGTAAAAGAGCAAACACGCGTTCATCAGTATAATTATCGGCAGCACATCTCCCTGTGTAATCAGAGTGAATTAGAACAGGATAATGCCTGTATTAGACAGGAGATCAGCAAGCGATTGTTGGGAGAGAAGCGTTCCTTCCCGGCAATCGCCTGCTCGCTAGCGGCAGAGACCTCTGCTATTACATGCAGTGATCTCCTCCGCAGCATGGAGAGGAGCGATCATTATGCCATTGCTCGTCCCCATGCTGTCTAGTGTTTGCCGGCAGCACAGCCATGCTTAAAAATCACAATTGCCCGATGAATGAGCGTTTGCCCGTTCACTGGGCAATCGGTGGCAGTATTACACTGCAAGATGATCGCTAATGAGCGTTCATGTGAACCCTCATTAATGATTATTGGCCAGTGTAATACGGCCTTAAGGGAGGAACGACTGTGGTAGCGATCATTCCTCCGGCATCTACTTTGCATCGGCCTGTGCAAATGAGCACCATCAACAAAAGGCTTGGGGAACCCCTAAGCCCCCAACAGCAGAACCCTTGATTGACTGGTATACAGGCTGACCCTGCTCTATTGAACACAGAATCCTGCTGAGAACCGAAATTGGGGTGCATAAAAGACACAGCTGAATCCAACATTGGCCAAATCTGCCAATTTCATCGCCATGCGTATAGGGTTACTTCTCCCAACGGCAAATATCGTGAAGAAGGTTCAAGCATACTGGACTTCAAGACCCCCAATCCTTTGTCTGGTGGCAGCTTTTCTCCCTTCCATTCCCTACTGAGTAAGGGTTACTCAGGTGGGACCATGGGCCTAGACTCCTCAAGATCCCTGTAGCAGAGGGGCACTTGGTGTTTTTCTTTGTGCCAAGCCCTTTACCATTTAGCTTGGAGATATGCTGGTTATTTTCCAGACCTGGCACCTCCAGGTAGGTTCATCTACTCCTGCATCAATCTCACCGCAGAGACACAACCCTGCTAGTTACTAATGAAGTCAGCATTCTCACATTGCCATGAATGGTGGAAGCTATAAGACAGGATGACATGAGGGAGCAGGGTAACACAGGGTCATATGTGTACCAACCTGAGGGTTCGCTGCCCTGCGTTGCGCTTCGGGATAACTTAGCCTTGGTCGATTTGCTTGTTGTCCTTGCTGTGACCGGAGAGGCTGAGGGGCTATCACCACGAATTAGGGAGAGGTCCTGCATGCTGAAGCTCCTTAGTCTGTCTGACAGTGCTCCCTGCCCCTTGGGGGAAAAGAAAATATATGTTTTTTTCAGAAATAGCCATAAAAAGTAGGACACACATCTAACTAAACACTAATTTCATCCAAGAAACACCTAATTGCACTGGATTTTAATGATATTGTACAGTTCTAAGGGTTGTCAGGAATTAGAAACAGCGCCACTCTTGTCCTTGGTCAGTACGTGGCATTGCAGTTCAGCCTATCTCTGTATGCATTTGGGGGTCTTAGTGACCAAGCATAATTTTTTCATTGTTGCATTCCAAGAGCTAACATTTTTTTTCAGTTTTCCATCGATTGAAGGCCGTTAGAAGGCTTGTTTTTTATTTTTTGGACATAACTTACTGATTAACTTCTATTAGTTCTTTCTAGGGAGGGGTGAGAGTTTTTACATAGTAAATTTTGAGACATTCAATTTGCATAATTAATAACGATAACTTTATTCTCAGGGTCAGTACGATTACAGCTGATACCAAAGACAAATAGTTTTCTTTAGGTTTTGCTACTATTGCACAACCCCCCCCCCCATTTTTTAAGAAAATGTTTTTGCATTGCCGCATCTCAAGAACCATAACTTTTTTATTTTTTCTCTCTAAAGCTGTGTCAGGGCTTGATTTTTTTGCAGGATGACTTTTCATTGGCAGCATTTTGGGGTAACATAACACTTTTTAAATCACCTTTTATTTAATTTTTGTTCATGGTGAATAAGTAAAAAAAAAAAAGCAAATATGTATTTTTTTTATGCTGTTCACCGTGCGGGATAAATTACATGATAATTATATTGTGTGGAGCAATGCCAAATATGTGGATAGGATATTTTTTTCCATTGAAGAGCATTTTTTTTAGGGAAAATGTTTTTTTTCTTTCTTTCTTTTACTTTAGAGATTTTTTAAAATAAAACTTTAAGAGGGTAATTTATTAAGACCGATGTTTAAGACGCCGGTCATAATAACCCATATATCTGGAGGTGGATCCGCTGAAGTCATGTAAAGACGCAGGCCTCTACATAATTTCGGTGGATCCTCCACCAGTTCTAAATGTAAGAAAGTTTTCTTGCTGTCTTACATTTAGATCATTGGCTACACCTAAAACAGGCATAGAAAAAGTTAAATGAGACGGGCCTACCGGCCCTTCCCTTCCCCACGCGCGCAACACCCACTGTTTTAGACCTGGCGTGAGCGGGAAAAAGTCGCAGTTTGCAGGGCAAAGGACCTTTGCGCCGCAATCTGCGCCAGATATATGCCTAATTTAATAAATATAAATTGAGGAGGCACAAACATTTTAAACAACTTGATAAACGCCAGAGCCGTGAACTAGGTATTCCTATGGATTTGTTAGCTGATGTCCGACTAATATATGACCTTAAAATTGAAACGGACTTAGAGACGGTCAAAGGACCGTTCACTAAGCTAAGACTTAAGAGTAACAAGATGCCTCCCAATACAGGTGAAATTTCTTGTATAGATGTCTTCCTTAAAATGGTATTGAAGGATTTTAAAGGATTAAAATTACCAACCAACTATTGTAATTGTGGTCAAGTCATGACCACCGCCATTTCCAATCTTGAAAAAGACCCCAATATAATAATAAAACCATCTGATAAAGGGGGAAATACGGTGGTCATGAATTGTTCTCAGTATAAGTAAATGTGCAAATCCCTGCTTAAGGATAGGGACACATATGAGATACTAACCAAGGATCCAACAGATACTTATAGATGGGAGCTTAAAGCAATTTTGGATGAGGCCAAACAGCTCCAACTTATCACATTGGATGAATATAATTTTTTGCTACATCCATTTCTTCCTAAATTACACAAAGGGCTTACGCCTTTAAAAGGCAGGTCCATTGTGTCAGGGATCGGGAATGTTTGCCAAAATATAGGCATCTACATCGATCGAGTATTAGCTCCTTTTGTTTCAGCGTTACCATCATATACTCGTGACACAACTGATTTGTTGAAACGAATAGAGAGAGAGTCCAGCCTCCTTTCAGGCATCGATGTGGAGGCACTATATTCCTTGATCCCTCATGAACTGGGGATTAAGGCTGTTGACCAATTTTTGCAGACTCCTGGCTCGTCAACACCGTGCCCACAGCCTTTTTGTCCTCCGTATTCTTGAATTTGCCCTGACTAAGAAAGTTTTTAGCTTTAACAATAAGCTCTACCACCAGCTCAGGGGCACCGCGATGGGGAGCTCTTGTGCCCCATCGTACACTAATTTGTTCCTGGGCTGGTGGGAGGAGACGATTGTGTTTACGGATGAGACATTGGAAGCTACACGTACAATAGGCCTGTGGGCACGGTACATAGATGACGTCTTCATTATATGGAATGGAATTAAGGCCGATTTTGAATCCTTTGTGATGACTCTGAATTGTAACCAGATTGGACTAAGATTCACTTGTGAATCTGATAGCTTTTCGTTACCTTTATTGGGCGTTAGTTGCCCTTACACCTCTTTACCTCCTTTTAGGTCTAACTCTCAGAGCCTATCCATCTATAGCTCTTTTTTAATATACAGGGATAATTGCTATCTGACCCTTAGCTATATCTGATTATTACTTTATTATTTTGTTTTTGTAAACTCACAAATGTAACGGATTATATTTAATAAGTGTGGTGTATTTTGAGAAAAGCATCCATAAGTATAACCCCACTGCCAGCCTTGTACCCTGATTGGTAATTGCCTCACAAGTTTCCCAAAATCCGCTTTTTCTCCCCCCTTTTGGGTGTGGGTTGTATTGTAACCATTGACACTTTCATCTGCGTAATTTCTTAGCACCCGGGATGCTTTGCCTCTGTGCTGGCGTCCCGGTTGCTTAGCACCCAGACGCGCCCTCTTCCTTCACCGAATCTCCGCCTCACGTGATCCTTCCAGGGGTCACATGATCCGGTCACATGACCAGAACGCGGGTCATGTGACGGGGTGCGTCCTTATAAGACGGCGCACTAGATCGCACATGGCGCTGCCAGGCGACTCCCCCGTCAACATGGGGGGTACACACATCCTGTTCCACTGACAGGTCTGCGGTTTTTGAGGTGTACGCCACATTGGCTTAGTATCTGGGCATCTCCTCTATATTTTGGACCTAATCCCTTTTTTTTTTGTCATCATTGCCCCATCATTTTTGTTATGTTTCATTATTTTTTTCATGACATTGGAGGGCAAATTACCCCTATATTTGGAGTCTCCCCTGATGAGTTATCTAACGAAACGTGGCACGTCGGGACTTCCTTTTTGAGGGTTTCTATAGGGATACTGCCCGGGTATAGGGTCAGGTATCCGGACAGGGTCGCCCTTTTCGGGGCGAGTGCTCTGTATAGATAGGCAGGCCATTCCTAGCCCCCTTCCTTGCACTTAGGGCAAAATAGGGATAGTTTCCCGACGCCTACTGTATACAACTGCTGGTCTGACACGGAGATCCACCATTATCTGGAACCATCATTCTGCATTTTGAAACCACCCTGCACCACAGGACTGGGAAGATTGTTCCGATTTTTATATTATTAACAAACGGTGGATCTTCAGGATTGATATACTGGTATTGTAATTTTATTGCTTATTTGTGTTGGTTGAATAATGGTGTAGTCGTCATTTTAGTATTTATTATTCAGATTAAGGCCGAATGCACACGGCCGTGTTTCACGGCCGTGAGCGGTCCGTGGTAACTCGGGCTGGATTCCTGCTGAAAGCAGAAGCGCACAGGCGTCATTGGTTGCTATGACGCCGTGCACTTCTGCTCTCAGCAGGAATCCAGCCCGTGTTACCACGGACCGCTCACGGCCGTGTGCATACGGCCTAAAGGTTACGTTTTACCGTAATTCCCCTCCCCTTGCTAGGGGCTTTTGTTTTCTAATCTTCGACAAAGGCAAGACCACCTCTTCCAATCAGATATTAATGGCTTCTTCTCAGGATAGGAAATCAATATCTTGAAACTGAAAAAAACCTTTAAAGGAGTTGTCCCACAAATGTATAACTCTTTTTACTCTTTATCTGGAGGACTTTCTTTCCTTTCTGTGGGTGGGCAGCAGCTCATCAAGCGCCTGCATCTCCCAGGGTCCCCTCCAATTAGCTCTTGTTAACCCTCTTCCTCTCCTGCGTACAAAATAGTCCAAGAGATATTGTATGTAAGGCACCCACATTTTCCTTCTTCACTGTCTAGACGGAGATATAGCTCCACTATGAGATCACTAGGCCAGCTCTGAGGGCCAGAAGAAAGCAGGGAATCTTCTGCATTCAGTCCACCCCTGAATGCAGGAGAAGGTGAATCAGAAGGATAAACAGCATTGAGCGCAACCAAAGAGGAAAATATAATGTACATAAAATAACAAACAATAGTTTTTATTCCATATACCGTATATTGCAATAACTCATTTGAAATTTTTTATTCATTGCATAGGAATAAGTTTTGTGGTATAACCCCATTAAATAGGACCTGTATTAATGTATATAGTGAGCTCCACCTAGTGGTGACTGTAAGCAGACAGACTTTTAATGCACGGTTTATTGTCATATTGTTTACTAACACATTAGGTATTGTTGGAATATTTTCTTCTTGTATGGAGTGGTCTCTACTTATAACATAGGAGATGCATTTTATTGTATATACATATATCATTTAACTTTGAGAAGAGTTACCCTCCTAAATAAATGGGCTTATCAGCACCCGGCAAACCCGGGCCCACTCAGGTCTATGCTGAAGATCGCTGTACGGGGAATCCCCCAGTAGAACTGACCAGTCAGGACTCTAGTTCCCTGCTTAGGAGTCCCTGCTCTGACTCCATATATGGCTATGTCCATATATGGAGTCAGTGCTATAAACATGAAGGGGGTATCCCCAAGCATTATCAGTATGCTTGGGGACACCCAGTGTATTTAAGTCTAATTTAGCCTCTATTTCTGAAATGTTTCTGCCGATATTTGAACTCACAACCTTCTACATTAGAGGCAAGAACCTTAACGACTGAGCTTTGAAGCTCAATGCTGAACTGTGCTAGAAAAACCTCACAGTAGTTTCTCATGTATTAGGTATTCCTATACAGCAGAAGAATAATTTTATATATTTTTTTGTAATTGTTAAAAAATGTATGGCACAAAATAAATGTGTCATTACTAAAATTGATTTTATATATATATATATATATATATATATATATATATATATATACACATATACACTATATATATATATATAATCATACTTCTCATATATATGAATGCATATTATGTGGGAAACTACTACTGAGGTTTTTATCCATAATATATGTGCAGCAGGTTAACATGAAGCTCTATAGCCCAGTGGTTAAGGTTCTTGACTTTACTGTAGAAGGCTGTGAGTTTGAATCCCAGCATAATCATTTCAAAAATAGAGGCTAAATAAAACTTAGACACACCAACCTTTTTAATTTGTGTAACTATTATTTTTTGTTGGGGAAGGTGGCAACCCTAACAGAACCCCTGCTCCCCGGTGACCCCCATAACGTTTTTTTATAGTTATGTCTACAGAGACGTGTGGGGGCTCATTTGAGGGAATTCTGTCTTTTTTTATAATACCATTTTGGGGTGTGTATGACTTTTATTCAATATTCTTGAAAAATAAAATGAAAAAACGGCAAATCAGCCTTTTTTTATTTATTTCTGTTACATCCTTCACCATATGGGCTAACTTTTTTTTATATTTTAATAGTATGGGAGTTTTCGCATGCAACGATGCCCATAATTATATTCTTTTTTGTTCATTTTTGGGGAAAGAGTGGTGATTTTACGTTTTTTTATATTTTCAAAACTTTTTATTTTTTACCTTTTTTTAAAAAAATTTTCATTCAGATTGCAACTTATACAGAATAATGGAAATTGCTCTGTTATTCTCTATAGAAATCACTATATCACAGTTTAGTGCTGCCACCTAGTGGCCTGAATTGGGATATATTAACAATGAGCCTGGAAGCTTTCCCTGATCTCCGCTGGGGGAAAGCGCATCTGAGCATGAAGCCTGCTCTTCTGTTTTTTAACACATTTGACAAATGCCACAAGGGGGCCCACTGAGATTTATCGCCCAAGGGCCCACATCAACCTGGGGCCGGCCCTGCTTATCACAGTACTCATCTCAGCTCCAAGGAGCATGGCGTGTAGTCAGTTCCCATCCATCTCTAATAGACATAGTCAAAACATGTCATTAGAAGTATAAAATACGGCTGGAATATTCTGAGAGTAGAAACCAAATCTTATTTTTTTTAATACTATTTATTTATTCAGTTTTAATACAACATAGAAACCAAATCTTAAGACTCCGGAGACGAGAGTTTATATCACTGTTTTGGCAGCGGATTTATTCCGTGCTGCCAAGTGCTGGCGGGGTTATGAATGATGTTATTCTAGGGATCTCGGTTTGCGACAGGACAGCTCCGATCATGTATAAACTGAAATTAAGTCTGTACCTAAGCCTTATCCTACCAGAGGCAGAACTTGACGATCTTGGGGCTGGATTCAAAATCCATACCGGGGCCCTCTCCACCATCATGCTCCTGGGTAATCAGAGGAGGGCTCATTGAGCCCAGATGTGGCTGCAGCCTCTGCACCCGAGACAAGTTACCTCCTTACCTATGTAAAATCTCATAGCGAGTATTTCCTCTGGGCAATATAAACCCTCAGAAATCATTCTGTCCTCCAATTAAACATTATCTTCACATAAAATATGAATGGGATTTTCAGCTTTTTATGAAAATAAGGCCTTAAAGAGGCAGTGAGGTGCTCAGATCCTGATAACCTATCCTGGGGCTAGGTCACCAACATCAGATTGGCGGGGGTCCAACACCAGGCACCCCTGCCCGTCCGCTTTGGAGATACATGCGAGCAACATGTCCTCTTCACTGTTACCTGCTCCCTGTAATAGCTGGCGGAGGTGCTGGGTGTCACACCCCTGCTGATCTGATATTGGCGACCTATCCTTTGAAGGGGTTTGTCGGAATGACTATGGTATTTAACAGATCTGCTCATTTAGGTATTTACCTCCTGTACATCTTCCCCATATTTTATTCCCCAATTTGGAGCCTCCTGACCCGTTTGCACCATGTAAACCGATCCCTCTGGTTTGTGTTCATTCTGTATGGAGCACTTCCTGTTCCTGTATCCAACCAAACCCATGATGCACTTCTCCTTCCTATACCACAACTCCAGCCCCGCCCCTACCAATACCCAGCCAGTTTATAGCTCCTCCCACCCAGCTAGTTATATAGACACTCGCCTATCACTGCCCCTAACAACACCCAGCTAGTTTATAGCCCCACCCGACCTGGTTACATAGACACTCCCCTATCACTGCCCCGCCCAGGGACATTACATCACAGAAAGAGCTATATGGACAAGGTCATGTGACCACAGCCCAGAATGGAAGATAAGAGCAATAGAGAGAAAAAAAATACATTACAAAATTACAGCGACCTTTATAAATGATTATTTTAAAGGATGTGGATGCAAAACAGAAAACCCTTTTAATCGCTGCATCATGAAAAATTCAGCAGTCTTCTAATATATGTGATTCAAGTCCTCACCATTTTCAAGACCTCTGCTTGCTGTCCGTGACGGAAATTTTTTCCAGCATCCTGAAGAGAGCTAATACTTTTCACAACTACAATTGTATCCAGTCTAGACTATTCTCTGTGACTTAAAGGGGTTCTCTGCCTTTTGCTTACTGATGATTCATCAGCTGAGTACACCCGGTCCCTGAGCGAAATCGCTCAGTGACCGGGGTACGATGGCTGCCCTGTACGGCAGGCAGCCATGTTTCCTAGGGGCACAGGGAGGTATTTCCGCCCTCCCCTGCAGCCCCGATCGCTGCTATTGGCTGGATTCCGCAGACATGCGCATCGCATCTCAGACCTGCAGGGGGGGGGGGGGGGCGGGGGCTGTCATGTGGAGGTGACCGGTGCTGAACAAGTCCGCACCGGTCTCCTCCTAGGTGAAGCAGGGGACACCAGTGTTTTGGGTCCCCTGCCAGCGTTGCTATTGGCTGGAACAACGCTCCAGCCAATGGCAGCGCTATAGCTACACAGGAAGAGGCAGAACTTCCCTGCATGCAGCCATTCTAGCTGGTAACTGCAGAGAAGTTCTGTGCCTTTCTGTGCTGCTGTTGGCTTGATGGGACTTGTGGTGCACCACCACTGCAATTTAACCCTTTCCTGCTGAAAGAAGAAGAAAAAAACAAAAGAAGAAAAAAAGAACATCTGGAATAGCTGCACTGATTTATTTTTTTTCATTTGCAGCTGTTCCAGATCCCTAAACCACCCTCTGTCCGCTGTGATGCTGATGGTGCACGCAGAGGCAGTGGCCCTGGGTGCGTTGAAACTGTGCCTCCTGCCAGAGCACAAGAAAAATAATCATCCACGATACCTACCTTCATGTCCCATTTTGCAGGGCGGCACAGGACAGCGCTCTCGAAGTCAGACCAGTGCGACCAGGTTGTTGGTTGGATTGCAGCAGATAATGCTTCCACCAAGTCCAGTCCCAGTAGCCATCCTGATCCTTCTTCCTCCCACCATGGAGAGTCTTGCCAAACAAGTGATCCAACACTCGGATATTCCGAAGAGCTATTTTCAGCGCCATTACTTCATTTGGGCCTCTCAACAAGCCCGCTTGAAGAGGGACATGAGATCTTGTGCCCTAAATTCCCCAAATCTTAAAGGGACTCTGTCACCACTTTCTAACCCCCACTTTTAAAACTATAGTTCTGTCCATGGAGCCCCTGTGATTTCAATGGTGTTGTTATATGCGAAATCCGCAGGCTCGTTTTGATAAAAAAAGCTTTTAACTAACCTGTCAGTCATGAGGATAAGGTGCCCAGGGCGTTTCTCCCGGTCTGAACATGCCGCCAGCCGCCGCCGCCGTTGGTGCCCAGCTCCTCCTCTGCCTTGAATTTGCGCCGCCTGAATGTCAAGAAATACGCCTCCGGCTCTCCCTCAGTCCCCCCTCCTTCTTTTCTAAGATCCCGCGCGTGCGGCAGTGTTCGCGTTATCGGGAGGTTGAGCGAAGTGCGCATGCGCATGCGCACTTCGCTCAATGAGGCTGAATCGTAAAGTCTGCACGGGCGCATCAGGCACAGGCCTGTGCGCACGCGCGAAATTTTGGAAAAGGAGGGGGGACTGAGGGAGAGCCGGAGGCGTATTTCTTGACATTCAGGCGGCGCAAATTCAAGGCAGAGGAGGAGCTGGGCACCAACGGCGGCGGCGGCTGGCGGCATGTTCAGACCGGGAGAAACGCCCTGGGCACCTTATCCTCATGACTGACAGGTTAGTTAAAAGCTTTTTTTATCAAAACGAGCCTGCGGATTTCGCATATAACAACACCATTGAAATCACAGGGGCTCCATGGACAGAACTATAGTTTTAAAAGTGGGGGTTAGAAAGTGGTGACAGAGTCCCTTTAAGCATCCACAGTCACAAAAAAAAGATGACGGTGGGGAACGGCAATTTATTGTTTCACGGGGTGGATGATGATAATGAGACACAGTTGCCACTAAGTCAATGGCAATTTGTGTCTCAAGAGGTTGATGATGAGGATGAGACACAGTTGTCAATAACTGAAGTTGTTGTTAGGTCAACAAGTTAGGAGGATGCGCCGCGTGTGTGGCCATTTCCGCAAGTCATCGTCAGCTTCCGCCGGTCTGTCAACGCTACAGCAACGCTTGCAATTGACAGCTCACCGACTGTTGTGCAACGTGAGCACGCGCTGGAACTTGATGTTCCACATGTTGGCCAGGCTTTGTGAGCAGCAGAGGGCAGTAGTGGAATACCAGCTGCAACATGGTCGTTGCCTTTGCAGTCAGGTTCCGCTCTTCACAAGCGAGGAGTGGGCATAGATGTCTGACCTCTGTAAGGTTTTAAGAAACTTTGAGGAATCAACACAGATGGTGAGCAGCGATAACGCTATTATCAGTGTCACCATCCCACTTCTGTGTCTACTCAAACGCTCGCTGCTCACAATTAAGGCTGACGCTTTGCATGTAGAAGAGATGGAAATGGGGGAAGACATTACACAGGGTGATAGCCAGACCACCCTCAGTTCGTCTTCTCAGCGCAAATTGGATGATGATGAGGAGGAGGAGCAGCAGGAGACGGTTGCCTCCGCTACAGAGGGTAGTACCCATGGAAGTTTAATTCCATCTGTTCAGAGTGGACGGGAAGAAGAGGAGGAAGAGAATGAGGAGATTGAGAGTCATGCTCCTGATGACGACAGCAAAGTCTTGCCTGTTGGGACTCTGGCACACATGGCTGACTTTATGTTAGGCTGCCTTTTCCGCGACCCACGTGTTTTAAACATTTTGAACAACACCGATTACTGGTTGTTCACCCTTCTCGACCCCCGCTACAAAGAGAACTTCTCATCTCTCATTCTGGTGGTGGAGAGGACTAGCAAAATGGTGCAATATCAGAAGGTCCTTGTGGAAAAATTGCTCCAAATATTTCCAGCTGACAACAGCTGGCGGCAGAGTACGTAGTTCCTTGGGCAACCGAGGAGGGTAGACTAGGGGGACACACAGCAGTTCCAACAGAGGCAGGGCAAAACTCTCCAAAGTTTTATGCCACCCCGCCCGCACCCTCACCCTGATGCGCGGCCTAGTGTCACAACGACGGAAATTTTTTGGAAGATGGTGAAGGTGTACGTTGCAGACCGTGTCAGCGTCCTCGATGATCCCTCTGTGCCTTACAACTACTGGGTGTCTAAGCTGGACACGTGGCATGAACTGGCGCTCTACACCTTGGAGGTTCTGGCCAGCCCTGCCGCCAGCATTTTGTCAGATCGGGTATTTAGTGCTGCTGGGGGCATAATAACTGATAAGCGCATCCGCCTGTCAACTGAAAATGCTGACTCTTATCAAAATGAACAAAGCCTGGATTGCCCCTGACTTCTCTAGAGGAAAGCGGCAGAACATAAAGGCACTTTAAATGTTTTTTGTATAATGTACTGAATACACTGTATTCCCATGCACCCCTTCCACCACAAAAAGGGTATATGGTTCAATCTTCCTTTTCTCATCCTCCTCCTTCTCTTCCATCATATCAACATGCTTATTAGTCTGCCCTCGCTCCTAATGTTGTAGAGGGTCAGCTCACCTGCAGGCCCTCGCATATAATGTTTTAGAGGGTCAGCTCACCAGCAGGCCCTTACCTACAATCTTTTAGAGGGCCAGCTCACCTGCAGGCCCTCGCATGTAATGTTTTAGAGGGTCAGCTCACTAGCAGGCCCTTACCTACAATCTTTTAGAGGGTCAGCTCACCTGCAGGCCCTCACATATAATGTTTTAGAGGGTCACCTTACCAGCAGGCCCACAACCATAATGTTTTACAGGGTCAGCTCACCAGCAGGCCCTCACCTACAGTCTTTTAGAGGGTCAGCTCACCTGCAGGCCCTCGCATATATGGTTCAATCTTCCTTTTCTCCTCCTCCTCCTCTTCCATCATATCAAAATGCTTAGTCTGTCCTCGCTCCTAATGTTTTAGAGGGTCAGCTCACCAGCAGGCCCTCGCCCATAATGTTTTACAGGGTCAGCTCACCAGCAGGCCCTCACGCATAATTTTTTCAATGGTTATCTAAGCAGCAGGCACTTGCCCATAATTTTTTCAATGGTCATCTAAGCAGCAGGCACTTGCCCATAATTTTTTCGATGCTCAGATCAGCAGCAGGCACTCGCCCCTAATGTTTTAGAGAGTCAGCTCTGCAGCAGACCCTCGACCCTAATGTTTTAGATGGTCAGCTCAGCAGCAGGCCCTCACCTGTTATGTTTTAGCGGGTCACCAGCAGGCCCTTGCCCCTAATGTTTTTGAGGGTCACCAGCAGGCCATCAATCATAATTTTTCAAGGATGTATGATGCCCTCCATTATGTGTAATAAAGGGTGTATTGTAGTGCATTTTTTTTTTGGCAGCCCTTTCACTTAGTGCATAGGCTTTATGAGTGTAGGAGTCCAACTACATGAACAATTGTACCACAATGTGAATGAGGCCCTCCTTTATCTGATATACAGGTTGTATCGGAGGGCCTCTTCCTTGTAATTTTTGGCAGCACTTGCACTTTATATACAAGTAAATATAAAGGAAAGAATCCTAACGATTTTCCTAACGATTTTTTTCTCTAAAATCAATTTTATCTTCGGTTTGGTGCGTATTATTGTCAGTCTGTAAAAGTGGCGCACTACTTGGACAACATCGTTCCCAGCAGCGATCTGAGAGTCCAAGATGCATCCAGACATCCTCCCCATGCTGCTACCGAACCATTTCGATGGCGTTTTCATCAATTTCTGACCTTTTCCTATGAACCAGACACCCTCCCCTCTTCAGAGCAGGGGGCGCCTGGTTTAATGCTCGGGTTCTCCCATTGCACCCGAGCATCCCAATACTACTCACCACACATCTTGAAATATTCCTTGAGGGGTGTAGTTTCCAGAATGGTGTCACTTTTTGGGGGTTTCCACTCTATGGGTACCTCAGGGTGTCTTCAAATGCGACATAGCTAGAAAAAGCCAATCCTGCAAAATCTGTCCTCCATAAGACCTATGGCGCTACTTCTCTGTGTTTTGTGCATCCGCAATTTGTGGACAGCAAAACTCATACGCCCATCTGAATGAGCCCTTTAGAAAAATAGCTCTAAAGCAATGCTCCCCTGTCTTCTGTTTCCATAACTGTGGAGACTTAGCACTGACTGTGTAATGTAATCAGAAGACAGAGGAGCGTTGCTAAGGCTCAAAATGGGCCACTTTAGAGCTATTTTTCTAATAGAAATGTATGATTTCAATAATTAAAGTATATTACAAAAATGGTCAGTAATATCACTGCCCCTAAAAAAAGAATGACAGTCCTGACGGTCCTGAAATTACAATATAAGTACCTGGGAGATGTCCTCCCGCTTCTATTTTTTTCGGATGGGCTGCTTCGTTCCCCCGCTGTGCCCCCTGTTCTGGTTTCCCGCCTGGTATGTAAATCCATAGCATTGGTACAGGGAGGAGGATACGGCCGAATTTTTAATAAAGTATTATACTGTGTTATTACATGCAACATTACCCTTTTTTATATTTTGCATACATTTGTGAATGTGTGCAAGCCATTACCACATTTTTGCAACCTGCCCAAAAAGGAGGGGGGGGGGGTGTTATTAAATGGGTATCAAGTACATACAAAATGTCTCTGTATCTCTGTATAGTCCAAATATGATCTAAATCCCTTCAGCAGAACAGATCTGTGTCCTGTCATTGTAACCTTTCCCCCAATTATATGGAGGTTACTGTACTGTATACAGACAAGGACTTGGAAATGTACACGTTTGCTTTATCTTTACTATGCATGTAACAAAGCTGCACCAGTTACCTTGGCGGCAGCCGTGACCGCAGCTGTGGCAGCAACATTCAGACCTCTCTTGCCAAAATGTACCAGGGCGTCATAGCTGCGATCCTTTGCTTGGATGAGACACTCGTCAATTTCCTGAAATAAAATAGAAAATTTATTTATTATCAAGAAATTCTAATTATACTTCTAAAATATCTATCTCTCTCTCTCTCTCATGTCTATATCTATCTATCTATCTATCTCCTATCTATCTATCTATCTATCTATCTATCTATCTATCTATCCCATATCTATCTATTTATCTCATATCTATCTATCTCCTATCTATCTAAAGCAAAAATCTGGCAGCACTACATCCAACTTAAACAAAAAGGGTGCACGCCTGAAGGGAATAGACCATTGCCCAATATACAAAGTAGCAAAAAGGCAGCACTCCAAAATCAGCAAAAAAATTAAGAAAATGCTTTTATTCACCCATGTGGATACGCAACGTTTCGGCTCAACACTAGAGCCTTTTTCAAGCTCTAGTGAATAAAAGCATTTTCTTCCTTTTTTGCTGATTTTGGAGTGCTGCCTTTTTGTTACTTTATCTATCTCCTATCTATCTATTGATCTATCTATCTCCTATCTATCTATCTATCTATCTATCTATCTATCTATCTCCTATCTATCTATCTATCTATCTCCTATCTATCTATCTATCTATCTCCTATCTATCTATCTATCTATCTATCTATCTATCTATCTATCTATCTTCTATCTATCTCCTATCTATCTATCTATCTATCTATCTCCTATCTATCTATCTATCTATCTATCTTCTATCTATCTCCTATCTATCTATTTATTTATTTTATGCACTTATATAGCACAGCTATCAATTTGTCCCCAGTGTCTGTCTATCTACTGTATCTATCTATCTATCGATCTATCCCATATACAGTACAGACCAAAAGTTTGGACACACCTTCTCATTCAAAGAGTTTTCTTTATTTTCATGACTATGAAGATTGTAGATTCACACTGAAGGCATCAAAACTATGAATTAACACATGTGGAATTATAAACATAACAAAAAAGTGTGAAACAACTGAAAATATGTCATATTCTAGGTTCTTCAAAGTAGCCACCTTTTGCTTTGATTACTGCTTTGCACACTCTTGGCATTCTCTTGATGAGCTTCAAGAGGTAGTCACCTGAAATGGTTTTCACTTCACAGGTGTGCCCTGTCAGGTTTAATAAGTGGGATTTCTTGCCTTATAAATGGGGTTGGGACCATCAGTTGCGTTGAGGAGAAGTCAGGTGGATACACAGCTGATAGTCCTACTGAATAGACTGTTAGAATTTGTATTATGGCAAGAAAAAAGCAGCTAAGTAAAGAAAAACTTTAAGAAATGAAGGTCAGTCAGTCCAAAAAATTGGGAAAACTTTGAAAGTGTCCCCAAGTGCAGTCACAAAAACCATCAAGCGCTACAAAGAAACTGGCTCACATGCGGACCGCCCCAGGAAAGGAAGACCAAGAGTCACCTCTGCTGCGGAGGATAAGTTCATCCGAGTCACCAGCCTCAGAAATCGCAGGTTAACAGCAGCTCAGATTAGAGACCAGGTCAATGCCACACAGAGTTCTAGCAGCAGACACATCTCTAGAACAACTGTTAAGAGGAGACTGTGTGAATCAGGCCTTCATGGTAGAATATCTGCTAGGAAACCACTGCTAAGGACAGGCAACAAGCAGAAGAGACTTGTTTGGGCTAAAGAACACAAGGAATGGACATTAGACCAGTGGAAAACTGTGCTTTGGTCTGATGAGTCCAAATTTGAGATCTTTGGTTCCAACCACCGTGTCTTTGTGCGACGCAGAAAAGGTGAACGGATGGACTCTACATGCCTGGTTCCCACCGTGAAGCATGGAGGAGGAGGTGTGATGGTGTGGGTGTGCTTTGCTGGTGACACTGTTGGGGATTTATTCAAAATTGAAGGCATACTGAACCAGCATGGCTACCACAGCATCTTGCAGCGGCATGCTATTTCATCCGGTTTGCGTTTAGTTGGACCATCATTTATTTTTCAACAGGACAATGACCCCAAACACACCTCCAGGCTGTGTAAGGGCTATTTGACCATGAAGGAGAGTGATGGGGTGCTGCGCCAGATGACCTGGCCTCCACAGTCACCGGACCTGAACCCAATCGAGATGGTTTGGGGTGAGCTGGACCGCAGAGTGAAGGCAAAAGGGCCAACAAGTGCTAAGCATCTCTGGGAACTCCTTCAAGACTGTTGGAAGACCATTTCAGGTGACTACCTCTTGAAGCTCATCAAGAGAATGCCAAGAGTGTGCAAAGCAGTAATCAAAGCAAAAGGTGACTACTTTGAAGAACCTAGAATATGACATATTTTCAGTTGTTTCACACTTTTTTGTTATGTATATAATTCCACATGTGTTAATTCATAGTTTTGATGCCTTCAGTGTGAATCTACAATCTTCATAGTCATGAAAATAAAGAAAACTCTTTGAATGAGAAGGTGTGTCCAAACTTTTGGTCTGTACTGTATATCTATTAATCTCATCTATCTATCTATCTATCTATCTATTATCTATTACAGGGCTGGCCAACCTGTGGCTCTCCAGCTGTTGTAAAACTACAATTCCCACCATGCCCTGCTGTAGACTGATAGCTGTAAGCAGTCTAGGCATGCTGGGAGTTGTAGTTTTGCAACAGCTGGAGAGCCGCAGGTTGGCCAGCCCTGATCTATTATCTATCTCATATCTATCTATCTATCTATCTATCTATCTATCTATCTATCTCATATCTATCTATCTATCTCCTATCTATCTATCTATCTATCTATCTATCTATCTATCTATCTTATTATACATCAGTTTCTAACAATACCTTTTCTTTTGAGGATAGTGTTGGGTGAACAAATTTTCTATAAAGAAGGCTAGATCCTTTCGTGTAGGGAGACAGCAGCCAGGCCACAAAAGCAATTTTCAGCTCATAGTAAAATGGAAACCTAAGAGATACAAAATAACATAAAATGCCATCTATATAAAAACAAGCAGAAGGCCTCCCTGATGAGGCAACAGGTGCATGTTACAGACCACCAGCCCCAGAGTACTGGGTATGGGAACATTACCCCCTTTACCTCCCTTCATCAAAATGGACTATAAAGTTTTTGTTTTTTTTCGGGAATTAAGAAAATGAAAATACTTAAATATTACTTTATTATAAATATATACTCAAATACCTTTCATTAGTTATAATGGCTAGTATTGTCTGGGGAGCAATTATAAGGGGAAACAAATGGCCGCTGTCCCATTAGGTCACACAAAACCTGTCCTGATCACACATGAGGACAAGTTACTTCACAACACTGAGGTAAGGAGCTGCCTCATCCTCCTCCTCCTCTCTACTTGTCAGGGATTATGATCCTGAATACAGATGATAAGAACTTTAGCTGAATCTCTGGGGAATTACGTTCATGAGGAGACATGAAGTACAGAAAGGACGGACAGGACAGGCTGTGGTAATGTGTTGCTGTGGTAATGGAGACTGCATACGAAAGCTGCTGCTCATTATCTACACCTCACCCTCCTCTCATGCCTCATCATCATCATCTCCATTCCCACAGAGATTCACCTGTATTCGGGATCATCATTCCTGACAAGCAGAGCAGAGAGGAGGATGAGGCAGAGCAGAGAGGAGGATGAGGCAGCTCTACAGCTCAGTGCTCTGAAGTAACTTGTCCTCCTGCGTGATTAGGACAGGTTTTGTGTGTACTAATAAGACGGCGGCCATTTTGTTTCTCCTAATGACTGCTCTCTAGACAAAACGAACCATTATAACTAATGAAAGGTATTTGTGAATATATTTACAATAAAGTAATATTAAGGTATTTTCATTTTTTTAATTCCTGGAGAACCCCTTTAAAATTAACCAGTATTAAATAGCGGTTTAAT
Source organism: Bufo gargarizans (assembly GCF_014858855.1). NCBI lineage: Eukaryota > Metazoa > Chordata > Amphibia > Anura > Bufonidae > Bufo > Bufo gargarizans. Next base: position 41,199,119 of record NC_058080.1, read on the forward strand.
GTTGGATTATGTGGCTCCTGAATGTCAGTATTATGTGAGCTCTATTTGACTATATGGGTGTTTAAAGGGGTTGCCTGGGCTGATCAGCGGGGGTGCTGGGAGTCGGACCCCCACCAATCTGATACTGATTACCTATCCTGAGGATAGGTCATCAATAGTAAAAGCCCAGTCAACCCCTTTAATTATTTGGATACTGTATGGTATCTATATGGAGTATCATGTGGACACCCTTATTTCAGTATTATTTAGGCACTGTATTGTGGTATTATCTGGACGCTATATGGCAGTATTGGGCAGGTACTACATGGCTGTATAATATGTGTACTGTATGGTTGTTTTATATGAAAGTGCTGTGTGTGCCTCATGTGTATATTCTTTCACTATGGCTATATTGGTGTATAAACACTTGGATAATTAAGACATATGTAGGTATTCATGCTGTAATCTTCTTAATCTTTCTAGGCCTCAATATATCAAAAACGTGCCCTGAACATACTACACAAATATGGGTCCATAAGATCTTGAGATATAATTATTGCTTTTAAAGCCGTTTTTTTAAAATGTGTGTGAAAATGTGCACTGTACAAGTGAGGTCTTAGATTTATACACAGCATGTGTTGACTGTATTCTAATAGTCACCAGCAGAACTGTGAATACAGCTCTGGACTATAATACAGGCTGTAACAAAGTTTCAGTGCAAAAAAAAAAAAAAACTTACTCCCTTGTCATGTTCCAAGGCTTGTTAAAAATTAAGGAGCCACTTCCAGGAGGTGGCGCTAGTGAGTTGGTTCTCTTTCCCTGGGAGACACTTTGCATCCCCCCCCCCTCCCCCCATAGACCATTGCCAATAAGTTTATATACACCTGGTCTCTTTAAGGAGAGCCAGCAGCTTGCCTAATTTACAATATTTCTCAGAATCACCAACTAGTGGTCACAGCTGGTACTGCAGCCTTTTCTTGGATTTTCATGCTACAAATACTTTACTAGGTACTTACCAGCACAGGAATATGTCTGTAAATGTTTCCAAGGTCATGAAAAGTGCAAATATGATCCAGTACATCATCCATTTTACCTAAGCAAGACAAACATAAAGGGTTTTATCACTTTTTGGTGATTTAAAGGGAGTCACTGATAAACCAGACACAATGGGGGTCATTTATCAAGGGACGTGTGACTATTTTAGTCATATAAATAGTCGCAAGTTCCATTTTTGACCAGCTGTGTGACAAGTGTAAGGCCGATTCATTGGCCTGTATTTGTGGGAGGGGCTTGGCCACCTACTTCAACGGCCGGCGCCCTCCCACAAACGTACGTAGTGCAGAGTCCTCCCTCCCACCCACCCTTTTCTCCTGTTACTCTCAAAGGGGATGCCCTCTTTCAGGCGTCCCTCCACGACACGGTCACGGCACAACTCTGACCGCTTAGGGGTAGGGTAGCTCAGGTAGGACAGACACGTACTTGGTTGCCACGACCACAATATGAAATCGCACAGCCGGTGTCGAAACATTTTCTACAGTTGGGCGGGACTCCGGGCCCCATAAAATTTACTAACATATACACCTTGAAACATGTGGGCGAAAAACTACATTAATCTGGGCCTGGCGCAGTTTTTCCACTAAGCGCGCAGCTGCCTTAGATTAGCCCGTAGATATGACCGCTGCAGGATGTCTTGCCTTGTGGAATTTGGGTCACTTCTGAAGAGTGGGAGTTCCAGAAGTAGGTCTCCCACCAATCCTATGCTATCCCGTGTATATGCCAGGATGTGTACTGCCTCGTCATAAATTAGTCTAATCCTCCAGGGGAAACAAAGACCGATGTGCCCGATGCCTTGTAGAGCTAGCTCAGCTAAATGTAATGATGCCATTCTCTTACAGATGTATGTAAATGAGCAGTTAAGTGCACAGGGGGCGGGCCCAAACCACTCTGTGCACCCTTGCTCCTCCTGCTTCCTCTGCTTCTCGATTGACAGCACCAGGTTCCTGCATTGTCATCTCAGCTAGCCCTGTCAATTAAGAACAGGGCGGTGCTGGTAGGGAAAGCAGGAGGGGCAAGGGGAGTGGCTTGGGCCCGCCCTCAGTGCACTTAATTGTTCATTAGTAATAGCATGCAGCGATCGAACGATGAGCGATAAATTGCTCCTTTTCTGTAGATAGGACAAATCTGCCTGACAAATTAGACTTGATTATTATTAGTCGCTGCCTAATCCACTTGTCTATTCAGAAATCTGCAGTGAGGTTTACAGTTAGAAGTGTAAATTCTCTAGGGGCGAATGAGCAATGTTCACAATAGTAATTCGTATTCGCAAACTGCAAAAAATACTTAGAGATTATTGCTAAATTGTTGCTTGCAGCTTGTTAATGAAAAAAGAAGTGCCCCTCTAAGGATACGGCCACACGGTCAGGATTTCCTGAGGCAGTTTTGGACGCCAAAACCAGGAGTGAAAAAAAAAAAAGAGAAGTCATACCCGCCCTTTATACTTTCTCTTCTTTATGATCCACTCCTAATTTTGGCTTCCAAAACTGCATCAGGAAACCTGACCCTGTGGCCGTACCCTGATAGGACCCAATAGAGTCCAATGGGGCTGTACAGTAACATGTGTCATGCAAGTCAGAAATGTCACCCAATAAAAAAAAACCTGCTCGATTGTCTGCAACTTGCTGTCTTGCGATTATTCTAGAACTGTGATATGGCTGTAAAAACACAACCAAATGTAACTTACAGCATGGTCTATGACGGCAAAGTCTTGTAGGACCTGTGACCAAAAATCGAATGGATTTTCTGCAACTGTCATTTTGCAGGCGCGGTATGTCGCGTGTTGCAGTGCGACACTATTGACAGTGATGACATGCAGTGTTGTACGACACGTCAACATGTAGCCCCTAAATAAGAGTCAAATCAAAGGGGTTTTCCGAGACTTTTATACTGATGACCTATCCTCTGGATAGTAGAACTGTATAGTGAAAGCTGCACCAACGTTCCCTCTAGACTCCCTCCGGAATGCCTCAGCTTATCAGCAACCATGCATCCACAGCGGTCGCTCCATTAACAATTCAAGTAAAATCGACGGCAGCATGTCCTTCAAGGGTTCTTTAATTAAATTGGGTCCATAAAAATGTACAAAAAGTGCCAAAGATAGTGAAACGTTTCGACTAAATCATAGTCTTTCTCAAGAAAGACTATGATTTAGTCTAAACGTTGCACTATCTTTGGCATTTTTTGTACATTTTTATGGACCCAATTTAAATAAAGAACCCTTGAAGGACATGCTGCCGTCGATTTTACTTGACCTATCCTCTGGATAGGTCATCAGTATCTGATCGGTGGGGGTCCGACACCCGGGACTCTTGCTGAACACCTGTTTGAGAAGGCAGCGGCACTCGCAGTAGCGCTGCGGCTTTCTTTCAGCTCACCAAGCACAGCGCCGTCCATAGTATAGCGGCTGTGCTTGGTATCGCAGCTCAGCCCTATTCACTTTAATGGGACTGAACTCAGCCTAGGCCATGTGACCAATGAACGTAATGTCACATGGCGTAGGCTAAGCTGCAAGAAGGCTGTGGCGTTACTGCAAGCACAGGTGCCTTATCAAACAGCTGATCAGCGGGGCCCCGGGTGTCAGACCCCCACCGATCATCAGTTTAAAAAAACTAGGAAAAGCCCTTTAAGAATCATACAGTCTAATAATAGGCGTAACTCCTCTTTTGTAACTTTTCTAACCCTTCCCACGGCTCCCTAGCATGCTTACAGTTAATCAAAACGTTACCTCTGGCATCTTTCCTGCTCTTATAAATCCATCAAAAACGATCTTTATAAGATATGCAAATGAGGGCTTGCAAGTGCCCAGGGGCGGCGTTACTCTCTTAGGTGCCCTGCTTGCTCAGCCTTTTCATTGCGTCCCTCCGCCCCTTCCTACCCTCCACCCGCCCATCCTTTCCCTCTGACCGCTTTTCTCATAGCTCATAGCACCGCAATGCCCATTCCTTGTACGGCATCACAGTAATTAATGCGCATGCGCCGATGGACCGCATCCTTTGTTGTGTTTTCGCGTCGTTAGCCGGCCGACGGACGGAGTGCACATGCGCGGGATCTCGGCGGAATAACAAGCTATGAAAAAAGCGGTCAGAGGGAAAGGATGGGCGGGTGGAGGGTAGGAAGAGGCGGGGGGACGCAATGAAAAGACTGAGCAAGCAGGGCACCTAAGAGGGTAACGCCGCCCCTGGGCACTTGCGAGCCCTCATTTGCGTATCTTATAAAGATAGTTTTTGATGGATTTATAAGAGCAGGAAAGATGCGAGAGGTAACGTTTTGATTAACTGTAAGGATGCTAGAGAGCTGTGGGAAGGGTTAAAAAAGTGAAATGCTGGTGACAGACTCCCTTTAATGTTTGGAGGTGGTCATGTACTTTTTGTCCAATTAAGAACTGGGATGTGTACAGGAGGTGTAGGTGAGGTCATCATGGGAATGATGTCATGTATGAAACACATTAATGTCTATGGACTGCAGTCGACTGCTGCATTTTGAGCTATGATAATCAGTGATGGCCTGCGAACACATGCGGGCTGCCATCTTTAGTAAGGTAGACTCACCCGTCCAGCGATGCACAGGTAAGCCCTTGGAGTCAGTCTGAAATCAAATGCAGTTAGCGGGAGCAGGCAGTTCCGAGAACAGCCCAATGAAGGCCCCCGGCAGCTGTTCTCGGAACTGCCTGCTCCCGGTGACTGTATTTGATTTCAGACTGACTCCAAGGGCTTACCTGTGCATCGCCGGACGGGTGAGTCTACCTTACTAAAGATGGCAGCCCGCATGTGTTTGCTGGCGAACACTGCGAACTGACCATCACTGATGATAATGATATGCCCTCATCTGGGGTATAAGAATCTATTGTTCGAAGAGAGACGCTGCCATCTAATCGCTATACGATCCAAGACCACCCAGCTTTCCGCAGTGTGCCTGAATTTTCAATCCACTCTGAATCCTGCTCTGCACTGTCTCAATACACATGATGAGGACAATCGACTACTTTTGTCGAAAAATAGTTGCGACAATATTGCACGGCCGCTTTCATCCGTGTTCGGCAGTTGGGCGTGACGGGGTATGTCAGGGGCCATGCTACAGCCCCCGTCAAATTTACAGGTGGAAATGTTGGTGAAAAAGTAACCCAGGCAAGGGCTTGAGTAGTTTTTTGCCAGTTGCAAAGACTGCCACAGATGCGCCTAATTTATGACGAGACACATGCCTCGTCATAAATTCGCTGAATCTTATGGCTGGGTGGAAACTAAGACCGGCATAAAAAGCCAGTCTTAGTAAATGTGCCCCGATTTCTTGTCCAAGAAGAAATGTCTCATGAATTTATTACAGGGACACGCAATTTCCAGCACTGGTGTCAGCGAACGTGCAGCCGTATGGCATTGTACTAGTAGCGCAGCGCACATGAATGCAGGGGTCCTGCTAAGGAGCAAGTGCAAAGATGTAGTAGTTTGTATAGGGACTTGTGAAGGTGGAGCCACGCTCACATCTCCGGCGAATGTTTCTGGCAGAGCTCACCGGAGACAGCACTGCTGGTTTCTACAGATCACCACTGGATCCCTATTGACTATGTGGGATCTGGCAGTGATCCGGCCGCATTCTGGCATAAATGGCATTGTATGCAACGGTTTTTGGTCCGGCATTTGTGCCGGATCCTCTTGCCGCAGATGCGAACGCGGCCTTATACGTTTAGACTGCTCATGGATCTTGCCCCAGCATCAGCCGATGTATAATATAATACCAGGAATACCGGAGCAGACGGTCTAATTGTTGCAGAATGTTGTGGAACGTTTATTTGACTTTTTTCCCTAAAGCAAATCCTCTCCTCTTTACTTTGGTCTTGAAATGGATTTTTCCATCTTACATGTGGTTTTCTGTTTCGCTGTGCGGGTCATGTGCTGTGACCGCGCAGCCCATTAACATTTTCCGTGCCAAGGGCATAGTCAAAAGTTTTTACATAATCTACTGCAGAAATGTAATTCTTTTCTATGGCAGTTTAGCTGCTGGGAGACTGGTGGACTTATCAGTAACCCACACACATGTCTCCTTTATCTCTCCGCACACACAACTGGTGGATGAGATGACACCGACTTATCCTACATGATACCCAATGTTGTGGTGACGCCAGGAAGGTGGATTTTACAAATGAGATACAATTCAGATGTTTATAGCTGCTATAAAGACCGGGGGGAGAGGGGACAGATCTGGTTGATCCAGTTCCCGTTATCTACTAGGTGGATAGAGCCTTCGCAGGACTCCCATTACAAGAACTTATCCCCAATCCACAGGATCATAGGGCAGTGATGGCAAACCTCCGGCACTCCAGCTGTGGTGAAACTACGACTCCCAGCATTTCTATAGAGTTCTGAGAACAGCCAAGCAAGAGTGCGTTTTGGGTTTTCAAAAAACAGCACCGCAATTGTCCATGAGTTTTGTCTGATATTGTGTAAGCTTAGTTGTGAATGAGAGCTGCCATAGCAACTGTAGACAGGTGTGGCACTGTTTGTGGAAGATGGCAGCCTTGTTTTTCTAATCATGTACAATCCCTTTAAGTGACAAAAAACAGCATTATAATTGAGAGGTTATTGCTATGCTATGTACTAATTAAGTCCAGCAAAAAGTAAGACCCTTAAAAACACACTTTAATTCATATAATTAAAAAATAAACCTAAAGTTTCCCAATACATTATTCTGATAATGGTCAATTTGAAACCTGATTTACTATACACCAGGATGGTATATACTATACACCAGGATGGTAACTCAGAGATGCATCAGCATAGGAACACTGGGGTGGAAAAAACTTTCCCTGTGATGACCCTACAGTGTCCCTTAGCCCAGAGACGGCCCCTAAAGGTGGAGACTCTCTGTCCTCGTACCTATCCTGCCAACAACCCTAATTGGCCCTCATGGGTCCCTGTGCCCCAACGCGTTTCCCCTACTTCTGGGTTCCTCAGGAGGACAATATCTCATAAGGTGGCTGATTCAATATGTGCCATCGTCAGGGTTATACATAACAAAGGTATAGATACTTTTATAGTATATATAGATAAATCAATATACTGCACCAGCAACCATTGATCATAGTGGGCGGTATTGGTAAGACATGACGTCAAGATTAGATGTAAACCAATCCATACAATGGAGATCGACCAGGTAATGATAGCCTATAAATGCGTTGACTATCCCAAGCTACCCAGGTTTCCGCCTCCTCTGGTATGCTGTACCATTTTGGGCTAGTTTCTCTAATTGGTGTAGCCTAAAATTTTGTACCTCATATTGATAAGCCTTCTCACCATACCTTATAGCCAATGGTGAGCCATACATTCCTACACTACACTATTAAAAAAGAAAAGTCTGAGCATAAACATTTAAATCAGGTTTTAGTCATGTTTTTTGTTATCCACATAAAAATGTTGAAACAGACACAATAGGCAGACACTTCTCATTTTCTGCAGTTCACTTGTCAGCTTTGCTGTATAGACTGGGACAGAATGAATAAAGCCATCAATAGCGTGTGGCCAAGATAATGGGTGCTGTATTGTACTTCTGGAGATCTAGTTAAGGCTGGATACTAATACTATACACTAATACTGTATGCAGCTCCCTTGTCCAACTCTGGGGTAGGGGTTATATGCCATCAGTTCCTGGAGACTGTAATAATTTATGACCTTTCTAAATCACGTGATTCCAATTTATTTTGGCTGCCAAGTTGCACAAAAGTTTTGGGTTGTGTGACTTTTCTAACACCTGCTGTTGCCATGTCACACCCAGGCTAAATACAATCCCAATTCCCCAAAAAGTTGTGTAAAATGTAAATACATGTCAATAAAAACAATGCAATGATTTGCATATCTCATATACCCATATTTTATTCACAATAGACGTTTTATAATTTCATGAAAAAAAGTTACTTATTTAGAACTTCATTGCAACAACACATCCCCAAAAAAGTTGAGACAGGGGCAACAAAAGGCTGGAAAAGTAAGTAGTACTAATAAAAACAGCTGGAAATGCAATTTACAACTAAGTCACATGACTGGGTATTAAAAGAGCATGTTAGAGGGGCAGAGTCTCTCAGAAGCAGAGGTTCACTAATCTGTGAAAAACTGTGTCAAAAATTTGTGGATCAATTTCAGTAAAATGTTCCTCAATGTAAAATTGTGAAATCCACGTGTGCAAGAAACTAGGCCGATGGTCAGTATCGGAAGCTTGTGATCTACAGGCCCTCAGGTGGCATCACATCAGCATGGCACTGTGCTTTAAATTACTGCACTGGCTCAGGAACACTTCCAGAAACCACTGTCTGTGAACATAGTTCGTCCTACAATCTAAAAATGCAAGTTAAAGCTGTATCATGCAAAAAAGAAACCATATCTCAACATGATCCAGAAACGTTGTCATCTTCTCTGGACCAAAGCTCGTTTAAAATGCACAGATGAATCAAAATTTGAAATTCTTCTTGGAAACCATGGATGCCGTGTACTGTGGACTCAAGAGGAAAGGGACCATCCAGCTTGTTATTAGTGCACAGTTCAAAAGCCGGCATCTCTGCTGTTATCAGGCTGCATTAGTGCCTATGGCATGGGCAGATTACACATCAGGAAAGGCACTATCAATGCTGAACCATATATATAAAGGTTTTAGAACATCATATGCTCCCATCTGGGCAATGTTTATATCAGGTTAGGCCTTACATATTTCAGCAAGACAATGGTATACCAGATACTGCATCCATCACAACAGCATGGCTTCACAGATGAAGAGTCCTGGAGCTGATCTGGCCTGCCTCCAGTCCAATTCTTCTTGGAAACCACGGATCCTGTGTCCTGTGGACTCAAGAGGAGAGGGACCATCCAGCTTGTTATTAGTGCACAGTCCAAAGGCCGGCATCTCTGCTGTTATTAGGTTGCATTAGTACCTATGGCATGGGCAGCTTACACATCAGGAAAGCCACTATCAACGCTGAACAGTGTATAGAGGTTTTAAAACAACGTATGCTTCCATCCAGACAACGTCTCTTTCAGGGAAGGCCTTGCATATTTCAGTAAGACAACTGAGTAGCAGATACTGCATCCATCACAGCAGCATGGCTTCACAGAAGAAGAGTCTGGGTGCTGAACTGGCCGCCAGATCTTTCACCAGTAGAAAACATTTGTCAAAATGAAAAATCTAGCAAAAAAGACCCAGGACTTTTGAGCAGCTAAAATCCTACATCAGACAGGAACGGGACAACATTCCTCTCCCAAAACTCCAGCAATTAGTCTCCTCACTTCTCAGACTGTTGATAAAAGAAGAGGGTATGCTACACAATGGTAAACATGGTCCTGGTCCAACATTTTCTGAGGTCATTCCTGCCATCAACATCTAAATAATTTTTTATTTTTCATGAAATGGTAAAATGTCTCACTTTCAACATTTGATATGTGTTCTATCATCTATTGTGAATAAAATATTGGTCTATGAGATTTGCAGATCAATTTGCTTTCATTTACATTTCTGGAACTGGGGTTGTACATGAGACATTCCCTTTAAATGTTATCTTGGTCAAAAACATCAGCACCTGGCATCAGGAAGTAAGAGAAACAATCTATATGTATAAGGTTCATACTGTATATATGAAGGAGCACTCCAGGCATATACTGTGTCCTGCCTAGAGGGGGCGCAGTCTAAGTATTTTTACCTGGTGCTCTAATTTTAAAGGGAATCTGTCATCCGGGGGAGCTTCATCCGTGTACTGCGCGTGCGCCGAACACACAGTAGCGATCGTGTCTACACGCCTTGCCCTGTCAGTCAAAAAGGTGGGGGCGCAACATGTTGAGTGGTGCAATGAGGTGCAACGAAAACGTCCTTGTTGCACCCAGGGACTAATTTACATGTGATTAAAAAGCTGTTGCGCTCTGCAATAAGGCCACGAGGCGACGTGAGAGCCAGAACATTAGATGCAGCTGGCAAGGGCTCATCGGACATGTAAGCTGGCTTTAGTAAGACAGATTCCCTTTATTAGGGCTTGGCCGAGGTGAGAGATTCCATTTAAATCACGTGTGATGCACCTCCCTGTATTAGACATAATAATACCCACAGCTGCACATAAAAGAAGCATGAAGATGTTTTATTCACAATACTTACATATTCCTTAATGTCCTTCGATTTCACAGCTTTGTAGGAGTAATACGCGGGGTACAGAGTGCCAAATATTAGCCTGGAAGACACAGACAAAGAGATTTACTACCGTATATGATTGTAGGAATGTTACAAAGTGATTTTTTTATGCTTTGTTCACACTTTGTTTTATAAATATGTTCAACTTATGAATCGGAAAACCTTGACGTATACCAGACATATGAATAGGCATATATGCATGCAGTATGTGACAAAAGGGTGTCCTTTCATCATACACTGGGCCGCATGCGTCATCTCATGTACAGTAAAACCGTAGTCTGCTCTGCTTTCCTATACAGACGGATAAAGTTATAACCATAATCACATAGTACATAGAGAAGAGTATTAGAGTAGTTATAATCTTGTACATAGGGGCAGTATTATAGTAGTTATATTCTTGTACATAGGAGGCAGTATTATAGTAGATATATTCTTGTACATAGGAGCAGTATTATAGTAGTTATATTCTTGTACATAGGAGCAGTATTATATTAGTTATATTCTTGTACATAGGAGCAGTATTATAGTAGTTATATTCTTGTACATAGGAGGCAGTATTATAGTAGTTATATTCTTGTACAAAGGAGCAGTATTATAGTAGTTCTATTCTTGTACAAAGGAGCAGTATTATAGTAGTTCTATTCTTGTACATAGGAGGCAGTATTATAGTAGTTCTATTCTAGTACATAGGAGGCAGTATTATAGTAGTTATATTCTTGTACATAGGAGCAGTATTATAGCAGTTATATTCTTGTACATAGGAGGCAGTATTATAGTAGTTCTATTCTTGTACATAGGAGGCAGTATTATAGTAGTTCTATTCTTGTACATAGGAGGCAGTATTATAGTAGTTATATTCTTGTACATAGGGGGCAGTATTATAGCAGTTATATTCTTGTACATAGGAGGCAGTATTATAGTAGTTATATTCTTGTACATAGGAGCAGTATTATAGTAGTTATATTCTTGTACATAGGAGCAGTATTATAGTAGTTATATTCTTGTACATAGGAGCAGTATTATAGTAGTTATATTCTTGTACATAGGAGGCAGTATTATAGTAGTTATATTCTTGTACATAGGAGCAGTATTATAGTAGTTATATTCTTGTATATAGGAGCAGTATTATAGTAGTTATATTCTTGTACATAGGAGCAGTATTATAGTAGTTATATTCTTGTACATAGGAGCAGTATTATAGTAGTTATATTCTTGTACATAGGAGGCAGTATTATAGTAGTTATATTCTTGTACAGAGGAGCAGTATTATAGTAGTTATATTCTTGTACATAGGAGCAGTATTATAGGTAGTTATATTCTTGTACATAGGAGCAGTATTATAGTAGTTATATTCTTGTACATAGGAGGCAGTATTATAGTAGTTATATTCTTGTACATAGGAGCAGTATTATAGTAGTTATATTCTTGTACATAGGAGCAGTATTATAGTAGTTATATTCTTGTACATAGGAGGCAGTATTATAGTAGTTATATTCTTGTACATAGGAGCAGTATTATAGTAGTTATATTCTTGTACATAGGGGGCAGTATTATAGCAGTTATATTCTTGTACATAGGAGCAGTATTATAGCAGTTATATTCTTGTACATATCAGCAGTATTATAGTAGTTATATTCTTGTACATAGGGGCAGTATTATAGCAGTTATATTCTTGTACATAGGAGCAGTATTATAGCAGTTATATTCTTGTACATATCAGCAGTATTATAGTAGTTATATTCTTGTATATAGGAGCAGTATTATGGTAGTTATATTTTTGTGCATAGGGGCAGTATTATAGTAGTTATATTCTTATATATAGGGGACAGTATTATAATAGTTATATTCTTGTACATAGGAGCAGTATTATAGTAGTTATATACTTGTACATAGGGGCAGTATTATAGTAGTTATATTCTTAACCAAATCTCTTTTTATTGAGAAGCAAATAGATATAAAGTGCCACAATACAGCAAACGCCATACGCAGATGGCATCAGAATAATGCAATCAAATATAACGAAAGTCAAACAAATGAAGGGGGGGGGGGGAACACAAATAGACAAACAAGACAACGGACAGGGATAAAGAAATACCAAGCAAGAAGAAGGGAGGGAGGGAGAGGGAGGGAGGGGGGGTGGTGGGTTCAATAATGGCGGTGTCAGTCAGATCATGACAGGGTCTTTCAAGACGCCGGGTGGCGATAGGCTTTCCAGGGACTCCATATGTCCAGAAAACGAGGGCGAGTGCGAGATTCCCAGTGAGCCAGTTCTTCAAAACGACATATCTGATCCACTTTCTCTTGCCACATCAGCAGCGTAGGTGCAGAGTCGTTCTTCCACAGCAGAGGGACTAGCAGGCGGGCAGCAGTTAGAAGTAACGTTGGTAGGTTGTTTTTAGAAGGGGCGAGGGTTATATTGGGGCACCAAAGCAGGACTAATTGCGCATCTAGACTTATAGGGGAGCCGCAAATGCGCCCGATTAGGCTCTCAATCTGTGTCCAGAAGGGACGGATTAGACTGCAGGACCACCATATGTGAGATAGGGACCCCTTCTCTGTTCCACACCTCCAGCACTGATCGGGTATTTCGTGATTAAGATTATGGAGGAATTCAGGCGTTTTGTACCAACGCGTAAGAAGCTTAAAGGAATTTTCCTGTATTTTGATACAACGACTGAATCCGTGAGAGTTGGAGAGGATAAATGCTTTTTCGGGTTCTGAGAGGGGGTACGAGAGCTCCTTCTCCCAGGCCACTAAAAAGGATAGTACTGGGGGTGTGGAAGAGAGTAACTCCTTGTAGAGAGTTGACAGGGGCTTCTTCGGGGGGATCGGCATATCTAGTTTCTTTTCCAGCCAGGTGGATTCTTCCGTGCAGAAGGGAGGGAGTTTCAAAATCGCAGTATCCTTGCGAAAGGCAGCAAGAGCCAAGAAGGATTGCTTTCGAACCTCAGGCAAGGCCCGAATCGTGTCCCATGCCAAGTCCCCACCCGCAGACACAACCTCCTGTAGTGTGTGGTTAGACAACTGATACCAAACACCTGAAGGGGCAGTGGTCTCGGGATGAACTAAGTTTTGCAATAAGTGCAGAGGGAGGCGAGGATTCGGGAATCTCAGATCATTAGATCTATAGAGTTTAGCCCATTCAACGAGCATGCCCTTCCAAATGGGGGAGGCAAAGGAATGTGAGGGCGTACAGCTACGGACCCCCCACAGGACGAGATAATCTTTGTATGTAACGAGGCCTCGCTCTAGAGCTGTGCATAGATTTGGGGGGCTTCGGGAAAGAAGAGAGAAGCACCTATTTAGGTGCGTGGCAGTGTAATACAGGTGGACATCGGGAAGGCCGAAGCCACCAAACCTCTTTTCCCTCGTCAATGTGGAGTAAGCTATCCTAGATGGTTTGTTCGACCAGAGGAAAAGGGAGAATCTCCTACGCAACTCTGTAAAGTACGAGCGCGGGAGCCATATGGGCAACGTCTGCAGCAGGTATAGGAGTTTGGGGACAATGAAGGTCTTGAGATAATTCTTCCTGCCTATCCAGGAGATGAAGGGAAGTTTTACCGACTGTAGATGGGATTTAATTGAGTTGAGCATAGGGGTGTAATTAAGGCTGTAAAGGTCATTCAGATTCGCAGAGATGTGAATCCCCAAAAATGTGATGTCCCGAGCGGCCCAAGTGAAGGGGGTGGAGCGTTTAAGCGACGCAACAAGAGCGGGTTTACATGTAACATTCAGGGCAAGGGATTTGCTATAGTTGATCTTGAAATTGGAGACCCAACCGAATTCTTCAAATATAGAGTGTAGCCGGGGGAAGGATGTCTCAGGGTTCGTGGTCATAATAAGGAGGTAGTCTGCAAAAGCCGCCGTGAGGTGAGTGTGGGAGGCTCTCTGGAGACCTTCAATATCGGGATCTTGCCTGATTTTGCACAGGAGAGTTTCCATGACTATCACAAAAAGCGAGGGGGAGAGAGGGCAACCCTGCCTAGTGCCATTAGTAATGGCAAAGGCGGGTGAAAGAGTGCCGTTGACTTTGACCCTGGCAGAGGGGGCAGAGTACAGAGAGAGGATAGCGGAAATGAGTTGGTCAGGAAAGCCAAATTTCGACAGAGCCAGTGACATATACTGCCAGCTCACTCTGTCAAAAGCTTTCTCTGCATCAGTGCTCAGCAGAGCTAGCGGGGTAGAGGTAGACCGTGCCCAGTTCATGAGATGAAGGAGGCGAACAGTATTCTCATTACCCTGTCTGCCAGAGACAAAGCCAACTTGTTCTTTGTGAATAACATCCGGGAGAACTTTTTGAATCCGTTGAGCCAGGATCTTAGCCCACCATTTAATGTCCGTGTTTAGTAGGGAGATAGGGCGGTAACTGCCACATTGCAACGGGTCTTTATTCTCCTTATGGATAATGGTGATGTGGGCTGTGAGTGACTGGGCAGGGAGGTGGCCACCACCCAGGAGATAATTACATAGGGAGCTAAATTGAGGTGCTAGGACAGATTTAAAAGTTTTATAATAAGAGATGGTGAAACCGTCAGGGCCGGGACTGCGACCGGAAGGGATAGTGGCTAGGACTTTCAGGACTTCCGGGCCAGAGATGGGAGCTAATAGTTGGGAGGACTGATCCGGGGATATAGAGGGAAGCTGAAGGGAGGAGAGGAATTTATTCGAGGCCTCCGCGACGGAGCAGGGAGATGACCCAGGAGGGGGCGGGAGGTTGTAAAGGTCTTCGTAGAAGGCACAAAATGCTTTGGCTATATCAGGGGTAGACTTAAGGTGATTGCCCGCCGCATCTTTGATCGCCGGAATGAAGGAGTCAGAAAATTGTTGTTTAGTTAGCGCCGCCATAAGTCTGTTCCCTCTGTCGCCATGTGCGTAGGATTTGAAGCGCGCACGAAGGAGTAATTTAGCTGAAGTAACGTTCAACATATCTTTTAATTGAGATCGCGCGACAGAAAGCTCCTCCGCAAGGCTTAACGCTTGGGATTGCTTATGGCTGAGCTCGAGGGTGGCGATACGGGATAGGAGGGTGGACATGGCCTGGGCTCTTTGTTTTTTAAGATGGGAGCCGAGAGCGATAAGCTCTCCACGGATCACGGCCTTGTGGGTTTCCCAGATTACAGCGGGGGAGGGAGGGGAGGGACCTGCGGTGTTAGTACTGAAGAACTCCTGGAGGGAGGTGGCTATTTTCCCCGATGACACCTGGTCCTGGATGATGGTCTCATTGAGACGCCAGTTCCATTCCCGTGTAGGGAGAGTGGACAGCGAAACTGTCAGAAAGACAGGGGCGTGGTCCGACAACGTGATGTTGCCTATTCGGGTGTTTACAATTTGTTTGACATGCTCAGAGGAGAGAAAGACATAGTCTAATCTGTGGTGTGAGGACTTGGCATGGGAGTAGAACGAGTAGTCACGACCCGTGGGGTTCAGGGTACGCCAGGTATCAATAACACCTAGTTTACGCAGAGCCACCTTCAGGCGTCTAAGACGTACGTGAGTGATAGCCGATTTCCCCGAGGAGGAATCCAGAAGTGGGTCTAGGGTCACATTAAAATCTCCCCCCAGAATTACCATACCCTGTTTGAATGCAGCCAGCGCAGCGAGGGTCTGAACCAGCCATGCAACCTGTCCCCTATTTGGCGCGTAAATATTGGCCAGTGTAACCGGTGTGCCCGCTATAGAGCCCTTCACAAATAAGTACCGGCCATCAGGATCCGAGGAGGAGGCTGTAACCGCAAAGGGTACCTGCTTGTGAATGGCAATACTGACACCCCGGCTAGCGGAGGTCTGTGCGCTGTGGAACCACTGAATGAACTTTTTGGAAGGAAGATTGGGAATCTTACCTGCCCGGAAATGTGTTTCTTGAAAAAAGGCTATTGAGACTTTGTCTTTTAGTAGTAAGGAAATCACCTGGGATCTTTTGCACGGCTCGTTCAGGCCCCGGACATTAAGGGAAGAAACTATAAGAGAAGCCATGTTAAGTCAGCAGGAAAGCACAAAGCAATCATAATCTGAGCGAACCAAGTAAGAACATTAGGATGGGATAAGAGGACACAGAAGGGGAAACACATGAGGGCAAAAGAAGGGAGACAATAATGCAAACAGTAAATCATAATCACAGAATGCAGAACTAAGAGCTCCACGGAGCGCCTGGGAATCAGAGGATCCTTTCTCATCACGGCCTGGTGCCGGGATCCATCAGGCGGGGGGTCTCGTAGAGCTGGGAGAGGCCATGAAAAGGCCATCAGGTAACAAGGAAGTCAATGAGGGAAACAACGGCAAACAAATCCCCTGTGCAGAGGGGGTGGGAGGGAAGAGGTAGATAACATTCAGGAGGGTGAAGTCCTCAGGGAGGTGAACAAAGGCCTGGATACACCTAGAAAGGCCATGTCAAAAGGCTAGACGGCTCCTATGCATGTCCTGAACAATATAACAGGAGAAAACCGTAACTTCCGGAGGTCCACTTCAGGAGAACACCTGAACTGTGAACGGCGAAAATGGTGGCCAACGTAGCAGAGAAGAATCAGCTATGAGGAGAGCGACCCGCAGCAGCGGAGGCCTGGGGACTCTGACTGGGTCGGGATTTCTTCCCGGCAGGCACAAGGGACCAGGTGTCTGCAGTCGGAGGCGAGGGTATAGGATCTCCCTGGTCTGCCGGCATCCAGGACGGAATTTCAATTGGAGCAATACCCAGAGGGACCCAGGCCCCGGATAGGTCCTGAGGCGTGCGTATGGTGATCTGCCGTCCGTTTTTGACGACGGCCAAGCCAAAGGGGTACAGCCAGCGGAACTGGGTCCCGGAAGATTTAAGAACTTCAAGAAGCGGACGCAAAATACGTCTCTTTGCCAACGTGGAAGGTGCCAAGTCCTGAAAGAACTGCAGCTGCGAGCCTTCATATTCCAGGCGGTCCGCCTCTCTACTGGCTTTCAATAGAGCCGCAGTGTCCACAAAACTGAGGATACCGCAGACAACATCTCTCGGAGGGTCTGAAGCCTTTGGCTTGGGGCGAAGAGCGCGATGTATGCGTTCAATGACAATATTTGCTGCTCTTTCTGGAGTTAAAAGATTCGCGAATATTTCTTTTGCGATTTTTTCAAGAACTTCCGATGCGAATATTTCAGGGAGGCCGCGGATGCGAATATTACGTCTACGGCTGCGATTTTCCTGATCTTCAATTCGCAGGAGGGCATCGTTAAGAAGATCTTTATGCGATCCGAGGGTGGAGCATGTTTCCTCACCGAAGCGAATAATCGCGTCTTGCGAGTTTTCCAGTGCAGCGACTCTCTGGCCGATGGATCGGAGATCGGTCTTTATTTCAGTCAAGTCCTGCTTCAGGGGAGCTAGCGCAGAGTCCAAAATTTCGCGAAGGATCGCTTTTGAAAGATTCGTTCCCCGCTTGCGATTTTTATATTCGGAAGCATCCGAAATACTTCCCGCTTCCGAAAATTCATCCGGATCGGAATGAATAGAAGGAGCCGGCGCCATCTTAGGTGTCCCAGCAGCGGTGCCCTTGGCAGCTTTCCTCAGGAATTTCTCCATGTCAGGCTGTTTGGAGCGGCTCACTGGTGGGTCAGCAGGTTCCCTGGGGCGATCTCTCTCCACTTTGCCCATTTCAAGCTTCTAAAAGGTGCTATAAAAGGGGGTTTGTGCCGGCTAGGATGAGGAGCTCAGTCACCGGCAGCCATGCAGCTCAGCGGCCAAACTCCGCCCCCATAGTAGTTATATTCTTGTACATAGGAGGCAGTATTATAGTAGTTATATTCTTGTACATAGGAGGCAGTATTATAGCAGTTATATTCTTGTACATAGGAGGCAGTATTATAGTAGTTATATTCTTGTACATAGGAACAGTATTATAGTAGTTATATTCCTGTACATAGGGGCAGTATTATAGTAGTTATATTCTTGTACATAGGAGCAGTATTATAGTAGTTATATTCTTGTACATAGGAGGCAGTATTATAGTAGTTATATTCTTGTACATAGGAGCAGTATTATAGTAGTTATATTCCTACCCTTGGGAGCGGGGTCATTATGAATGGTTTCATCATCAATACTATACAACTACATAAAGTTCAGAATCTTTTCCTTTACTGGATTTACAATATGACAAGTGTCAGGACAGCCAGGCGGATTATATGGTAGAGTGTAATATCTCTAGTTTTCCTTTTCCTGCATTTCCTCTCACCAGTGTCTGCCAAGGAATAAGGCGTAAATCATTCAAGGAACAAAGAGACTCCCTGAGCTAATGTGATAAGTAAATGCAGACAGACCTACATAACAAAGGAATAACTGAATAAGCAGAGCCTCCATGCTATATTTATCCCCCACCACCAGCATCTTGGCAGATAATGTATATTTCATGTACAATGCGCGTGTATGATGCATATTTAAGCAGAGAAGCTAGCAGCACATGGTAGTCACACTATGAATAAATGCAGCCTGACAATATGAATGTGCAGAGACGGGAGTGAATACAGTAGGTAAAGAGTCATTGCACTTTCCAGTTAATTGATGGGGAGCTTTAAACAATAGCGAATCAGGACACAGGAGTCAGGTAATGTGGGGGACACATGGATTCTACATGTCCATCACATCACCAGGGCAGGCTTTTATCCACTGGAAGAAATCAATGGAGGTCAGTGGTCGCTAAAAGAAAATTTCCAAATGGCTAGAAAAGCGTTGCGCTTCTTTGTCTCCAGAGGTTGTATGGTTGGCCATTTACTACAAGGGTTTGGCTACATGGCAATCTTGATTGCAAGACAGGTGTCATGCCCAAGTATCGCAGTGTAGCAGGGCAGTCAGAGAAACAAATTGAGTCGCAGAGCGTTTGTTGCGACCCCAGAATTGCAAAAAATCCATCTTTTTGTATTCTGGGGTTGCGGTCAATGTTCGAGTCATGCTGTGACCACTATGGCTGCCCTGCTAAACTGTGATACCTGGGCTCACAACCAAGATCACTGTGTAGCCAAACCCTAATAAATGAACCATACCACCTCCAGAGAAAGCCAAGTGGAGCTGTCAAGAGATGAAACCCTACTGATTGGACATTGATGCCCCCAAAGTGTATCCTGACACAGCCCAGGCAGTGTCTTGGTCTGTGTCGATTCCAATAAGAAGTCCACAAAACCCAATGGGCCCATTCTTTACCTTCAATGCTGCAAAGCAAGTCCCATCGCAAAGATATATGTCCATAGAATGCAATTCATGGAGGCACGATGTGATTTGATTATACAGGTCTGTACACACCATCGGCATGTGCATCAAGCCTAGCTCTCAGTTAAGCCTCTTTCACATGAGCGAGTTTTCTGTCCGGATGTGATGCACGTAGAGATCGCATAGTATCCGGACTGAACCCTGACCCATTTATTTCCCTGGGTCTGTGCACATAAGCATAGTCTTTAAGGCATCATCCTTGCGTTGAGGAAAAATCTCAGCATGTTCTATATTGTGCGTTTTTCACGCAGCTCTGGCTCCATATAAGTGAATGTGGCTTGTGTGAAAAACGGTAGACATCCGGATATGATGGTTGATGTAGATTGTTATTCTTCCGTTTTTCTTCAGGTGCGTGAAAGCGCATGTACTTCCAATGCAATCTGGACTGAAAAACGTATATACACAGAACGCAATCGCAGACAAAACTGATAAATTTTTCCCTGAACAGGTCCTGACACAATCCGTATTGCTCGTGTGAAATAGACCTTGGGGCTCATGCACACGGCTGTAGTTTCTGTCCGCATCAGACACTCATTTTGTGCGGATCTCAATGGGGCCACAAAAGATGCGGACAGCACACCGTCTGCATGTTCGTCCCGCAGCGCTGAAAAAAAGATAGAACATGTCCCATTCTTGTCCATTTTGCGGATGAGCATGAAAAAAATTGCATTATGCACACGATGGGGATCTGTGTTTTGTGGATTTGTGATTTGCAGACTGGAAAACGGATGCGGTCGTGTGTATGAGCCCTTATTCCGGCAGTGAGGATGCAATCTAATCACCTATCACCCCCCTCTAGCCCATGGTTTTATGTCCTGACACACCCTGTTCCTTCTCTGCAGAGATCAGCAGAGTCAACATGACAGCACAGAGGAGTCACTCGCCTCTGCTGCATCACACACAAGCTGAAATACAGCACCCCCACAATCAATATGGTGGATATTAGATGATCCCTGCTGGCTACAGAGGTTCATAGAGTTCAACCCGACGTCATCCAGTTGCAGCAAAACGGCGACTCATTCAGCAATTCTATACGAGTCTAACTTCCAATCACATTAGTATGTAGACTGTATACAGTTTTACAGAGCGGCACATGAGCTGCCACTTGGGAAGAACATAACAGTGAAAATAGGGGAGTCACAGTCAACCGAGGGTAAAGCATGGTCCACTACAGGTACAAGTGACATAACAGAGCTCCATAATTTGGCACGTCATACATAGGCAAGTGGTTACAATCACAGAGAGCGATGGCTGTATTCGTTTGACAGCCCCCACAGTTCACACGAGGCAGCATCCTGGCACAACAAAGCCTCTCGCCTGGAAACACGGCTTTTATATCTATCCCCAGCACAAAGACACTCGACATCTAACCGCTGCCGCACTCCGAATCACAGCCTGCTCACTGTGATATAGGTTTACTAGAATAGCGCTATTTATATACTGGGTGACATCACTGTGACCTGATTACTCAGCATTTTTCCTGGCACAGGAAAGCCTACAGTGAATGTCCAGCATTGATCTTAAAAATGAATAGGTAAGCTACTACCTATGGGTAATACTACTTAGGCCGGGTCCACATCACCGTTTTGTTTTACGTTCTTCTAAACCTTAAGAAGAACAGGAAAAAAAAACGGATCCTTTATTTTGAGCATCCATTGTGCTCATTTTGCATCTGTTTTTGTCAGATCGGTTATTTTATATGGGAGAAAGAGTCCTGCATGCATAGCAGATCTCTGACAGTACCGACACAAACTGATGCAAAATGAACACAACGGATGCTCAAAATAAAGGATCCGTTTTTTTGTTTAGTTTTTATTTTATTTTATTTTATTGTTCTTCTGACAATTCAGAAGAATGGAAAAGAAAATGGTGCTGTGAACCCGGCCTTAGCTGCATTTTCTAAAGCAGGGGTGCACACAATCTATTCTGGTCCATGGGTCATATAGTTTACATTGTGCTACTCTAAAAACGTATTTTGCGGATCGGATGCAAACCCGTTCATTTTAATGGGGCTCCGCCAAAAAGATAGAACATGTCCTATTCTTGTCTGTTTTGCAGATAGGACATTTCTATTGAAGAGAAAAAGAAAATGGCAGCATGCACATGGGCGGGATCTGTGTTTTACGGTTCCGCAATTTGCGGACCGCAAAACTCTTATGGCTGTGTGCATGAGCCCTAAAGGACAGCAATAAAAAAGATTATTCACATCTGAGACAGTTATGACATGTCGACAGAGGCGCAACTTGGAGATTCCGGGCCCCAGTGCAGTAGTTATGCCCAGATATGTGCCCCCTCACAGTAATATGCCCAGATATGTCCCCCCTTCATGTTAGTTATGCCTAGGTGTGTCCCTTCACAGTAGTAATGCCCAGATATGTGCCCCCTCACAGTAGTTATGCTCATGTATGTGCCACTTTACAGGCTTGCCCCCTCACAGTAATATGCCCAGATATGTCCCCCCTTCACATTAGTTGTGCCTAGGTGTGCCCCTTCACAGTAGCAAAGCCCAGATATGTGCCCCTTCACATTAGCTATGCCCAGATATGTGCCCCTTCATAGTAGTTATGCCCAGATATGTGCCCCCTCACAGTAGTTATGCCCATGTATGTTCCCTTTCACAGTAGTTATGCCCGGATATGTGCCCCTTCACAGTAGTTATGCCCAGATATGTGCCCCCTCACAGTAATATGCCCAGATATATCCCCCCTTCACATTAGTTATGCCTAGGTGTGCTCCTTCACAGTAGCTATACCCAGATATGTGCCGCTTCACAGTAGTTATGCCCATGTATGTGCCGCTTCACAGTAGTTATGCCCATGTATGTGCCCCTTCACAGTAGTTATGCCCAGGTATGTGCCCCTTCACAGTAGTTATGCCCGGATATCTGCCCCTTCACAGTAGTTATGCCCGGATATGTGCCCCTTCACAGTAGTTATGCCCAAATTTGTGCCCCTTCACAGTAGTTATGCCCAAATTTGTGCCCCCTCACAGTAATATGCCCAGATATGTCCCCCCTTCACATTAGTTATGCCTAGGTGTGCCCCTTCACAGTAGTTATGCCCAGATATGTGCCCCTTCACAGTAGTTATGCCCAGATATGTACCCCTTACAGTAGTTATGCCCATGTATGTGCCCCCCCACAGTAGTTATGCCCAGATATGTGCCCCCTCACAGTAGTTATGCTCAGGTATGTGCCACCAGAGGGATGTCTAGTTGCATCGTGCTGCTGCTGGGGAGCGCCGGCAACTGAGAAGAATGGTGAAGTGGAGAGCGGACGGCTCTCTTTTTCACCATTATAATCAGCTGGGAGCTCGTCAGCTGATCCGGGACCGCGGGACAGCCATCGAAATCCGGGAGTGTCCCATTAAATCTGGGACGGTTGAGAGGTATGTATTTCTATTGGATTGAAGGGGTTGCCTCATTTCGCCATTACTGAGGTAAGATGAGACACAGTCTTGACCACCTCCTGGCCGGAAAACAGCAGAGCGCTCTGTCGCTCTGCTGTTTCAGTAGCATTCATTGCCTTGCATGAGATCTACAGAAACAGCGTTCCCTAACTAAAAAAACTGTATAGCTTATTGTGCAACGCTAGTTCCGTAGCTCCCATGCACGGCCTGGTCTATCTGCCCACCCTGACCTGTATCGATGTGCATCCCCCGACATGTATCTATTTGCACCCCCAACGTGTACCTACCTGCCCACTTTAACCTTTATCTATCTTCCCACTATCACCTGTATCTTTAGTGGCACTTAAAATTTTTCTAACCTGTCAGAATTTTATATATCTGCATAAATTTTATGTAAAACTACATCAGATTTTCACATAAGGCCTTAAAGCGGTAAAAAATATTAGACTTGGCCACTTATTTATTGTCAACATAGTAGCTAAATACTCATACTTCTCTCTTTTGGGGCTCATGCGCACGGTTTTTGCGGTCTGCAAGTTGTGGATCCGCAAAACACAGATACCGGCCGTGTGCATTCTGCATTTTGTGCAACGGCCGGCACCTAATATCCTATCCTTGTCCGTAATGTGGACAATAATAGGACATGTTATATTTTTTGGTGGAACGGTCATGTGGACATACGGAAAAAGAGTAATTTCCATTATTTTTGCAGCCCCATTGAAGTAAATGGTTCCGCATACAGGCCATAAAAAAAAATAAAAAAATGGAACAGACATGGAAAAAATATATATTCGTATGCACGAGCCCTTAAATTCACTCCCATGTATGGCTAAAAAAAAAAAAAAAAAAAAAAAAAATTACATAAAAAGCTATGTTAAAAAAATAAAAATTTATCTTATGCACACACGTAATAAAACAAAAACAACAAAAAAGTATCCTGTTGTTGTCATTTCACCACGCTGATAACTGCACAGTCAGATAGGTCATTGCCAAATTCTCTCCTAATGAAAGAGTAGACCTTGTGTATCAGCGAAAATCCCTGAGCAGCTGATAAACTGGTTACAAAACGCAGTGCAAGGGAGGTGAAAACCTCCAAGGCGAGAGTCCCAACTAAGGCAGGATTGAGTTTCATTGCTTTGCAACTGTTCCCAGTGATCAGTGTCCATTGAGGAACACGGCTAATCGGGGCTGAAGCCAACAAACACTTGTTCAAGTGGCTCAAGACTCTAAAGTCTGAAGTGGATCCACTAGAGGTGACTGGATGAACGTCGCAATATATAGTGTCTTAAGGAGTTGAAAACCAAAAGGTTTAAGTACATAGATAATTCTACAAAAAATAGGATTCATGCAAACTCCCATAGTATGGATTTTTGTGGCATGGATCCATAATATGGTACCTATAGAGTTCTATAGGCTTATATTGTACCTCCAAATCTACTCAGAGGCACGCAGAGGGGACAAAGCAAATGTGCCATACTCCATTACATGCCATATGCAGGTATTCTCCCCCAGAAGCCTTGGTATCCAGGGGTATAGCTATAGGGGGTGCAGAGGTAGAAGTTGCTACTGGGCCCAGGAGCCTGAGGGGGCCCAAAGACCCTTGTGCCACATAAGAAGACACCAGTGTTATAGAAAGTGCATGAGAACTTGCCGTTTCGATTTTTGACTCAGGCAGCATGAAGGCTAGGTGCTTCCCTGTCGAAGGCCACAAACCACTGAGGGAAGGGGGGCCCAAGTTGAACCCTTGCACCAGGTCCCATAAGCCTTTAGCTACGCCTCTGTTGGTACCTCTCAGAACTAAAGTTTATACTGGAAGGCTCTGTTGGATCCATGGCATGATGAACAACAACAGCGGCCAACCCCACTGACTTATAATGGGATCTGTTGGGTTTTCCTGAGGTATCAATCAGTTTGATAGGAAAAAAAAAAGAGTTCTCATATTTAAAGTGACAGAATCTGCTGCAGAGGTTCAGACCATAATCTGCTATGGAGGCTCCAAACAGAGGTCCTATTCGAGTTTAGAACAGGCAGCACTGGACTGAACTCTGACCCATTAACTTGAATGGGTGTATTCAGATGAGCACATTTTTGCACAGACCATCAGCCCATGCACAGAAAATTAGGACAATTTCTATCTTTGTCTAATTTTTCTATTGATTCTAATGAATGGCTCTGCAGAAGAAAACAAAACAAAATGACAGCACTTGTCACTTATAGGAAAACAGCTTAATATTGTACATAGTCTATATATATGCAGTGACCCAGCAGATCACTGCTGAGACCTAGACCTAGAGCAAGACCTACATGTGTAAGCTCCTGCCAGGTAGGCCCAAACAGCATCCTCCTCCAGGAAACACCATTCCTGATACTGAAAAGCTACCAGAGAACAACTTAATTGAGAGACTACCACAATGGAACGAGAACAGACATTCACAGAAGGTCTAGAACAGTGGTGGCGAACCTATGGCACGGGTGCCAGAGGTGGCACTCAAAGCCCTCTCTGTGGGCACCCATGCCCTGAAAAAAGTCTATGGTGTACTGTGAGGAATATGGATTATCATTTACTGGCAGCCCTGATCGTCATTTGATTCACCTTGGTCAGTGTACATGCAAAATATGTTCTCACCCCCCAGCCATCTGCTGTTAGATAGAAAGCCCCCAGGGGTCCAGGCTTCAAGGAGGCCCCAGGTGGATAAAGTCACACCTTAACCAGCCAGTTTGGAGGCAAGCTAATCCTGCAGAAAACCCCCCAGCAGGAGGTCTCAGCCCTTGCCCAGGATCAATGATACCTCCCAGACATGGCACCTAGATTTCATAAGGAATTATGAATCGTCTGTCCATCCCAGGCATAATTTGGTTATCTTTTTGTGATCCTGGGGCAAAGCCAAACATCCAAGTGGTCCTGGCTTGATGCTAGGATGCCCGGGAGGGGAGATATCCATGTCTCCCCACAGAAACCAAATTACGGTACCATGCTTGGACTCTAGTTGTAGGCGGAACCCAGGCGGATCAATTAGGTCCGGAACCATCTTCTTGCAAAATTCTGGTCTGGGGCTATGAGCCCCAAGGGGTTTTATGGGTCATTTTCTGCCAGCACCAGAGAAGGAGGAGAGAACCCTACCCATAGGCGGGGAGGGGAGCGGCCGGCTACAAGTCATAAGCCAATGCAAGCCAGCGAGCGGGGTCTTTTCTGAAGGGGGTCACATAGTGCCAATGTGTTTGGAGAGACCGGGAACCAGCTGACTTGACTGCCCCCACGTGACTGCAGCCAAGGACTATTTCACCATTAAAACCCAAAGGAACTTTCATCTACCCGGTAACTGACTTTTGCTCTGCTTAACCCTGTTGTACCCATATAACCTGTATCTGTAACCTCAGACCACTGTGTATATTCTCTGTGTATATTGTGTTATATATAGTGTGCCCTTAAGGCGATTAAATATATAATTTAATTTTGTGCTATCTTGTATCTCGATCACGAATCCCCACGTCCGTGTTTCGGCCTAGTTATAAGCTACTGCGGGTTGGTTTCTCACCTTATATAATCCCGTTAGCGGACCAGGCTTATATCAAACGAGAAGCTGGTGACAGATTTCCCGGGCAGTGAAAAGGCTCTCTCAGCTTGTTGCTTCTCTGTACCCACGTGGACAAGAAGTGTCTGTGTAAACTGTACCAAGCTGACCTTACATGCTCCTCCAGAAGGGCGTAACGTCACGTCTTGGTAACCAGGGACCATACCGCGTCTCGTGAGCTCGACGTAGGTGAAGTCACGTGGGCACGAGGTCTGGTATTCGTCACATGTACCAATATGCCTCAGACTTTTCATGCCATTCATCAGCACAGGGCACACTATGGACAGCACAGGGCGCACTATGGACAGCACAGGCAGCGCATGGACTGTAGGCAGGCTGTTATAGCTAGATGATAAAGTACATGGAAGATATTGGACTGTAGTATTCAGGTTAAATTGCCGTATTGGCACTTTGCCATAAATATGTGGGTTTTGGGTTACACAGTCTGTAAAAGGTTCTCCATCACTGGTCTAGAACCATTAAGGCTATGCTAGATTCAGACAGTAGGGTACTGCCCGTTTATGGCAATTAGACTTTACTGCTGTGGAAAGGGTATATCACTTCAGTGCCTAGGACACTTTGAGACAGACTAGCTATCCGGATCGTAGAGCTGCACCCTGCAGCCTGGGAAAGTATTCTTAAGGGTGTACTTATCTTCACTCCCTCCCATTGGTCTCCATCTTTTATATTTCTTTAGTTTTGTTTCCCCAAACATGATAAATGATTAGCTCCATTTGGGGGCGGTTCCCACTAGATCACAGGATGTGACGTCATGCGTTCCAGTGTGGAACGCACGCCGTGAACATGCTGCACGTGTGGCTACACATGATTAGGTATTCCACATATGTTTTAATTAGCACTGGTGTCATGGTCACGTACACACACAGGGGGAGGACCACTGCGCTCCACCCTCACCCCTGGCCCTACCTACTTGCCTCGCAAGTCCTGATGACAGGGGACAACTGGACGGCAGTCCCTAGCTTAGAATACGTGTTGGGAGGACAGACAAGACAAACAACGGATAGTGAACGGACCGAGTCACTACCAAGAGAGCAACGAAGTACAAATGGCGTAAGCAGAGAATAGTCAGGAGAAGCCGGGGTCAAATACCAGGAGAGTAATAAAGTACCACAGGAATGAACAAGAACAGGTCAGGTCACAAGCCGAAGGTCAAGCCAAGAGTTCATGTCAAAAACTAGGAGCAAGCAGTAGAGGGTCAAAAACAGGCACGGGTCAAAATCCAGATAGTGCAGGGAACACAATAACAAAAAAGCCTAGGACAATTAATCACAGGAAACCTAGCAGGTTGCCTGTTAATATACTGAAGGGCAGGGGTCATGTGACGTGGCTGGTGCCACATGACCTCCCACCATGTCTGTAGCCGAGCGCCGAGTGCCCAGCTCGGCGCTCGGCCTCTTGAGCATTACCATGGGAACGGGGGACGCCGGCCGCACAGAGAGGAAGTGTGCGGCCGGGCACGCTCCGCCCCCCGTTACCCCAGCAACCAAGACGCCGAGCGGCTCGGCGTTACAGCAGTACGCGGCGTGCATGTCTGCCGCCATGTCACACCAACTGGTTAGTAAAAGGGTATATAAAGCTAGTGAGCACAACGTATATTCATCCCCTGAGAAAGCTACACGCGAAACACGCGTTGAGGTTTTGAACCCTATGGTCGGTATTACTTATTACAATCAGCACTTCTTGATGTTTGTATGTTATGTATTGCATTTGGCACTTTAGACTGTTATTTATTATGGATGTGATACTCATTTTCCTCTATTTATCACTTGTTCTCCATTTTGGAGTTTCTTTTATCTGTTACACTGTGTGATTTTCATACGGTTCCTACTTTATTACAACTGTAAGGCCTCATGAACACGACCGTTCAGTTTTTTTTGCGGTCCGCAAATTGCGGATCCGCAAAACACGGAAGCCGCCCGTGTGCCTTCCGCAATTTGCGGAACGGAACAGGGGCCCATTGTAGAAATGCCTATTCTTCTCCGCAAAACGGACAAGAATAGGACAGGTTATATTTTTTGGGCAGAGCCACGGAACAGAGCAACGGATGTGGACAGAGCACGGAGTGCTGTCCGCATCTTTTGCGGCCCCATTGAAGTGAATGGGTCCGCACCCGAGCCGCAAAAACTGCGGCTCAGATGCGGACCAAAACAACGGTCGTGTGCATGAGGCCTAATAGACATGAATATGGATATCACTGGATGTTTGACGTGAGACCCATAGCTTGTGGTTCTTTGTCTTTCCTGTGTTTACATGCCGCTGCAATTTTATCTATGTATTTTTCTAATATGTATTAAATCAAATATTTCTTGGATTTATTATATGCAGTGTATTGTAATTTGCTGTGATGTACTGATTTTACGTTACATCATGATTTCTGCTAGGTTCACGTGTAAAGCTGAATTCAGAAGAACGTTATTGGTTTCCTGCTCCTGTAGGAGCTCAGATGACAAGAAGCGGGTTAGGACTGGTTCAGGACTTTTTGTTTCCTTGTGCTTTAGGATAAAATTTCTTATAAGTATTTAACATAGACAAACGCATGTAACTGATAGGACTGTGTCTACACCATTCTATAGGGCTAATGAGCCGAAGAAAGATCTGAATGTTCCTTGGCCTGTTCTTCTGTCTGTTCCTGTTTGCCAGGAGGATGATCTGCAGTAAAGTCTGGTGTCATATAAGGACACGGAGTTCTCAGTTTTTCAAAGACACCTCCATCTTTAGGTCTCATGCACACAACTGTATGTAGTGAGAATCTGCAAAATATAGATACCGTCTTCATTTTGTGCGGACTCATTTGTTTTCAATGGGTTTCTGGTCCGCATTTGGCAGCCAAGTATAGGACACTGGGGCGGACTGGGAGTTAAAAGTGGCCCTGGAAAAAAAATCCTATTGTTGTAGAAGGGTCCAAATTGACAGAAGGTTAGTACAAAACAAGTAGGCAGTGTCAGCAATACCATAGCGCAAAATATCGTCCCACCAGAACCATATACCACAGTGCAGCACAATATATTGCTCCAAAAGGTGTCCCACTGTGGTGGCCGTCAATGGATGCCATTTTCTGTCCCCCTGCTCCTCCAGTTCTCTCTGATTAAGATATGGCTTAAGAGGTTAGATGTGGGCCAGAGCAGTTGAATTCGGGAGAGCCTGTGTGGTTCTGGCAGACAGAAGTGCTTGAGCACCCCTCTGGGCGCCAGCCAACCGGGAAATTTCCCTGTAAGGTCTATGGCCAATCCGCCCCGGATAAGACATGTTCTACCCTTCCGTAGAATAGACATTTGGATGCAGAAAGCACACAGATCAGCCATATGTCCGTTCCGCAAAAAGATAGAATATGCCTGAAAAATGCAGACAACCAACCCCCTGACGTCAATGGGTCCATATGTTGCGGACCCGCCATTTGCCACATACATGTGGCAGGAGACCATGATGTAGCATTTTGCCAAAGCTTTTGACAGCGTGGAGTGGGGGATACTTGTGGTTATGGAGACCATGGGGTTTGCCAGGGATTTATGTCCTGGGTTAAGCTGCTATATAGTTTGCCAATGGCAAGGATTAGGGCGAATGGGGAACTTTTGGCACAATTTGCATTGCACAGGGGAACGAGACAGGGCTGCCCTCTATCCCCCATATTACTTGCAATTGCCATTGAACCCCTGGCCTGCTTTTTACCTTCTTCTCCTGCATGGGAAGGGTTCCCCCTGGGGCCGAGCGAGGAGAGACTCTATTCATCCCATTATGCACAATATTATTCAATTTGGGAAACGGTCGGGCTGACTATCAATTGGGACAAATCGGCAATCCTTCCGTTTGATCCCCTTCCGTCTAGATTTGACCCAACTGCAGATAACCCGCAGCTTTAAATATCTGGGCGTTGTGATAACACCAATATTAACTGATTACGTTAAAGCCAACATTGAGCCCCTAATCGTTAAATTTATAGCAAGAGTCAATGCCTGGAGTAAATGACTTCTCTCGGTGGTCGGCCGTTGTAACTTAAATAAAATGATACTCATGCCTCAAAAGCTTTATGTACTACACAACTTCCCCGTATGGATCCCCCAGCGGATATTCTACAAGTATCCGGGTATTTTCAACCCTGATCCGTCTGGAGACCCTTCAAGGGGGCAAGGAGGAGGGAGGCCTTTCTCTTCCAAGCCCTTGGCTTTATTTCATTGCGGCACAATTACAACACCTTATGGGGTGGGGAACGTATTTCCGTTCTGCAAAAAAATAGAACATGTCCTATTATTGTCCGCATTACGGACATGGATAGTACTGTTCTATTAGGGTCCAGCTGTTCCATCCGTGTTGCATCAGTGGTTTTTACTGACCCATAGACTATAATGGACGTGATGGATCAAATATAGACGGACAAAATAGAGAATGCATCCGTGCTAAAAACACGGACCCACGGACCGTGCTAAAACACTGATGTCTGAATACACACATTAAAGTGAATGGGAACATGTGCTGTCCGTGGAGAACATGTACAGCGCACGTCCGTGAAACACAGATGTGTGAATGAGGCTTAAAGCTTAGGCTACTTTCACACTTACGTTTTTTTCAATTTCGCTCAATAGTGGGGAAAACGCTTCCGTTTTATCCCCATTCATTGTTAATGGGGACAAAACTGAACTGAACGAAACGGAGCGCACCAGAATGCATTCTGTTCTTTTGGTTGCGCTCCCATCGTGGACAGAAAAACGCTGCAAGCAGGGACGGATCAGTTTTTTTATTGTGCCAGAGAAAAGTCAATGGGGGAAGGATCCGTTTTTTTCTGGCACAATAGAAAACTGATCCGTCCCCCATTGACTTTCAATGGTGTTCATGACGGATCTGTCATGGCTATAGAAGACATAATACAACCGTATCCGTTCATGACGGATGCATGCGGTTGTAATATTGTAACGGAAGCATTTTTGCAGATTCATGACGGATCCGCAAAAAAAACGCTAGTGTGAAAGTAGCCTTAGGGTACTTTCACACTAGCGTTTTTGTTTTCCGGTATTGAGTTCAGTCACAAGGGGGGGGGGGGAATAAAAAATATATATACACCTTATTTTTTGCTATATAAGACACATCTAGGGTCGGTTTTAGAGGAGGAGAAAAGGAAAGAAATATTTTGAACCAAAAGGTGTGCTAAAATATTTAATAAAATAACAATATTGTTTACACAGTTATGGGGGATCTACGGATGATGCACTGTTATGTGACTATAACTCCCCTCATCCTTTAGAATACACCCATGTACTGCAGTACATGGGTGTATTCTTAAAGATGAGGGGGGTTATAGTCACATTTAATATTAGCACTGTCCAGAGACTATAATGTAATTGGCCTGTGTTTATATAAAAATGACTATAACCCTCCTCATCCATAAGAATGCATCTATTTACCGCAGTACATGGTTGTATTCTTAAGGATGAGGGGGGTTATAGTCACATTTGATATTAATACTGTCCAGAGACTGTCATGTAATTGGCCTGTGTTTATATTAAATGTGACTATAACCCCACTCATCCTTAAGAATGCACCCATGTACTGCACCCATGGATGAGGGGGGTTATAGTCCTATTTAACACACAGTTCATTTTTAGGTCAGCCCCTGAGCTGTCACAGGGACTTTATGTGACAGGGGATAGAACAGGGCGACGGAGGCCACTACAACTCCTTCCTCCCTCCTATCTCACAGCAGTTCCATCGGTGGTCTGTGGCAACGGCGCTCATGGCCGGACTGGAGGGAGGGGGTAAACTTATTGGTGGAGGCGGAAGTTCCCGCCGGCGCACACCACCAATCAGCAGTACGTGCAGGCGGCAGTGCAGCGGAGACGGAGAACTGCTCTCCTACCCCTTGCTCTTCTATGGAGCAGACCCAGGCAGCCTGCTTGATTTTTGACTTTGGGGGGAGGGGGGGGGGTGCGTCTTATAAAGTGAAGAATATGATATATATATATATCATGGATCAGCAACCTCCGGCGCTCCAGCTGTTATGAAACTACAGCTCCCAGAATCCTCCTTTGACTTCTATGGGAGTTACAAGAACAGATGAGCAGGAGTGCATGCTGGGAGTTGTAGTTTGACAGCAGCTAGAGTGCCGAAGGTTGCTGATCCCTGGTATATATATATATATCTCACAAGCGATAACAGCGCATTGAGTGTTTGCTGCACATGGATCAGTCGTACTCAGGAACAGACCCGCTCTACAGGCTTTGGCAGGAGAACAACAATGCCCCACTTTCCTAACACACAGCCTAAAAAGGATTAACCCTATAATATCCAATCTGGATCTAATAACAGCCAGCAAACAATGTAAATAATACTCTCATTGTATAAGCACTGTATTCTATGCAGATGTCTAGGGCCTGTAGAGGCTGGAGCACGGAGGCCAATCAGAACAATAATTACTAGAATAATCGTGCAATTATATTAATATATATATATATATTCATAACTGGAACAGACTACAGCTGTGAAAATTATTTATTGTTATGAGGATTTCACGACAATAAAATGATCACATGTCGTCCCCCAGCAATCGATTATGATCTGTATAGGAATGTTAGTACAAGATTTTAATTTCGCTGCAGCGCCGCCACAGGTGAAGTCAAGCATTACATGGTGCTAGCTGAAGTCAATGGGCCGCTTGTGTAATGCTGGATTTCCAGGGCAAGAGATGTACTTTGTAGGTGTTCTACATTCTGGTTTCCAAATGAAGAATTCCTTCCACTAACGCCTCATGCACATGACTGTATTTTCTAGCCGCGTCCAATAGTTTATTTATTTTTTTGCGGATCGCATGTGGACCCATTAAGTTTTATGGGGCTGCAAAAAATGCGGACAGCAGAAGGATGTCATCCGTGTGCTCTCTGCATCCGTGGCCATGCCTGTAGTTGTCCGTTTTGAGGACATGAATAGTAATTTCTACAATGGGGCCGCTAAAAGTGCGGGATGCACATAGCCGGTATCCATACAGCAAAACGGATATGGTTGTGCGCAGGAGACCTAAGGCGTCATATACACGGCCGTTTCTGTATTTCAGTCTGAAAACAAAGGATCTGCAAGATACAGTAAGGTCCGATGGCATTCCTTAATTTTCTCAACAGAAAAGGCTATTCTTGTCCGCAGTACAGCAATGTTAGGACCCGCTGTGTAATTTGCGGCACAGCCTCACAGATCCGCAAAAAATACAGATGTTCGTAATCGCCCCATAGAATTGAATTGGTCAGTGGACTATCCGCAAAAAAAGCCGATGAAGATTACAGTCGTGTGCATGAGGCCTAACTCAGAATTCTTCAAGGGGTTATATGGCATTGAATGTTGTATAATATGACCGGGATCAGCAACCGCCGCCTGTTCTAAAACTACAACTCCCAGGATCCTTCTTTCACATCTATGGGAGTTGCATGAACATCAGAGCAAGTGTGCATGCTGAGAGTTGTAGTTTCTGGAGTGCCGGAGGTTGCTGACCCCTGTAATATGGTTTGTTACCAAAGTAAAAGAACATACGATGGCAGTTGGGTTAGTTCTGAAGTATTAAAATGAGAAAAGGCAAATCAACTAAAAAATTGGATCTGGAGATTGGCCCAAAGCCCCCAAAATGATTACTGTTATCCGTGATCACAGGAGACTATCAGGCCCATTATGTTACATAGTAAACATTGGCCCACAGTTACTAATGTCAGTGCACCTAGACACTGGGGGATACTGTTGGAAACTGCCAAAATTAGGCCTAATCTGGAGCATATACGGTGCACTTTGGAGTGTGAGAAATCCTTTGGAAATCCTTTTCAGCTTAGGCTACTTTCACACTAGCGTTAAAGTTTTCTGGTATTGAGTTCCGTCCTAGGGGCTCAATACCGGGAAAAAAACGGATCAGTTTTATCCTAATGCATTCTGAATGGAGAGCATCAGTTTCGGTCCCTCTTACGTTTTTTTGGCCGGAGAAAATACCGCAGCATGCTGCAGTTTTCTCTCCGGCCAAAAATCGATGAACACACGGATCCGGCATTAATTTCCAATGAAATGCATTGGCCCCAAGTGTTCTGGCAAAACGGATCCGTTCTTTCCGTCCGCGCATGCGCAGACCATTAAATCTGTGAAAAAAATAAATACCGGATCCATTTTTCCCGGATGACAACCAGAAAGACAGATCCGGTATTGCAATGCATCTGGTTCCGTCTCACAAATGCATCCGTTAGCGTCCAGATCGCCGGATCCGGCAGGCAGTTCCGGCGACGGAATCCTCTGCCGCCAGTGTGAAAGTACCCTTACTGGAAAGTGATGTGGGTTTGTGCCATAAACTACTTTTCCCTCTAAAGTTTATTTTCACCGATTACTCTAGCTCCCATTCCTCCTTAGATACTGTTTTCACAAATTGGCCTCATTTGCAGTTTTCTCCTACCCCCCGTGCTTTAATCCTACTTCCTGGTTTGTCATGTGTCTGCTGTCCCATCATGCCTTAGGGCAGCGTGCTGACATCAGCAGAACATGACACTAACCACGCCCCTCGTTCTTACTAATGACGTTACCAGGCTTCAAAGCAGGACGTAACCAACAGCAACTTAATATCTAGACAGATTTTCCACAGGGCGCAGTGGTGGGTTAATACATTTTGAAAAAAAGCAGTTTTGATAAATGGTGGTATTTGTGGAAAGCGATATAACAGCGATATCTGTTGGGCGGGATACATTTATATTAGTGGAAAACTCATTTATTGGGAAAGGCGCTTGGCCTAACATGCAACACTGAGTGCCAAAATTGCGCCACAATTCTGGTGTAAAATATTGTCTCGAACAAAGCTAATCCCCGCAGCAGATTTATCATCCAACCTGAGGCATTGTGATAAATGGTGCAGGTCTAGACAGCCCAGGGTCTGTCATCGCAATTCATGCTATTCTCATCTTCTTTGTGTGGTGCCAAATCAATAAGAAGTATGACGACAGGTCCTATTAGATCGAACAATTTTCCAGTCAATTATCAGGAACATGCCCGTTCCTGATAATTGACCTGTATAATCCTGCTGCCGATGAATGAGCCGATGGCTGATATGTCTCTTTCATGGGGATGCCCGAATTATAAGCATCAGTGATGGTCAGTTCGCAGTGTTCGCCAGCGAACACATGTGGGCTGCCATCTTTAGTAAGGTAGACTCACCCGTCCGCCGATGCACAGGTATGCCCTTACCTGTGCCGGTCTGAAATCAAATGCAGTCACCGGGAGCAGGCAGTTCCGAGAACAGCCCGATAAAGGCCCCCGGCGGCTGTTCTCGTAACTGTCTGCTCCTGGTGACTGCATTTGATTTCAGACCGGCTCCCGACACAGACACAGGTAAGGGCTTACCTGTGCATCGGCGGACGGGTGAGTCTACCTTACTAAAGATGGCAGCCCGCATGTGTTCTCTGGCGAACACTGCGAACTGACCATCACTGATCAGCATCACATAAGGGATCTGCTGCTAATAATCAATAGAACCGAATGAAGGGAGCGATCATTCCTTCCCCCTTTGTGAGCCAGGCCGGTGCAAACAATAAACTAAAGTTTACTCCATCTATAGCAGGCATGCTCAACCTGCTGTCCTCCAGCTGTTGTAAAACTACAACTCCCACAATGCCCTGCTGTAGGCTGATAGCTGTAGGCTGTTCAGGCATGCTGGGAGTTGTAGTTTTGCAACAGCTGGAGGGCCGCAGGTTGAGTATGCCTGATCTATACGATTAGTAAATCTGTATTCAATCTGATTATATGGGTTATAATTGGGGGTATTCCCATCTCAGACATTCAGATATTGTATGGGGGAGCAGAAATTTCCACTCTGCCCATAGACTTGCATGGAGAGAGATGACCACGCTTATCGCTGTCGTCCACCAGGAGAGGAGATGAGACCCCATTCTCCCAACAGATGGGGATGTAATCAGTGCCTAATATGGGGAAGCCTCTTCAATATGACATCTGGTTTCTGGGTAGTGACGTCAGATAGGATCATAAACAACGTCACAAAAACCAAGGGGCGATGCTCTGACAGTAGATAACACTGTCACTTCAAAAGCATCGTCATCATGGTTTCCATCTTAACGCCATCCCTACCAAATCCATCATCATCTGCTCGGATGTTGCCCCTTCACTTACAATGGGTTCGTCGGGTTTCTGTTTAGTGCTACAACAAAATGGACACACGTGTGATACATACATACTGGCCCCCAAATGTAATCCTGACCGTCTGTTGTAGGGAAGACAATATAGGTATGTCTATTTATTTATTTATGTGATTATTGTATCTACGTTGTATCAATATTTGTATTGCATTGTTACATACTAGACAATACATTGCAGAATGACACGGGGGGGGGGGGGGGGGCAGAGACACGGAGGAGGAAGACGATGATACAGATGCATCGCATGTGAACAAAGAGAAGGATGGGCCTCTGGACCAGAACTAAGAACCCACTGCTATACATGATATTACAGGCCGGGGGGATACCCCTCAAAATGTCATGTAGCCTGCAGCATGCCCTGCCTCCCTGCTATTACATCATGGCCTCTGTGTATTATATCAGACTTCTGCATTGCTCCTATCCCATTGCTATTTTATCACAGATGTGCAATGAATAATTCATGGCTACTGACCCCCCCCAGGGAACAGACAATCTGCACCCACCACCGGCCATTGCAATGTACACAATGTAACAGGCCAAGTGACAAGAAGGAGATGGCAAAAATAATGCTACCTGCACATTGACTGCAGAGCCATCTGATGGTGTCAACAGCAAATATGTCCCCCCCCCCCCCCCTCATACAAAAAACAAAGTGTGCAATGCAAAATAAAAAGCCACCCCTCATCCCCCACACAGAGGCATAGCTGGCACCCACCATTGTGTGCTCCTGTATTGTATCCCAGGGCCAGCACATGGGGGAGAGACAGCTAAATTTAGCAGGTGACAGGCAGATCACCTTGCACTGACACAGGCTGTACATGGGTGTCACATTGAGACAAGGAGGGTCTACTTACACTACAAGCCTGGAGATGATCCATGACACCATGGCTGATCAGCTGCCTCCTGCAGGCTATGTCCTCTCTGATGTGTTATAGGCAGCGCTCAGCCATCAGTGTGTGCACAGCCCTGGCACCAGAATCCAGCTGTGCCCACTGGGTGAGGATGGGCAGTCAGGGGCAGCTCCTCCTCTCCAGGATCACAGGGGCGATAGAGGGTGAGCCTGGCTCCTGCGACTGGTAAGCAGCTGCTCGGCTCCTTCAGCGATCATATTCTGGAAGGAGGAGAGAAGGGCGGGGGTGGGGAGATGTGCAGCCTGCCCAGACACCCCGACCTGCGGCTGAGCAGGAGCCCACCCCCTGGGCTGTGTCTGAGGGGGGCTGCTCCTCAAAGAGGTTCTGCATCAGCTGAAAGACCATGAGCCACTAGTGGGCATGGACAGGTCATTTATTAATATACAGTATATACTGTATCTGGTAATATATCTATATCTATCCCATATCTATCTATCTATCTATCTATCTATCTATCTATCTATCTACAATCTACTATATATCTAATATCTATCTGTCCATCCATTTCATATCTATCTATCTATCTCCTATCTATCTCTTTTATCTATTTATCTCTTTTATCTATCTATCTATCTATCTATCTATTTATCTATCTAATATCTATCTGTCCATCCATCCATTTCATATCTATTTATCTTTTTTATCTATCTATCTATTATCTATCTATCTATCTATCTATCTATTTATTATCTATCTATCTCCTATCTATCTCCTATCTATCTATCTATCTATCTATCTATCTATCTATCTATCTATCTATCTATTATCTATCTATCTATTATCTATCTATCTATCTATTATCTATCTATCTCCTATCTATCTATCTATCATCTATCTATTATCTATCTATCTATTATCTATCTATCTATCTATTATCTATCTATCTCCTATCTATCTATCTATCTATCTATCTATTATCTATCTATCTATCTATCTATCTCCTATCTATCTATCTATCTATCTATCTATTATCTATCTATCTATCTATCTATCTATCTCCTATCTATCTATCTATCTATCTATCTATTATCTATCTATCTATCTATTATCTATCTATCTATCTATCTATCTATCTATCTCATATCTATCTATCTATCTATCTATTATATATCTATCTCTCTATCTATCTCTTTTATCTAATCTATCTATCTGAACATTTTAAAACTTAATAAATCGAGGTAGATTTGTAGTCCTTGTTGAGGCCTCCAGGGCGGATCCATTGCATTTCCCTTGAATGTCACATATCTAGATTTATCACGTTTTACAATGTTCAGTACTCTGACTCGCACGCCTTTTTATGTTCTCTCCAATATGTCCGTCCCCTGCACCATAGTCCCATGATTCCAAGTAGAACATTAACTATAGACAACCCTCAATCAGCATCTATTGTCGCCTGTGATATATTGCGGCTATTGGGTACAGTATATACTCCCAGGAGGTATTGGCATCCCGAACCCATGATTATATACATGAAACACATATATTTGATACACAAAACCAGAAGCACCCTATAGAACGATTATAATCACCAAGGTGATAAAAGAAAACACCATGAGTGCTGCAAAAACAGCGGACACACCGTCCTCAATGGCACTGTATTGAAATATCCATAAACTATCGATATTTCCAGATTCCAAGATGGCCGCCGTGCATTTACGCCTACTTCTTCCATACAGCACCAGTACCCAAGATCGCGCAACTAGCTCCAGAGTGATAGGGCGCATGCGCCGAACTCCGCGCACACCGCCCTCTACTTCCGCCTCCTACGTACGCCGGCTAATGTGACCGGCATCGCCCTGTATAAAGCGCCACGGCGTGCCTCCTGTGTACTGCACGCCGTGGAAATGATATGACCGGCCTCACAGGTAATTATATCGGGACTATTTGTGGGATATATCCATAGCCCTATACGCTTGCTTACATCACCTATAGCCTTGCATTTTAAATATATGGCGCCTGGTTGTGGTGTTTTCATGCACATGAGTATCGCTCTCCGTCCCCCTGAGCAACATAGTGGAGAACATAGGTGCCATGCCACCCCACAGCAGCCGGTAATGGCTACCTCTCCCTGAGGAGAACCAGCTAAGCAGATACCTGGATTTGAGCTTCCACCTCAGCCGGTTTATAGACCACGCTGTTTGTCCAGCCTTGGATGGTATCTGAGGAAGTCTACCCATCCCTGGAAGCTATTTTCTGTCATTATGACATTTGTCTGTAGTTATGGACTGTACCCATGACATTCTACTCTATTATGCTTTTGCCATGTGTTAAGGAAATTATCCAGCTTCTACTATGGATATAAAAGTGATTTTCATTTTATCAGTATACGTGATATAATTTGCTGACATTTGAAAAGAAAACTATAGAAGTGAACTGTGTGTGTTAAGATAAGATAACATTTGTACTACTCCTTGTAATTTTGCCTCTTTTGCTTAAAATTCTAAAACCCATTAGTTAACACATTTTTTGTAAAGTGAAACTTGAAAAATAACTAACCAATCAATAGATGGATTCAAAAGCCATTATTGAAATGTCTGTAAACCAATCATGTTTTACTTTGAGGGGTTACACCCTGTGAACTGTGTATAAATAAAGGGTGCAGGACACTTTCACTTTAGGGTCCTGACAAGGTTTTGAACTATACTCAGACTTCTGTCATTTTCCTCCGTCGACGTCATTCACCTGAACACGAGGCAACGATCATCACGTGGCTGACCTTTGGCCTGCCGCAACATTTTCTGGTGGAGACTGCGGGCACCATAACAACACTCCTAGCTGCAGATCGCGACACGGAGACCAGGACCCAGGAAGACCGCGGTAAGTAACCCATTGTGTTACTACCTGTCTCCTGAGCTCTGCTCGCTGTTCTGCAGTGTGGTGTGTGAACGTGGTGCCTGTACCGTGTTCTGGTGAATGTAATATTTCCCCTATATGTGCTAAACTGTCTTTAGGCGTATGAATGCACGAATGTGTGAGTGGCTGAGATAAGCTGAATCTTGGAGGGGTCTGTCCCTGCTCCTCCTGAGCCAAGCTGAAAGTCTAGAGCTCGCTGACTGGCTTGTCCGGTCCCTGTCTCTGGAGGCCTCTGGTTCTGGTGGAGAAAGGGTTGACAGACCTATACTGGAGGAGGCTGTGAGAAGTGGCAGTGTATAAAGCTGTCCAGTAAGTTTGGATAGGGGCCCTGCAGTTCCTTGTTGGTACCTGAAAAGGCGCCTGAGGTCAGGGGTTGTTCCAATGTTATGTCATACTGTGTGGTGTCACATGTACTGAGTGCCTGCTGATATTGTGTGAGGAAGAATTACTGCATTGCTGCCAATTCCTGTGCTGTACAGTGTATACATGCGTGGGTATTATGATTCCAGTTTGGATTGGATGGTTGCAGTTATAATCATTTGGATTGCAGTATTTGTTTGCTTCCTGTGCCATAGAAAGAACGAAGAGGGGTTTAAGGGGTTTCCAGTGAGTAACCCCAGAGAGGACGTGTGAGTTACTCTGTGTGAGGGCAAGACTATATTGTAGTATTGCCAGACCAGTGGATAGTGCTGCCTCGGAAGTGTGCCCACAGCACCACTGGTAGGAAAATTGGTGCCGCCTCGGAAGTGTGTCCACGGCACCAATAGTAGTGCCGCCTCGGAAGTGTGTCCACGGCACTACTGATAGTGCTGCCTCGGAAGTGTGTCCACAGCACTGTTGTAATTCACCAGGTGTGTGAGTACCTGGATAGTGAATTACAAGGAGCCACCCACGGGATGGGGGCTACACAGAGTAAGCGTTCCTCTGAGAAGGGAGCAGAGAAATGGGTCTCTGCAATTGATATTATGCAATGCGCAAAGGGCACTGAAGCAACCAAAGACTGTAGACAAATGCTGAAGAAATTAGGAGCAGGTGTGAATGGAACATTGGATGAACCAGTATGGCAGAAATTTCTCACTAATTTTAAGGGGTGGTTGGAAGACCATAACAAATATGACCAGGCCACAATGTGGTATGATGTAGCCCAGGGAATGACTTTGACTGCCCATAAGGCAAAAGACACTGACAAAGGGACTATGTATGAAATATGGGATGAAATTAAATTGCCTACAAAAGAATTAAACATCCCTTCTGAAGTACGGTGTATTATCCCCCATAACCCACAAAAATCTCTCCCTCCCACAGCACCACCTCCATATAAAAGCCCGGAGGGGTGGACTTGTCCTAATTGTGGACAACAGAACCCAGACACAAGAGTGAGATGCTCAGCCTGTGGGGGGTCCAAGCCACACTCTCGTGTGGGCTTATACCCATTAGTCAATAAGACCCTCCCCACAGTGAAAGCTGGGCAACTGGAAACACATGATTATGAGGTCTATAGGCCATGGACTCCTAGTGAGTTACTGGCTATGTGTAATACTTTGCCAGACCCCCGTACTGTCCCCAGTACTTTCCTTCGTAAATTGGAAAGTATCCAGACCGCATATAAAGCCACTTGGGCGGATCTGGAGAGTCTTCTAGAGACTAAAGGAGGGGAAGTACTTAAGAATCAAATGATGGCAAAAGCCCCTGGTACTGTCCCAGTGGATAAGGCCACAGACCAGTCAGGCCAGGAATTTATCATGGCCCTTAAACCCTGGGTAAAAGAGCAACAGGACAA
The DNA here is from genome assembly GCF_014858855.1 of Bufo gargarizans. Taxonomy (NCBI): domain Eukaryota; kingdom Metazoa; phylum Chordata; class Amphibia; order Anura; family Bufonidae; genus Bufo; species Bufo gargarizans. Next base: position 41,241,207 of record NC_058080.1, read on the forward strand.
TCAGACTGACACTTTTATGATGCAAACACAAGACGCTAAGCAGACTGTAGCTGACTATGCCACAGCTCTAGAACAGCTCTGGCTGGACTATGGGTATGAGACAGGAGACAGTAAGGACATGAGACTACTAAAACATACATTCATGTCTGGATTAAAAGCACCCATACAGGATGCTGTGAAGAAGGCTCGCCCTGATTGGCGGACCTGCCAGTTCCCTGACCTAGTGGCCATAGCAAAGGGAGCTGAGCTAGACTTACAAAATAAAAAGAAGCCAATAATGGCTAACCAACCTTTTAAACCTAAGGGCAGGTTTCACGAAAGAATACCAGGTGGGGATCAGTCTCCACGTAACTGGGACCAAGTAACATGCTGGAATTGTGGGAAAAAAGGGCATTTCTCAGTCAAATGTCCCCGAAGAGGTCAGGCTACTGCCTGGACCTCTCAATGAAGTGACGGCAATCCTGTGAGTTCCCTCAACGTTAACTACCCCCTTGACGCAATCCCAGGTCCACAACTAATCATCACATCCACATGTGAGGACACAGGGAATTCAATTGACTTTTTGGTAGACACAGGAGCAGCCCATACCCTAATACAAGAAAAATATGTGCCTGAGGAGCTTATCTCCTCAGATTACATCTACTGTCAAGGGGTTGAGGGGACAACTGTTAAACTCCCACTAACAAAGCCTGTTAAACTTAATATTCATGATGCTGCATCTATTGTCACACGTGTGTTGGTAAGCTCAGATAGTCCATACAATTTGCTGGGGACTGACGTACTCAGTGCCATGAGGGCATCTGTGGATTTCTCTTCAGGAAAACCCCAAATTACAGCCCCTGTGTCTGAAGAGACTCTGTGTGCACTTATGTACTTAATGACATTTAGTGCCCCCTCTGCCTCTCAGAATACACCCCCAGATTGGCTGTCTGAAGTGCCATCACATTTGTGGGCAACTTCCAAGACAGATGTGGGCAGACTACCAGTAACTCCGGTGGTTGTGCAGCTGAAACCTGGCATTAAGCCGCCATGTGTGCGTCAGTACCCATTAAATTCTTCACAGGAAGATGCCATTGCAAATGATCTGGAAGAGCTGTTGGGGAAAGGGTTAATAATCCCTATAAAAAGCCCCTTTAATACACCCCTATTTCCTGTAAAGAAGAAACAGACTGTGAAGGGTCAGCCTCCAGTCTATCGTATGGTGCATGATTTAAGGGCAGTGAATGCTGTAACTGTCATAAATACACCACAAGTGCCCAATCCACACACACTGTTAAACCAAGTGCCCATAGATGCCACATCTTTTTCTGTCATTGATCTTGCAAATGCTTTCTTCTCTGTCCCTTTAGATGAAGAATGCTGGCCCTATTTTGCTTTCACTTTCCGTCACAAGCAGTATGCATGGGTCGTTTTACCACAAGGGGCTGCCAATTCCCCTGATATTTTCTCCACTGCTTTACACTCTGTGTTGCAGTCCTGGCAGCCGGCCTATCCGGACACTGTTCTTTTACAATATATTGATGATCTGTTGCTTTGTTGCCACAGCTCTGAACAGTGTAAAGAAGAAACTTTATCTTTGCTTATTTTCCTTGCTGAAAATGGTTGTAAAGCCTCCAAGGAGAAGCTGCAACTTTGTAAATCTACTGTGATTTTCCTAGGTCACTGTATTTCTCCAGGTACCAAACACCTCACGACTGAGAGGGTTACTGCTATCCGGCAGCACCCCCTGCCAAGTACTCCAAGGGCTCTGCGTGCCTTTATTGGACTTGTCAGTTACTGTCGCCCCTGGATTAAGGATTGCTCTCAGATGATGCAGCCACTATATGATTGCCTCAGAGGAGAGACCTTTGAACTCACACCAGGAGCTGTGAGTGCATTTCATACATTAAAACTCACTCTCACCACGACACCAGCATTGGGCATCCCCAATTACAAACAAACTTTCACGTTGTATTGTCATGAGCAAGGGGGATTTGCCTCAGGTGTATTGACGCAGAAACATGGGGATCGTATGCGGCCTATAGCATACTATTCTACCAGTTTGGATTGTATTGCCAGAGCACTACCCACATGTTTCAGAGCTGTCGCTGCTGCCTCTGAATTGGTGCTAAAGACGGAAGACTTGGTACTACAACACCCTCTTACCTTACAAGCACCACATTCAGTTGCTGAATTACTGCACTCCACCAAACTGAAACATTTGTCTCAAGCCAGGATCACGAAATATGAGATGACACTCCTCAGTCCCCACATTACCTTACAGCGATGTACTGTTCTAAATCCAGCTACTTTGATGCCAGTGGATTTAGAAGAGGAGGGGGGAGTGGGAGTAGTAGACATGTCTGATCCAGTTGCAAATCATAACTGTCATGAATTGATGATTGCAGAAACAAAAGGGTTACCAAATGTTACTGAAACACCATTAACTAATCCTGATGCTGAGTATTTTGTAGATGGCTCCAGATGGTGGAATGACGAACAAGGACACTTTGTCACCGGGTATGCGGTAATCCAGGATGGTAAGGTAATCATACAAAAACCACTCCCATCTTGTGCGTCTGCACAGGAGGCGGAGTTGAAGGCACTCACTGACGCATGTACAATGGGTAAGGGACTGAGAATAAATTGTTACACTGATTCCAGGTATGCTTTCGGGGTAGCACATGATTTTGGTGTTATCTGGAAAACTAGAGGATTTCTGACTTCCTCGGGCAAACCAATTAAAAATTCAGAAGCAGTACAGAGCCTCATAGAGGCCCTAGAGCTGCCCACAGAGGTAGCCATTGTTAAAGTGCCAGCCCATGTGAAGCAAGATGATCCGCTGGCTGTGGGAAATGCTCAAGCAGACCAAGCAGCCAAACAAGCAGCCGGTCTGCCGCTCCTGACATTGTTTTTTCCAACTATGCCAGATTTGTCGCTCTTGCAGGAATTACAGGCCCAGATAATGCCTCAAGACAAAAAGGTATGGATGGAGGCGGGGGCTACGAAGACAGAAGAGCTCTGGCAGGTAAATGGCAGAACATGTTTGCCTCGGAGTTTGTATCCGATGATGGCCAATTTAGCACATGGCCCTACTCATTTGTCAAAAGGAGCTATGAGCGCACTAGTGTTAGAACATTGGTTTGCACCTGGAATTCAGACCCTCTTTGAAAAGTTTGTTCAGGGTTGTCTTACATGTGCCAGACATAACCCTGGGAGGTTTGTAAAGACCCCCAAGAAACACACTCCCAAACCCTTGTACCCGTTTCAAAGAGTGCAGGTGGATTACATCCAGCTACCCAAGGTGAGCACATATGAGTATGTCCTTGTAGCCATTGATGTATTCTCAGGCTGGCCAGAAGCTTGGCCAGTAACTACAGCTACAGCCAAAAATACTGCTAAGAAAATATTGTCAGAGGTAGTCTGCAGATATGGGATTCCAGAGGTAATAGAGTCAGACAGAGGTACCCACTTCACTGGGGAGATAATGGGACACATACTGAAGACCCTAGGGATCACACAAGCCCTGCACACTCCCTATCACCCGGAAAGCAGCGGAAAGGTGGAAAGACTTAATGGGACAATTAAATTAAAATTGCAAAAGTATTTAGACTCACACAGTTCTATGAACTGGGTAGAAGCTTTGCCAGTAGTATTATATGCCATCCGCACTACTCCTACTGGACAAGAAAAGCTTAGTCCGTTTGAAATTTTGTTTGGTTCTGCACCAAGGACAGGGTTATATTTTCCACAGCAGCTGCAAGCAGACTACTCTACCCTGACTTCATATTTGGTGGAATTGCATGAACATCTGTCAAAGGTGCATTCACGTGTTTTCTCTTCTATACCAGATCCTAATTCTCTTGAAGGTACACATTCTCTAGTTCCTGGAGATTGGGTAGTCCTGAAGAGGCATGTAAGAAAGACCCTGGAGCCAAGGTTTGACGGTCCATATCAGGTGCAACTGACCACACCCACCGCCGTCAAGCTGAACGGGAGACCAGTCTGGGTCCATGCAAGTCACTGCAAAAAGGTTCTGAAGACAGACAGTCACGAACAGGAAAGCAGCCCTACAGTTGTAAATCCAACCAGTTGTGAGAGTAACGTGGATCAGTAGACCATCACAATGCATGCAATGCCTTGCCTGTTTCTTTATATTCTATGTTTTTGTGCGCAGGTGAAAGGAGGAAAACATACAAATTCCATTTGGCAACTACATCAACAGACTGCCAAGCAGCTGAATACTACTGACTGTTGGATATGCTCTCATATCCCTGCCAACTACAAGGGAATCCCTCTGATAGGTGTTCCAATCTCTATGAATGATTTGAATCTCACAGACTATAGCTATGATGTTCAAATAGATGTAGATCACACCTCACATAATGCTGTTTCTGATCAAGGGATATACTTAGAGATTACTGGTATAATCTCTCCGCCCACTATATGTTTGGGGCCTATGTTTGTGAACCATATAGCTAAGATAAAGGGCCGTTTTGTCAGTTTACCACAGATATATGTGGGGGAAACAGATTGTAGAAATGCTACTCTGATATTCAATATGGAATTTAGGAAGACTTCATGTGACATAGTTAATACTAACTGTAATAGTTTGTGTTTCTGTCCAACTATGAAAGTTTCTTGTGCCCCCAGGTGTGCCTGTCCAGAAAAGAAGGACAAGGACAAATGGACTTGTAAGACGAAATTGTATGATAATATGATATGGTTTCAGGGATGGCTGGGACATCACGGCAGGATGATTCCCAAAGTCCTGAAACAAGGACTATATTACATTTGTGGTAACAGAGCCTACTCATGGCTCCCTATGGGGGCATGGGGCAACTGTACCATAGGAAGAGTTGTCCCAGCCATCAGACGACGCACAAACATTTCACTTACTGATGCCCCTGAAACTCTTCTTGGGATGACTAGAAACAAACGAGAGTTATTCACATCAGCAGATAAAGCCTGGATGTGGTTCCCTTCTTGGACAGGTTGGGGAATTGAGTTAGCAAATAAATTAAACAAATATGCAAATATCATGGATGGAATTATTAATGAGACCACAAGTTCAATCCATGCCCTTAATGAGGAACTGGCACAAGTCAGGAAAGTGGCTCTCCAAAATAGGATGGCCTTAGACTACCTCCTAGCTATAGAGGGTGGGACTTGTGCTATCATAGGAGAAGAATGCTGCACCTGGGTTGAAGATTCACATGATCCCATAGAGGCCCACATGAATAAGGTAAAGGAATTGCAACAAAAAGCTAGAGACATAGCTAAAGAAGGATGGAACCCCTTCTCTTGGATGGGGTCTATAGGTGTCTGGTTCAACAATATGATCTCTGATTTACTGAAGCCCATAGTGGTAGTGATAGGCCTGGTTTTGATACTGCTAATTGCTTGGAAATTACTAATGTTGTGTATTTCTCATTGCAGTAGGGGAAATTCCCTCCCTTGAAAATAGATGACACAACAGCCCTGGAGATGACAGTCTGAAGCTCCTGTGCTGCGATGTATCCCTAGTTGCTGTTGTCATCCACTTAGATAGTGTGTTTGTGTGTAGTATGTGGTTTTAATAAAATGTATGCTTAATCAAATGACAACTACTAGACAGGCTGGAATCGATGCTTGCATCGCATGGTCTATGCAGCTTATCTGTATACTCTGTGAAGTACGGCTGTCTAAGGGGTCATTTGTTTGTTCAGGCAGGTTAGTAGTTAGCAAGACACACATGATACAATGAAGCCTTCAGAAGGAAGAAAACGTCTACCACGTGAACAGAAAAATGAAAAAAAGGAGGGAAATGTTAAGGAAATTATCCAGCTTCTACTATGGATATAAAAGTGATTTTCATTTTATCTGTATACGTGATATAATTTGCTGACATTTGAAAAGAAAACTATAGAAGTGAACTGTGTGTGTTAAGATAAGATAACATTTGTACTACTCCTTGTAATTTTGCCTCTTTTGCTTAAAATTCTAAAACCCATTAGTTAACACATTTTTTGTAAAGTGAAACTTGAAAAATAACTAACCAATCAATAGATGGATTCAAAAGCCATTATTGAAATGTCTGTAAACCAATCATGTTTTACTTTGAGGGGTTACACCCTGTGAACTGTGTATAAATAAAGGGTGCAGGACACTTTCACTTTAGGGTCCTGACAAGGTTTTGAACTATACTCAGACTTCTGTCATTTTCCTCCGTCGACGTCATTCACCTGAACACGAGGCAACGATCATCACGTGGCTGACCTTTGGCCTGCCGCAACACATGCAAATGATAGAAAAAAGATGGATGCGGACGCGGATGACAATCTTGTCTGCCTCCGTGTTTTTTCACGGACCCATTGACTTGAATGGGTCCGCGAACCGTTGTCCGTGAAAAAAATAGGACAGGTCATATTTTTTACACAGACTGGAAACACAGATCACGGACGCGGATGACAAACGGTGCATTAGCCGAGTTTTCCACGGACCCATTGAAAGTCAATGGGTCCGCAGAAAATCACGTAAAATGGAACAACGGACACGGGACACAACAACGGTCGTGTGCATGAGGCCTAATCGTGTACTTTGATCCGTCTAATCATGTACTTCAATGGCAGATAAGTGTGGCCCTGGTTATTAGCACGGAGATGTCTCTCAATGAAATAATGTATATCAAAATGAAGTGAGAAATACTGTTGATAAATTACTACACATCTACCAGTCTATCTACCAAAACCATATTGATGTTGCCTAGCCTTTCTTGAGGGATGGTCTGGCCTCAGGATAGGCCATCACTAGCGGAGTGTTGGGGGTCTGACACTCACCACCACCACTCTTATTGAGCAGTGCTGTAGTAATGAGGCTCTTTACATGTACTTCCAGCACCAGCTTCCAGTGACGGCATAGCTCCCAATCACCAAGCCTACCAAAGCAGTGATCAATTATTTCACTAAAACATAACTTTTAATTCAACAATATTAAAATGATAGGCCCCTAGGTGATAGAACCAAGTAGCTACTCATAAAGAGTCAGGAATAATATCAACTCAGGAAGGAAACTAAGCGCACGGCGGCATTTGATAAGAAAACCTTTGTTCCCACCTCTCTGTCGTCAGGATCCAGAAGGTAGCCAGTTGCCTGTGGTACTATGAGGACCTCAATGATATTTTTTAGCACCAACCTACAACGTTCCTTCCGTATTCGTGACTTTATTACCTGCCGCATTCGCGGTGTAATCTATAGGATCACATGTGACTGCAAAATGGAGTACATAGGCAAAATGAAAAGGGTGTTGCGAAGACTTGTTGGAGAACACCTTGGTGTTATAGCCAACAAGAGAGACACGGCAGTGTTGAGACATGAACATCATCAGGGAGATCTGTAACCCCCCAGAGTTGTGTTACGAAACTCTTTTACAACCTGTTAAGTGTATTAACTTTTTCATGTAATGTAATTTCACATTATATGCTCACAAATGTGCATTGAAATCCTTGTTACATATATATTGCTGTAATTTCCATGTTCACCATGGCAGAAATGTGTTACCAAGGACTTAGCTACATTTTAGTGTTTCTAGGCTGGAATAGTTCATTCCAGTTTAGCTCCCCCCTCTGTGCGCAAAGTGGGTTGCTCCCACATACCGCCTCATGGGTGGAGAAGGAAGTTAGTGCGAGTGTGCCAGACACCCCTGCTAGAGAAAGGCTGTGCGTGTAGGAGCTCCCTGATATAGGGATCCAAGCCAGGATCTTGTCTCGGCTGAGACAATTGATCATCATACCCAGCCTGAGCCTTGCAGCCTCAGCTGGAAGAAAGCAAGCAGCCACCTCCAGTTACAGGAAGAAGCATACCCTGAGACAATAACTGTGAGTCAAAGTCCAGAGACCAGGAGAAGACATATTCCTCCTCAGCCAATCAGTCCCCAAGACAGCAGAAGATAGTCAGAAGCCAAATTCCTGCCACAGTTTAAAGTACAAAGCAGACGTCCTTTTCCTGCAAAAGCTCCAGGCACATGATAGAGCAGAAGATATATTCCTGCCACACATTGCCAATACCTGCTGGGACCAAAGACTAATGCTGTATCTCGCTTGGATGAAAGCTGCAACTAGTAAAGACAAGTTTGAACTTCACCCAAAGTCTGGATCTCAATTACTGCAGCAAATTCCTCAATTACTGCTACTAGCACAACACTCATTTTATTGCAAGTTAGCCAGGAGTCCAGCCGTACCCAGGTAGGAGACACCGTTGACACTATTGCTATTACCACACAGAGACATTACACCACTCTGGCATTCCTAACCTGGGGCGTGAGTTATAACATCTTGGAGGGCCCTGTGTTAGTACCCTGCGCACGCTGCAATTGGTGTCACGAACAAAACCATAGACTATCACTTACACCTGACCCAGCCATTGCATATTATTGGCGTCAGAGTGCATACCCCTAATCCAGCTCACTGCATTAGCTGCTGTTTTTTTTGTAGCACTTCCTTAAAGGGTTTCTACCACTTCGCTGCACATATTTAGCTGTCAGACACTAGCGATCCGCTAGTGTCTGCTCTGGCCAACCATCCTAATATAATTGCTTTTGGGGCAGCCGTTTTGCTAAAAAAAGAACTTTTATTAATATGCTAATGAGCCTCTAGGTGCTATGGGGGCGTCATTAGCACCTAGAGGCTCCGTCTACCTTCAGAAACTGCCGCCGCCCAGCGCGTCCCTCCAGCCCGCCAATCTCCTCCTGAATGCGATCCTCCTTGTGAGCGCCTGTATTCGGCGCATGCGCAGTGAATGTCTGACCGCTTCCTTGCTCAGACATCTCCACTGCGCCTGCGCGATGACGCCATAGTGCTCCGAGGAACAGGCGCAGTGGAGATGTCTGAGCAGGGAAGCTGTCAGACATTCACTGCGCATGCGCCGAATACAGGCGCTCACAAGGAGGATCGCATTCAGGAGGAGATTGGCGGGCTGGAGGGACGCGCTGGGCGGCGGCAGTTTCTGAAGGTAGACGGAGCCTCTAGGTGCTAATGACGCCCCCATAGCACCTAGAGGCTCATTAGCATATTAATAAAAGTTCTTTTTTTAGCAAAACGGCTGCCCCAAAAGCAATTATATTAGGATGGTTGGCCAGAGCAGACACTAGCGGATCGCTAGTGTCTGACAGCTAAATATGTGCAGCGAAGTGGTAGAAACCCTTTAAGGGCCGGCGTGGATCACTTCCTGGGTTTTATGGGTTAGGTCATGTGACCTCGCTGACCAATCCTGGCCCTCTTGCACATATATAAGTCACTCTGCCCCCTTCCCAGATGCCTCAGTGTCAAGGTCCTTGTGTTTTGCTAAAGAGCCTGATACTCATGTGCGTTCCTGACTTGTACTCCGTTCCTGGATTCTGCTAACCGTCTGATCCCTGCCTGCCTGCTTGCCTTGACTCTCCTGTTGCCGATCCGGATTGCCTGACCTGTACCGTGTCGCCTGCCCTGACCTTTTGCCTGTCTGACTATGCCTATGCCTCAACCTTCGGTCCTGCACTGTTGCTCCTGGTAACTACTCCGCCTGCCTGACTTTGCTTGTACTTCTGGTACCTCTTTAAATACTAATGACCCGCTTGGTGAGCAGAGAGAAGGCTGCGGCACTCACCGGAGCGCCGGTACCTTCTCAAACAGCTGATTGGCAAGGGTCTCGGGTGTTGGACCCCCACCAATCAGATACTGATGACCTATCCAGAAAATCTCGGAAAACCCTTTTAAATAATTTGATAATTCTAGAAAGCTGATTTCATCAATGTATTTTTATTCTTTTATATTGCAGAGCTTTCGGGTTTTTCCTCTATATGACTATGCACTAGTGATCACTAGGCTACCTATTTTGTGCATTAGCCACTAGGTGGAGCTGTTTTTGTTATCTATAAATGAGACAGAAGCAAATACATTGATAAGCAGCGTATTTTAAATAACTTCTTAAACCTGTATTACACTAGTCACAGTAGTATATAATGCATATTTGGGTAGGTATGTAGACTGAAAATCACTGTAGTATTAAACCTCGCTGAGTGGACTAGTTGGATATTATTTATTCAGTATTTATTTATATTGGTATTTATTAAGAAATATAATTATTAGGTAACATTAAGCACCGTGGCCAATTATATTCCAACAATAAAAACATATTTAATGATTTAAGTGTGGTAATTATTTAGCGTTTCATATTTATGTTGGATACAGGATTGGGGTCTATGACACCATGCTGCCAGAAAACGATGGTTTTAAACCTGCTTAAAGATTAAAATTGCCCGATGAATTAGTTTGCTCATTCATCGGGTAATCGGCAGCAGTATTACACTGCCAGATCATTGCTGATGAGCATTACTACGAACGCTTGTCATCGATGATCTGCTCGACAATCGCCTAGTGTAATACAGAACTGAAGTATTAAACCTACTTTAAAACGTAACTTTTATATAACGATATTTTGCTAAAATAAGTCCCACAGAAACAATAAATATTTTAGATAGCTGCAGATAGCAGAGTATGAATAGGGTATGCAGTACCTAGGACATATATGTAACACACTAAGTCGTATATGACCGCTCACGGTTCGGACGTATGGTACTCGCCGATTATCGGTCAAGGATTCCCAGGTTTCTGATCATCAGGTCTTTTGTTCAGACTATAGGTGTAGTCCTTCAAGCTGCGGATGTTCCAAGGGTTCAGAAAAAAGGATGTATTAGAACAAAAAGGTAGTGGGAGGTCTGGCCCTATAGTACTAGGGATCCCTACCTAAAAGTGGAGAAAACCCCCGCCTAATTGCGGAGGTATCACCCCCTAATGGAGCGACCCCACTTATCGACGGCTAAACCCTAGGCTCTTAACCCTGAAAAAATACTCCCAAAGAAAATTCCAAAATCCCATTTTTTTGAATTTTCTTTGGGAGTATTTTTTCAGGGTTAAGAGCTAAGGGTTTAGCCGTCGATAAGTGGGGTCGCTCCATTAGGGGGTGATACCTCCGCAATTAGGCGGGGGGTTTCTCCACTTTTAGGTAGGGATCTCTAGTACTATAGGGCCAGACCTCCCACTACCTTTTTGTTCTAATACATCCTTTTTTCTGAACCCTTGGAACATCCGCAGCTTGAAGGACTACACCTATAGTCTGAACAAAAGACCTGATGATCAGAAACCTGGGAATCCTTGACCGATAATCGACGAGTACCATACGTCCGAATCGTGAGCGGTCATATACGACTTAGTGTGTTACATATATGTCCTAGGTACTGCATACCCTATTCATACTCTGCTATCTGCAGCTATCTAAAATATTTATTGTTTCTGTGGGACTTATTTTAGCAAAATATCGTTATATAAAAGTTACGTTTTAAAGTAGGTTTAATACTTCAGTTCTGTATTACACTAGGCGATTGTCGAGCAGATCATCGATGACAAGCGTTCGTAGTAATGCTCATCAGCAATGATCTGGCAGTGTAAGACTGCTGCCGATTACCCGATGAATGAGCAAACTAATTTATCGGGCAATTTCAAACCATTGTTTTCTGGCAGCATGGTGTCATAGACCCCAATCCTGTATCCAACATAAATATGAAACGCTAAATAATTACCACACTTAAATCATTAAATATGTTTTTATTGTTGGAATATAATTGGCCACGGTGCTTAATGTTACCTAATAATTATATTTCTTAATAAATACCAATATAAATAAATACCGAATAAATAAAATCCAACTAGTCCACTCAGCGAGTGACTATTACCCCATTCTCAGCACCGTGACATTTTAATTCTAAAAAGGAGGAGGGGGAGGGGGATTCTTCACTGCCAGATCTCCTTTCTTTTAAAGGTTACTCCACGCGATCAGCAGTTGATCCATCCTCTAATCAAGATGCTCCAGATGACTATTGCTTCTTGTGGTGGAGAATAACTTCTTTTCTTGCCCTGCATGTAATAGCAGCAGTCTCCATCACTGACGAGCATCGGATCATCGGGAAGAAACGCTTCCTTCTCCACAATCGCCTGCAAAATTTGCAGGTCTAATGCAGCCCCTTTAGGCCACTTTCCATCAGTGATTGTGAGCCAAAACAGGTGCAAATCTTTCTATTATACCTTATCTCTGCGTAGCGTCCACTCCTGATGGAAATCACTGACCAAAAACTGACGTGTGAAAGTGGCCTTAGAGCTCATGCACATGGCCATTGCCCGGCTGTGCCCGTATTGCGGCCCGCAAACAGCCGTCGTGTGCTCACCGCATCACGGATGCGGACGCATTCACTTGAATGGGTCTGCAATCCGGAAGGTGCCGTGCCTCCGCACCGCAAAAAAAAAAAAATAGAACAAGTTGAATGGGTCTGGATGCGTCTGCGGAATGTTGTCCGTGCATTGGGACCGCAAAGTGCGATTTCCACAATGCACGCAATGGCCGTGTGCATGAGGCCTTATTCTGATTTCACATGGGCATGGGATTTAGGAAAACTGGGTCACATTTCCCAGCCCAACTGTGCCTCGTCTGAGCCGAACTCATCGCAACACAATGATCTATGATGCCATGAGTTTCAGCCCGACATGCCGTCTACTATCCTGTACTCAATTGATGTGATCAGGGGACTGCAAGTTAGTAGACCCACCGATGGGTTGCACCGTAGATCTCTATGATGTAGTGATTTCTGGATTCAGACAAGTTTGGGAAATGGGACCCGTCACACGGCCATATGAGATCGGCCTAAGGCCCCTTTCACACGGTCAATATTTGGCGAGTATTTTGCATTAATATTTACAAGACAAAAGAAGCAGAACCTGCAGAGAAAAAGTAAAATGGAAACACTTTTGCCTCTTTTGTGTTTTGGATCCACTCCTGGTTTTGGTTTCCAAATACTGATGAAAGATACTGATGAAATACTGACTGTGTGAAAGTGGTCTCAATATTATAGGGTTAGATGTCTTTCAGCATCTCTTTACCTTCAGTTTACAAAGAGGCCGATCCCTCTGTCTTGTTTGGCGAAGCTCAGGCTCTTTTCATCACTCGTCTACTAGCACGTTCTTAGTAAACCTTTCTTCTCAAGTTCTCCACCCACAGCAGTTATTCTTTTCTCAAGGTCAGACTGACACCTGTCATGTTGTCCAGCCAAAAGTAGATAAAACTTAGGGCTTGTTTACATCTCCATCCGTTTGGGGCCTCCTTTGCAAATTCCTGCATGCTGGACTTTTTCTCCACTAATAAAGCGGGATCCTTAAAGGAACCCCCGAACAGACCCTACTGTATTTAATCCCTTAGTGACCACTAATACGCCTTTTTACTGACTTAAACATAGGGGGTTATAGCTAAACAGTTGGCTTTAATTAATCATTACATGTACCCAAAAAATAAGACCTCATACAAGTACATGGATGAAAAAACAAAAAAGTTATAGCTCTTGGAATGCGATTTAAAAAAAAAATGTGCGTGGTCACTAATGGGTTAATGAGATCTGTTTGGCAGTATTCAGGTTAGTTATGTGCCAAATCCAGCATTTGTTCATGTTCCCCACCACCGCTGCAGATCTTGGGTCTCCCCACAATCTAGTCTGACGTAGGTCATGTGGCCACTGCAACCAATGACTGGCCACAGTGTTCATGTCTCCGCTGTGGCCAATCATTGGCCGCAGCGACCAAGTTACTAGTGTGAAACTGGATGTTGACACTAGGAAACCTGAGATCTGCAGCAGCGGCGGGGAAGCAAAGGAGCGAGAACCTAGAAGTGGTTATTAGGTAAGTAGGATTTCCTATGTAGGTCCAGCCACACTGAGGGGTCTGCCCAAAAGGTCCCTGAGGGGTTAAAGACTTTAACCCTTTTTTGACATTGGCATGCCGGGAGTAAGACCCATGCTGATCTGATATTGATGACAACCCGTTTAATTGACCCCATAAAGGCATCTGATCGGTGGAGGTCCAACACCTAGGAGCCCTGTAGATCAGCTGTTTGAGAAGGCAGCGACGCTGGCATTAGCGTTAGGGCCTTCTCGCTGTTTCCCGCAGGCCCAGTGACGTTACGACTAGTATCACTGGCCCCATTCAATTCAATGGGGCTTAGTCATGCCCAGGCCAGTGATACTAGTCGTGAAACAATGAGAAGGCCACGGCACTACATAGTGGGGGGCTGATGGCGTGTCTGAGGAGGCGCCATCAGTCTGTCTATCCACTTAGATGCTGCAGTCACTGTTGATTGCAGCATCTAACATCTTAAATGCCAGGGTTTGGACTCCGATCCTGGCTATTGTAGTCGGAGCCCGACTATCAATCAGAGCTGGCTGTGCAGTGGCTGCACAGGTACAGCTCATGTATTCACTTGATCATAATAACATACATATACATAATTTGGCACTATGACTTTGGTGAGTCCAAAATTTTTAATCCATTTAGATGAAAAATCTAAATGGTGACTCAAATACTGACACTCTCATAAGAAAAAAAAAAAAGTTTTGTAGAATAGGTCCTCAGCTTGGCCAGATTTCTAATTCATCCACCTCACTGAGTCGCATTTTGCATATACTAGACAAACTCGAAGCTCAGTATGGTAAAGCACCCATGCCAAGAACTGACAGCCTCCCGTCCGAGATCAGATTCAGCACGGCACTGCTGCATTCAGCTGCTGTATGCTGGAGTGTGGCCAGCAGAATACCCTCTACAGTCTCTGCCAATGTCTTGCGATCAAATTGGAAAGGAATGACCCTCACTGGTTGTTTTTCTCCACCTTCTTCAGTATACATCAGCTTTGCTCATGAAACAAATAGATGCCTTGCTGTTTTGTAAAAAATGTTGAGGGCTGTCATTATATTGGACCCATTCTATTGGATAGTTCGGGTTATAGGCGTGCACAGCCTATTGCATTAGGGTGTGCACCCTAAAGCACAAACACACGCCCCACGCACGTGTGTATGTATATATATATACAGTTGCAAGAAAAAGCATGTGAACCCTTTGGAATGATATGGATTTCTGCACAAATTGGTCATAAAATGTGATCTGATCTTCATCTAAGTCACAACAATAGACAATCATAGTCTGCTTAAACTAATAACACACAAAGAATTAAATGTTACCAAGTTTTTATTGAACACACCATGTAAACATTCACAGTGCAGGTGGAAAAAGTATGTGAACCCCTAGACTAATGACATCTCCAAGAGCTAATTGGAGTGAGGTGTCAGCCAACTGGAGTCCAATCAATAAGATGAGATTGGAGATGTTGGTTACAGCTGCCCTGCCCTATAAAAAAACACACAACCAGTTCTGGGTTTGCTTTTCACAAGAAGCATTGCCTGATGTGAATGATGCCTCGCACAAAAGAGCTCTCAGAAGACCTACGATTAAGAATTGTTGACTTGCATAAAGCTGGAAAGGGTTATAACAGTATCTCCAAAAGCCTTGCTGTTCATCAGTCCCCGGTAAGACAAATTGTCTATAAATGGAGAAAGTTCAGCACTGCTGCTACTCTCCCTAGGAGTGGCCATCCTGTAAAGATGACTGCAAGAGCACAGCGCAGACTGCTCAATGAGGTGAAGAAGAATCCTAGAGTGTCAGCTGAAGACTTACAAAAGTCTCTGGCATATGCTAACATCCCTGTTAGAGAATCTACGATACGTAAAACAATAAACAAGAATGGATTTCATGGGAGGATACCACAGAGGAAGCCACTGCTGTCCAAAAAAAACATTGCTGCACGTTTACAGTTTGCACAAGAGCACCTGGATGTTCCCCAGCAGTACTGGCAAAATATTCTGTGGACAGATGAAACCAAAGTTGAGTTGTTTGGCTGAAACAAACAACACTATGTGTGGAGAAAAAGAGGCACAGCACACCAACATCAAAACCTCATCCCAACTGTGAAGTATGGTGGTGGGGGCATCATGGTTTGGGGCTGCTATGCTGCGTCAGGGCCTGGACGGATTGCTATCATCAAAGGAAAAATGAATTCCCAAGTTTATCAAGACATTTTGCAGGAGAACTTAAGGCCATCTGTCCACCAGCTGAAGCTCAACAGAAGATGGGTGTTGCAACAGGACAACGACCCAAAGCATAGAAGTAAATCAACAACAGAATGGCTTAAGTAGAAGAAAATACGCCTTCTGGAGTGGCCCAGTCAGAGTCCTGACCTCAACCCGATTGAGATGCTGTGGCATGACCTCAAGAAAGCGATTCACACCAGACATCCCAAGAATATTGCTGAACTGAAACAATTCTGTAAAGAGGAATGGTCAAGAATTACTTCTCACCGTTGTGCACGTCTGACCTGCAACTACAGGAAACGTTTGGTTGAAGTTATTGCTGCCAAAGGAGGTTCAAGCAGTTATTAAATCCAAGGGTTCACATACTTTTTCCACCTGCACTGTGAATGTGTACATGGTGTGTTCAATAAAAACATGGTAACATTTAATTCTTTGTGTGTTATTAGTTTAAGCAGAATGTGATTGTCTATTGTTGTGACTTAGATGAAGATCAGATCACGTTTTATGACCAATATGTGCAGAAATCCATATCATTCCAAAGGGTTCACATACTTTTTCTTGCAACTGTATATATATTATATACACACACACAGGCCGGGCTTCACCCTAGCGCTGCTGTGACTCCGCCTCTGCGCAGTGGCGCTTCTAGGAACAATATATGGGTGGGGGGGTCACATAAGATACCACAGTCAAAAATGGGGGGGCACTAATAATTTTCACCACTTAATCATACTACTGAAAAAAGCTAAATAAGTATATATAAATAAGATTACAAAATACGAGAGTATTGCGGTATGCAGGGATACCTTTTTATTGTATTATCCTAATACTTAAAAGACAAGTGTCACGACCATGTTTATGGCCGTGACTCCTTGGGAGCCGCATACAGTTGCCCGCGGTTTTGGGTTGTTGTGTCAGCCGCAGCTTGAGGCAGTTTGCTGTTTGCCTCAAGTGCGGTTGCCGCGGACAACAGGTATGTGTGCGATTGCCTTGGAGTTTGTGTGCGTGTATGTATGCACTTTTGTATGTCTGGTGTGCACTGTTTTATGTTTGGTGTGCACTGACATCTTCCCTTCACTGTGGCTGCCCGTGGCAATGTTTGGTTGGATGTATACATGTGGTGGCAGTGTCCCGGCCTTCAGGCTGACTCCCAGGACATGGTTGCCACCCATGTCGTTGCCTGCGGCGACAGCCACAGTGTGTTCTTTGTTTGGACACTTCCCCTTTAAGTGGTGTTTTCCCTTCTTTGGTATTGGAAGGGTTAACTCCCTTTCTGTGTGTGTGAGACACTGGGTGTGTCTGACTGTTGGGTGTGGCTTCTTGGCCCTATAAAGCCTCAGTTGAAGGCAGTAGTCAGAGAGGGTGCTTCAGCCATGCTTGCTGGAGACATACTCCTGGTTATTGACCAACTGCCAGTGGGGGCCACCCTTCTGGTCATAAAATAATGTTGTTTGGTGTTAAGAAGATTTGTTTGTCTTTATGCTTCTTTATTGCACCTTATGGTCCTGGGTTCCTGTGTGATGTGTAATGTTTGTTGTGTGCTGTGTCCTTTTGTTTGTGGATAGCAGCACTTGCACATGGGTTCCAGGCTTAGTGTCTGTGGCAGGTGAGTGTTATGTTTGTGGCAAGTACCTGCCATTGCCATAAGTTGTATATGTTCTCCCTTCCTTGCAGCTTGGCCAGTGAGACTCCTGTTCCTCCGTATCCAGAAGGAACAGGTTGTCTTACCCTGCTCCTAGTTTAGGGCCACCCTGAGGGCTAGCAGGGACTCCAAGGTTCCGGAGTACGAGCCCTCCTACCTTAAGTGTCGGCTCATACAGCTAGGAGTCAGGGTCAGATTAGGGATGCGATTAGGAGGTGACCTGCTCCCTAATTCTGTCGTCCTGGTCGAGCAGCGACCATCTTCTTCCTTCATCGCACGGCTGAGGGTTTTCCCCATCCTCAGCCGTGACAACAAGATTTCAAGAGTTTTCCTTTCTTCCTCAGTATTGCTTCAGACCTGAGAAAGAGAGAAACACTCTCCAAAACTTTTCTTTAGAGTTTAAAGCAGTTTCAGCACTATAATAAAATAATTTACTTACAAAAGAAGCTATTCAGTCGTCTGCTGTGCCGTCCTCTGCTTGCTTCCGTGGATCTTCCTCTCCTTTCAGGCTCTCCTCAGTGCGCAGGTGCACTGTTATGGGGGATCTGTGGACGACACAGTGTTATGGGAGATCTGTGGATGACACAGTGTTATGGGGATCTGTGGATGACACAGTGTTATGGGGATCTGTGGATGACACAGTGTTATGGGGATCTGTGGATGACACAGTGTTATGGGGGATCTGTGGATGACACAGTGTTATGGGGGATCTGTGGATGACACTGTAATGGGGGATCTGTAGATGACACACTGTTATGGAGGATCTGTGGATGACACACTGTTATGGAGGATCTGTGGATGACACACTGTTATGGAGGATCTGTGGATGACACTATTATGGGGGATCTGTGATGGACACACTGTTATGGGGGATCTGTGATGGACACACTGTTATGGGGTATCTGTGGATGACACATTGTTATGGGGGATCTGTGATGGACACACTGTTATGGGGGATCTGTGGATGACACATTGTTATGGGGGATCTGTGGATGACACAGTGTTATGGGGGATCTGTGGATGACACAGTGTTATTGGGGATCTGTGGATGACACACTGTTTTGGGGGATCTGTGGATGACACACTGTTTTGGGGATCTGTGGATGACACACTGTTATGGGGGATCTGTGGATGACACAGTGTTATGGGGGATCTGTGGATGACACAGTGTTATGGGGAATCTGTGGATGACAGTGTTATGGGGGATCTGTGGATGACACATTGTTATGGGGGATCTGTGGATGACACATTGTTATGGGGGATCTGTGGATGACACGCTGTTATGGGGGATCTGTGGATGATACTGTAATGGGGGATCTGTAGATGACACACCGTTATGGAGGATCTGTGGATGACACACTGTTATGGGGGATCTGTGGATGACACACTGTTATGGGGGATCTGTGATGGACACACTGTTATGGGGGATCTGTGATGAACACACTGTTATGGGGGACCTGTGGATGACATAAGACTGAGGAGGGCTATCAGGGGACATTATACAGGGGTAATATAACTGAGGGGTATCAGGGTAAATTATACAGGGGGTAATATAACTAAGGTGTATCAGGATACATTATACAGGGGTAATATAACTGAGGAGGGCTATCAGGGGACATTATACAGGGGTAATATAACTTATATTACCCCTGTATAATACAGGGGTAATATAAATTATATTACCCCTGTATAATGTCCCCTGATAGCCCTCCTCAGTTATATTACCCCTGTATAATAATGTCCCCTGATACCCATTAGTTATATTACCCCTGTATAATAATGTACACTGATACCCCTCAGTTATATTACCCCGCCCTGTATAATTTAACCTGATACCCCTCAGTTATATTATACAGGGGTAATATAACTGAGGAGGGCTATCAGGGACATAATACAGGGGTGAGGGGTAAGATAAGTTATATTACCCCTGTATAATGTCTGATAGTAGCCTAGCCCTCCTCAGTTATATTACCCCTCATGTACCCTGATACCCCTCAGATATATTATATAAATGAGGGGTAGCAGGGTAATACAGGGGACAACAGAGAAGGCGTAGCACTGTGGGACTGGGGGGTACATACTTTTTTTCTATGCCCTCACCAGCTAGCAGGCACGCGGGGCACGCAGATGCAGCGTGACGTGACATCAACTCAGCCTGCACCGCACAGCATGCACCGTACGGCTCCCTCTCTGCCTCAGCCGGGTTCGGGACTCCGCCTCCCTATGTGAATACTAGCCGCCGCCCACCGGCAGCCCACAGCCAGGTATTGTAAATGAATCTACAGCGCGGTGGGCGGCGGCAGCCAGCATAACAGACAGGGGAATCAGCGGGGGGCAGTGAGCACAGAGGTGACAAACCTATTAGGGTGTGCCCAGGCACACCCGGCACACCCTGTGCGCACGCCCTCTGGTTCTGGTCATGGCTGAAACCCTGATAAACTGGACTCCACCTGTTAGAGGCAATGTATGAAACCAGGCATTGTATAAAATGCCTAGGCATTCTAGTATGAAACGCTTAATATTTCACACACTTCCCAGGCATTCTATATAATGCCTAAAGGCAAACTGGCAAAGTATAAATACTCCCTCGAAGAAGTTGGCACACAGATGACCCTATTCAAGGTGGAGAGTCTAAATACACAAAACACGGAAGCTGTTATAGTCTACAATGGACGGAACCGTGATGAGGTCATGGTCACCGAAGAAGCTTCTATTTCCACTACCTGTTGTGTATGTTTAAAGGTAGCCAGCGATGTCCATACAGGCAGAAAATATCGCCAAAACTTTCACGCAATCTGTGGGCGTGTCACCAAGGACAAAAGAGATGAGAAATTGTAAGGTTACAAGGCTGATTTTTTTGTGCACTGTTTGCTTCAATATTGAGAATACTATCAAAGGTAAAATTGAATCTAAAATATAGGTAAAATTTCCTCCTGCATCCTTGGGGGCTTCTATGTGAGTTCCCATTCCTGACATCGACAAGGGACGGAGTGACGCGCACAATCTGTTGGCAGTTGTGGTGAGTGTGACAGAAGACGGTTTTTATCTTCTTGGAAGTGCTGAAGGAATTTTGAACCAACTGTACAGCATATATTACAATTCACTCTATACCCCAAGGACTTACTCAGAGTTGAAAACATTCCTGATCACAAGGTGCTTTTTCACTTGACTGCCTTTGCGCAGTCCACAGGAAACGGGAAGGATTCGTGAGGTGTATGTGCAAGAACAAGTGCCAAAGTATGAAGTCCTCTTGTGTGAGAAAGACAATTCTGTGCAATTCAAAATGTCATTCTAGCCTTCCTTGTTGCAACAAGTGAGCACAATACTGGTTTCCTTCTCTTGTTTTTCAGTAATAAAGTTTGTTCTTCTGCTATTTTATAATATATAAGTGTAGTTTATTTTGCATTTCATTTACTGCAATTCAAAATGCCATTTGTTGCAACAAATCAGTACATTTGCATTTTTTCTGTGCAAGAACAAGTACCAAACTATGAAGTGCTCTTGTGTGAGAAAGACAATTAAGTGCAATGCCATTCCAGCCTTCCTTATTGCAACAAAAAAGGACAATACTGGTCTCTTTCTCTTGTTTTTCACAGATAAACTTCTGTTCTTCTACTTTTTCATGTTTTCACACCAATAAAAGCTTCTTAACATTTAATACTTGTTAACATTTCATACTTTGCCTAAACAGTACTCGGCTCTCCATATATATTGCCTAGGAATTATATAAAATTCCTAGGCAAAGTATATAAAAAACTGAAATAACACAGACATTTCATACTTTGCCTAAATCCTATAGAATGCATAGGCATTTTTACATTGCCTGCATTTCATACATTGCCTGTAAAACTCCATACACCTGTGTGCACATTACATGACCAGGACAGGTCTTTATCCACTGGGGTAAACAAAGCAAGCAGAATTCCGGTAAACTGTGAGAAATTGATACAGAAGGTATTTTGGAAAACTGTACAACTTGTCATTGCACAAAGAGTAACCTTTAATGACATTTAACCTGTGATAATGGTAAGGATGTGTTACAATACACGTGTACATGCACACATAGTTTAACCATCAACCATTTTCCATTTCTTTTTTACATGACATTCTTTTAAAATCCCATATGACATAGTTAACCATATTGTAATAGTTAGTGGATGTAGAACTACCGTGTCAACCAACCAGTTTGACTTTCGGCTAAACCTAAAGGAGTTATCCTGGCAGTCCCCTGGTATTCACCCTTTAACTGCTATACTGGGATTTGCTTCAGGGGAACCACCAGACCAATACCTCCCGGAGTAGTACCAGTGTGGTTTGCAGCTGACACATGAGGGTCACAGACACTGATGCAGGTTTAGGACTAATATGTAGTATTTAAAAGGCCGAGGTCAGGGCAGGCAAAGTATGTGCAAATCTGTGAAACAACTGCATGGTCAAGGCAGACAGCAGAGGGTCAGTACCATGAACAGGCACAGGTCAGGTCAGGTCAGGCAGTAGAGGGTCAAAGTAAGGAATCAGACCAAGGTCAGCAAATGGGCAGACAAACAGAACACCTTTGCAATGATTAGCTTGCTAGAATCACCTATTGCTCAGGCACCCTTCCCCAGGAGAAGGTGCCCTAAAGAGGACCTTTCATGGGTCCAGACATTATAAAATAAGTGGCACTTTAGGTAGTGCATCAAACAGGAATCTAATAGAGCTTACTATTATTCCTTGGCACCGCTCCGTTCGCCCACTGTGGCCCCCGTTAATTCTTGCACCTAGTATGCTAATTACTAGTATCGGTGCAATGAGGAGGAGACGTCAGGCTTTCTCTGTGGGCGTCTACTTCTCCCTGGCTGTAGCGCTGTCCAATCGCAGCGCAGAGCGTCACAGCCAGGGAGGAATCTTCTCCCTGGCTGTGCGATATGAATGTTAGCGTAATACATGTTGCAGTGTACTTGTACCTTATACCTTATATGTCGCTGTGTAGCCCTAGCCTAATAAAACTTTGCCAGCTGACAGTAGCTAACTAAGGGTGGTTTCACACTACCGTTCTATTTTCCATTTTAGCAATCCGTTTTAATCACATTTAAACGGAAAATAACAGAACTGGCCAAACGGAAAGCAAAATGAAAGAAATTCCGTTTTGATCCATCATAGTAGAAGCCTATGGGGAAAAAACCCCAGAAAGCTGCATCCCATCATGGTTCCATTATTTAGGACGGAAACAAAAGTCCTGTCTACGGGATTTTTAATTATTATTTATTTTATTTTATGCACTTTACAGAGATTAGCATCGTGCTGTCCCCAATGGAGCTCACAATCTAAGTTCCCTATTAGGGATGATCGAACTTCTGTTTTCAAATTCGGCGTACAAGGTTCGGGTTATCTAAGAATTCTGATATGGATTCCGCTACCACGGACCATACCGGAAATATATTATGATGGATCAAAACGAAATGTTTTCCATTTTGCATTCCATTTGTCCAATTCCGTTATTTTCCATTTTAATCACATTTAGGGCTTGTTCACACGAAAGTTTTTTGCGTTCCGCATACGGGCCGTTTTTTTAGTTCCGTATACGGAACAATTCATTTCAATGGTTCCGCAAAAAAAACGGAATGTACTCCGTATGCATTCCGTTTTCGTATTTCCATTTTTCAGTTTCGTTCAAAGATGGAACATGTCCCATTATTGCCCGCAAATCACATTTCGTGGCTCCATTCAAGTCAATGAGTCCGCAAAAAAACTGAACACATACGAAATGTACTCCGTATGTCTTGCGTATCCTTTCCGTTTTTGCGGAACCATCTATTGAAAATTTTATGCCCAGCCCAATTTCTTCTATGTAATTACTGTATACTGTATATGCCATATGGAAAAATGGAACGGAAAAACGGAATGGAACCGGAAACACTACGGAAACAAAAAAACTGAAAAAATGATCCGTTTAAAACGGCCCGCAAAACACTGAAAAAGCCATACGGTCATGTGAACAAGCCCTTAAACGGATTGCTAAAACAGAAAATAGAACAGTAGTGTGAAACCACCCTAACAGCCAGCAAGTGTATAGCTGAAGAGACATCAATAAAGCTCGGCTATCCAGCAGTAGCAAGATAACAACCAGCAAGTGTATGGCTGAAGAGACATCAATAAAGCTCTGCTATCCAGCAGTAGCAAGATAACAACCAGCAAGTGTATAGCTGAAGAAACTCCAATAAAGCTCTGCTATCCAGCAGTAGCAAGATAACAACCAGCAAGTGTATAGCTGAAGAAACTCCAATAAAGCTCTGCTATCCGGCAGTAGCAAGATAACAACCAGCAAGTGTATAGCTGAAGAAACTCCAATAAAGCTCTGCTATCCGGCAGTAGCAAGAGAACAACCAGCAAGTGTATAGCTGAAGAAACTCCAATAAAGCTCTGCTATCCGGCAGTAGCAAGAGAACAACCAGCAAGTGTATAGCTGAAGAAACTCCAATAAAGCTCTGCTATCCGGCAGTAGCAAGATAACAACCAGCAAGTGTATAGCTGAAGAGACTCCAATAAAGCTCTGCTATCCGGCAGTAGCAAGATAACAACCAGCAAGTGTATAGCTGAAGAAACTCCAATAAAGCTCTGCTATCCGGCAGTAGCAAGAGAACAACCAGCAAGTGTATAGCTGAAGAAACTCCAATAAAGCTCTGCTATCCGGCAGTAGCAAGAGAACAACCAGCAAATGTATAGCTGAAGAAACTCCAATAAAGCTCTGCTATCTGGCAGTAGCAAGATAACAACCAGCAAGTGTATGGCTGAAGAGACCAACTGAACATAGCGACAGCCGTCAGCAATGTGAAACAACTAATAATGATACACTGCTGTTAATGTATGCCTGCAGGTCACATAATATGCACAAAGCACAGAAAAAGAGCTGGAATTTAAAAGAGTAGTCTGTGTTCCCCCACAACATGTTTCGCTGATTATTATTCAGTTTTTCTTTACACGCTTGAAAATGCATAAAAAACAGATACAATACAGAGGGAAAAAAAAACTTTAACACAATGCAAGCACAGAAAAAAACTGAACACAATCCTTATCGTTCGTGTGAAAGAGGCCTAAAAAAACTAAAGATATCACCTCCCCCTCAGGAATTCAAAGAGACAAAACTAAAGAGGTTCTACTGTTCCTCATAGGTTTAAACACGTATGTAAAAAAGATCATCCATACTATCAAAACATCAATGAAAAGCAACCTGTTACTAGCATTGGGAAGAATAAAAAAAAAAAGAAAATAAAAAAAAAGGCATTGTAAGTGCCAAAAAATATGAACGCTCTAAAAATATTGCTGTGACTTATTTGGTAAGTCCTGTAAAATCTGTGTCTCGCTCCCTTATTTGGCGTGTAATTGCCAGGGAAGTATTATAAACATTATTATGGCAGCGCAGAGCACATAATGTAAGTGTGAAAAGGCACAAATTTACATGTGCTGTTGATCACGAGCAGCGTCTCGAGACATTATTGCATAGTGCAAGTACTTAAGCATGGTCTCGGAGTAATTGAATTACTTGCACATATGTTTATTATCTGAAGAAGCGTTCTATGTTTTGTTGGCAAATAGATGAGCTTTACTGTAGACACGCTAAGATCCTCAGCACATGTCCCCGTGGTTCTGGACAAGTTACGACTGTTTACAGCTGGATATCTGGCTTTGTAAATCATATCTAATAACTTGCGGCCTGATTATAATGGCTGCATTTTGGTAGGACAACCTCTATTAAGACATGCAATAAAACCTAAGGAGCTGCAGTGGTGTACGTACCCAAGACGTAGGGCACATGACTGCTGTGGGACTTGAAGACTGGTAGTGACCTGCTTCCCCTGCTTGCTGTACTATTGTCATAGCATTTACCTGCAACCACCAGTTGAGGGAGCTCAAAACGTACAAATTTGTACAGCATCCAAAGAGCTCCCCCTAGTGGAGGTTGCATGCAGCCAAAAGTACACCATTTACCAAGTCAGAGAACAGGGGTTCCCATGTAAAGATATCTTAATCAGAACAGACAGACCTTGGGACCGAAAAACAGAATGATAGACATTCTTTTTAATAAAGTTTTCCATTTATGCCCTATGATTTTTGTGTACACCCATGAGAGATTAAGGGGGAAACATCAGCAGAGTCAAGCTACCCTAACCAGAGACGGGCACAGGGACATGTATCCATGCAGGTGTTTCCCCTCCTGCTTGGTTTGATTGACATGTCTTTGCCTGTATCAAAATAGGGAGGGACCTGTCAATGGAGCAGAGCCAGAGGGAAGCTACCCAGTCCCTAGCACTCTTTAAAATGATGTGTAATGGATAATGTTTGTGGACCCACTGTGCCAATAAAGCAGTTTGAATTTGGGTTAAACCTAAGGGCATTGTCCTGGCAGTTCACTAGTATTCACCCTTTAATCCCTAAACAGGGATCTGGACTTCGCTGCAGGGAACCAACCAGGCTGCTACCTCCTGGAGTAGTTCTGGTGTAGTTGGCTGCTGACCTACAGGGGAGCAGCCCAATACACACAGGGCGGGTGGAGCAATGCCTGCATCTGCTCAGGACAGCGATGGACACCGATGGCTCACCTTTTTAAATAATTTTCACTAGTGTTTGGCATAAACTGTGCCTTAAAAAGTTGCTGTAACAAAAATGTGCTACTTTTCCGGGCACTCACAAATCTAAAAAGTAGGTGTGGTCTTCAAGGAGTGGACGTTGGCACCAAGTTTTAAACAGATTTAATAAGAATGACAGAAAATGTCATAAAACCCTAGCAGGTCCACATGACCGCCCAGCTGACAACGAAGAATTAATATCCCGAATCTCCTTGCACTGGTGGTTGTGCTTCTTTCATGTATGTATGTATGTATGCAGCTCTACTGCCCATGTTCACACTCATCTTATTGAATTCCATTCAGAAACAACTGCGCATGCGCTGTCACACAGTGCTACCGAAGAAGAAAGAGAGAACTGTGCATGCATTTCATGATCACTAGTGGACTAATGAAGGATGTAACCACTAGCAACACACACAGAACTAATAATGCTGTCACTTCCCTTTTCTTTCAGTACTGTCACATTAATATTAATATGATTGTAAATTACAGCATAATTAGAACTGGTGGACACCGGTCCACATAAAATATACCAGAATCTATGAATTAAATATTTATTTGTGATTTGCTTTCTTAATTGAAAGATGGAAAATTCACTAAAAACTGTGCTAGATGTCGTTTATCTGACATTCTGCATATTTAATACACCGTCAAAATCATCAGGAAATCCATCTATTTCGAAAATAAATTGACTTGACGGTTTTGTCCTGGATAGTTAAAGACGTTCTCTGGGAGTAAGATATTGGTGACCTATCCTCGGGATAGGCGATCAATATCAGGTTGGTGGGGGGCCAACTCCGGGAACCCCCGCCGATCGGCTGCTTGAACAGGCCAGTGACGTAACGTTCATTGGTCACATGGCCTATTTGCAGCTCAGACCCATTCAAGTGAATGGGCTTGGGCTGCAATACCAAGCACAACCACCATACAACGAACAGCGCTGTGTTGTACAAAAGGTTGCAACGCTCATCAGAGTGCCATGGCGGTGCAGAGAGTTAGACGCCCACTGATCAGATACTGATGACTCTGGTTTCGTCCTCCAAACTATGTGATATCACTGTGCACATTACTGGCACTATGACAAGTACAGTGACATGCAGGTGTACAGCATGTGACTTCTGCAGCCAATCATTGTCGTCAGCAGTCTGTCCTCAGCACAGTGACGTGCAGGTGTATGGAACGCTACATACCGGCAACTCCTAGCTGCAGTTTGTAGAGAACGATGCTGGAGAGAGTGGTGAGTATAGTAGAGAGTTCACATCTCTGTTTCATTTTCCGTTCTGATCCGTTAAAAGAACAGAAAAAAAACACGATCCTGTAAAAAAAAAAAAAAAAAAAAAAAAAAAAAAAAAGGATCCTGTGCATCAGTTTGCACATTTTTGCTGACAAAAGAAGATTGTTGCATTGGATTCTTTTTAGTTTAATGGCTATAACTTTTTTTTATTTGTTGGGCTAACTACATTTTTTTTTCAGTGCTTTTTTTTTATTAATTCAAGCTCCTTTTCATATAATTTTTATATGCATTTATTTATTTATTTTGAATTTTATTTGACTTATAATTTGAATTTTTTTTAAAAGATATCCTATTTTTCCTGGTATTAATATATTATTACCTAAGGTAAACTTCAATATATTATACGTCTACTTTCGGGTAATCGAGCCATATGACAACGATTTATGCAGGAAATTTTTTGTGTTTTTTTTTTGTATATTTTTTAATTGTT
This sequence comes from Bufo gargarizans, assembly GCF_014858855.1. Classification (NCBI taxonomy): domain Eukaryota; kingdom Metazoa; phylum Chordata; class Amphibia; order Anura; family Bufonidae; genus Bufo; species Bufo gargarizans. Next base: position 41,269,127 of record NC_058080.1, read on the forward strand.
CTTTAATACAAAGGAGAGAAAAGAAAAAAGAATGTGACACTCACCAAAAAATATTCTTTACATCTTTATTCATATAAAAAGGTCAGCGTCATGCGGGCAAAACACAGTTAGAAGGCCACCACCACTCACATTCGAGTGCAGCACCAAATTAAATACCATACCTACAGCAGTGCCGACCGTATCCTCTACATATTACTACTTTTTTTAAAAATTTACACTATACTTTTCCACTGGAAAATTACAAGGAAAAAATGCCCAGGAAAAGTAACAATGGTCAGTGTTAGGGCTGTGCCAGGTCTACTTAGACCTGGCAGGAGCGGGATCCCGACAATCATACGACCGGTCACACAATCACCAGGCTAAACGTAGGCTCAAAGAGGTGGAAACCGTTCATATCTTCTCTCTCAGGTTCCACACAGTCTTACAGTGGGAGGACCCAATGCTCAGCTTCCCGATTACTTGGGCAGCCGGCAAAAGCCTACTGTAATCTACTGTGACGCAGGCTTTAGACATGTAAACCGCCTGCCGCAAATATATGGTAGGCAGTCCTTAAAAGGTTCTCCGGGAATTAAGAAAATAGAAATACATAAATATTACTTTATTATTAATATATTCTCAAATACCTTTCATTAGTTATAATGGCTCATTTTGTCTGGGAAGCAATCATCAGGGGAAACAAAATGGCCACTGTCATACTAGTAAATACAAAACCTGTCCTAATCACACAGGAGGACAAGTTACTTCACAACACTGAGCTAAAGAGCAGCCTCAGCCTCCTCTTTGCTCTACTTGTCAGGGATTATGATCCTCCTGACCTCTGTTCATTTTATCTTAGATAACATAGCAAAGCTGAAGAGTGACCTGCATAAAACAATGCAGGCAATGTGAAAATTGCATAAATGCTCATTGAACATACAAAGACGTAAACATATCAAAGCTTTATTTCCTTCTCATTTTACATATTGTGTTCTGTTTATACTAGAGATGAGCATATTTTTCCAAAATTCGATTCAGCTAGTACGCCGAATAAAAAAAAATTTGGTTCGATCCAAATTTATTACCGGCGAATCGCGTAAAAAAAACTGCTATTTCCAGGCTACAGAGAGCCTTTATAGTGATGTAGTCTGCTGTGGTAGTGAAATAATACTGTGAGTCAGTATGACATGCAGATGACAGGCGTCGCTCTTAGAATCACTGCACACTTTACTTATTTGGGCGGTCATGGGGCCAAAACTGACCAAATAACTCAAGTGTGAACTCAGCCTTACAGGTCGATGTTAGCGCCAAGAAGAAGTGCACTCCTTTTATACCGTCGTCAGCTGATTCCACATGGATGTCTACAGAATCTGTTCTATTAAACTCTTATACAAGTAGAGCCCCCCCGACAGAGTGGAGAGGGTGTCAGCAGTAAGTTTGTGTTGATGTCACAGATTATTTTGCCCTTCCTCTTGCCCTTCCTCTGAACAATAACCCCCAAAAAAGGGATCCTGTCTGTGGAGCATCCGCCTTCACCCGGTCAGCATTTGGTCAATAATCCATCAGTATTGCTAATGCCAAAAATAACAGGAGTGGATCCAAAACAGAGATAACATGTGAATGGAATATTCAGACATGCAGTCTTCTGTGTTTTGTACCACTCCTGCTTTTGGCTACCAAATCGCAAGCCAATTCTGATGGGACCATACAGGCCTTACAGCTCCTACACAAACAGGATCCGTTGTGCGTCTCATGCCAACAGACAAAATAGTGGCCCAGTCATGAAATGGGGAGGGTGGGAACAGCATGAGAAGTCCACAGAGTGGCCCTATGACATAGTGGTGAGGTGGAAGCAGCATGAGGAGACCACAGAGTGGCCCAATGTCAGTGTGGAGGTGGCGGCAGCATCAGGAGGAGGCCACAGAGTGGCACAATGACAGTGTGGAAGTGGCGGTAGCATCAGAAGGCCACAGAGCGGCACAATGATAGAGTGTGGAGGTGGTGGGAGCATCAGAACCAGCAGATATTGGGAAGGACAGACAGCTCCCTTTGGCTGAGGTGGTGGAGCCTTGAATGCCTGAAACCAGGTGCATGCCACTGGGTGATGCAGCGGTTGCTGCGGCAGGCAGGACCACCACATCGGAGCCACGGTTCTCCCAGGCCACTTTATGGTGACGCTGCATATGTTGATGCAGGGCCGTGGTGCCAACATTGCTTCACCGTCTGCCCACAGATTCTACATCTGGCCATGTTAACCTCCTCTGGCGCCTTAACAAAAAACTGCCACACCGCCAAGTAGGTGATTTTACCCCCAACACTACGCACTGACTGACTGCTACCGCCGCTACTTTCGTGAACCCGTGCACCACTACTTTCCGGGCAGGTAGGCTCCTGCGAAGCGGGTGGTCTACCTCGGGCACATTTGGCTACTGACCTCCCACTGCTGAAACCCTGCTGATTCCCGGCCACGCTAGCGACTTGCTGGCTCTGCCGCTGCCTCACGGGCAAGCTGCCACCCTCTTATCCCGATGACGATAAAGCCCCTAATTCACCCAGCGCCCAAGTGTGATCAGCTACATCATCATCATCGAATACTGTCTGCACGTCACTGATATCCTCAACAGTCTCTGGGTCAGGAGCCTGACCGCTCGCAACACCAGCTCCCACGCCACTCACCTCATCACTACTTGCCCGCCTAGCGGAGGAAGCGGCGGATGTCTCCTCCACATCTTGGCTGGCCAGTAGCCACTGACTGTCCTCTAGTAGCTCTTCCTTGCTGTATAATGGGGCTGAGCCCACAGCATATAATACATCTCTGGCTGAGGGAATAGAAATGGACAGAGGCAGGTTGAGGACAGGTGAGGGCACAGGGCCAGCTCCCGGGCTATGCCAACTAAGGGTTGTGTCTGACGAACCCACGACTCTTGGCTGGGGGTGTCGGATGTCACTTGGGACGAAGTGGATGACAGAGTTAATCATTTAAGAACCGCTGGGTTGCTGGTCAAGACACAACTGCTAAATGACACCGGGAGCTCAGGCCTCTCGTTGCGACTCCTGCTGCCACGGCCCCTTACTCTGCTGCGACCTGTGCCTGCGCCAGAAACATTTAGGCCTCTGCCACTCCCCTGTGCAGGGCAAGGCACTTCTCTGTTTGACATACTGTTAGATCAAATAAAAAAATAAAAAGGAAATTAAAACACCCCAAAAAAGTCTGTAATTTTCTCACTTCACCACACAATGGCTAATAAGCCCTTTTTTTCCCACTTCGCCACAAAAGGCTTTAGAACATATAACTGCACCGCTGAGTGGCAAATAATATATATTTTTTCGCTACTAATACACACCAAAAAGGGCTTTAGAACATATAACTGCACTGTTGAACGGAAAATATATATTTTTTTGCCACTAATACACGCCAAAAAGGGCTGTAATTTTCTCACTTCACAACAACAGCCCTCAGGAGGATAGCTTTTCAATGGAATTTTGGGTATCCATCTCAATGATGATCCACTCTAAGAGAACCTGGGACTTCTTCGATTGTATTTGTTTCTTTAAAATCTGAAACAAGGTTTACTTAGAGGGATGCTAAACCCTGACAACATAGATAATACAAATATATTTTAATATATAGTGATCACACAGTTACGACTACAAGGTGCCCCCAAACGACTGTTATAAGCACTTTAGGAGAGATCTTGCAGATAAAACTTCCTTTCCCCATTAATTTCTATCTTCGGCAACAGAACGGCTGGGTGTAAGTGCCTGACATCATCACCCACTGAATAAAAGGTCCAACATACTGAAATGCCAGCAGATTGATCTGCCTGCATTGATTTAGGAGAGCCTATCAGTCAAGTAACACCCCTCAGTTTTTGCAGTGTTGCAGCTGCCTATTTCGAGCAATTACAGTCACCGTCCATGGAGCCGACAGCAGATACGTGTCGCCACTCTAGATATCTCTGGAGCATTGATCAGCCTGCCTCACCACCAAGCTTTTGAGTTGCTCTCAGAGATCTCTTGACAACCCACCAAGTCTTCTCCAGCAGCACGAGGACGATGACTAGCCAACATGGTGGATATGCTGTTTGTTGTGGACCTGGATGACTGTACGCGGTGGCATCACCTGTTTCTACCACCGCCTGTTGCACACTGTCTTCAATGACAAGGCTGGACACTGTTAGAGGAGTTAAAGAAAGGTGAGTAAAGGCAGTAGGGCACAATCGCAGATAGATCCCACACATCTGCCGTCTTGGCATGTGTCTTCCTATCCCCACCTGGAGCATGATCCCTGTGTATACCTATATAATGTGAACTGTGTACTTGGCATGGAGCGCCCCCCCCCCCCCCCCTCTTCATCCAGCATCTGCATCTATCATGTAGTATCCCCGGACACCAGCCTGTATACTCTACAGTCAGTATCATGGCTCCTGCATTGTACAGTGTTTTATACTTAGTGTCTCTCATCCCAAGCCTGTTTCCCCAGCTCCTATATCCTACTACGTTATATACTTAGTATCCCCAGTTTCTACATCATATTACTGTACATAATACAGCTAATGTTCCCCATTCCGAACTTATCCACAATACAGCTCCACATGTTGGTAACCCAGCTTTCCCAGCCAGGATCCTATTTAGGAGTGGGGAGGGGGATTTATCTTGGTAGATTTTGTATTCCTCAATCTATTCCAGCACCACATTGTTTTAACCATATCCATTTGTACTATTATTACCTAGGAGATTCCTTTCAACAATATGGCCACTCTCGCTGTGTAAACAAAAGTTAGGCACACCAAACCCAGCCCCCTCTTCCTATACTTCCTGTCTTACATGTACTTACATGAGGGGAAGAAGGTGAAGGTAGTAGACATTGCTGCAGTCTGATAGAACAATGCACCGCTTTTCTAGCTTATTGTTCATGGTCTACAATTGTGACATGCTCCATCTGACAAAAGGCGAACGAATAACAGACACATTGTTACGTTTTGTTTGGTTGTTCCTTTTGTTGTTGTTTTTTTGTGTTTGGATTCTGGCTTTAGTTCACCTTGACCAGCCTTTTTTCTGCAGATCTTGCTATTTCACTTTTTTTTTTTTTCTCACACTGCAGGTTTCATGCTGTGGGAGGCAGGTCTTCATCATGGGTCTCCAGCATAAACATGTCTGTGCCCAGTGCCTTGTTCCTAAAACCCTCCTAGGATGCCCTGGATCCTCCATTCCTGAGTCAGTTTCTCTTGAATGGGCCTCTTCCCCTCTCCCCATCCTTAAGCTACCTTGCCCGACACTTAAAGAGGACCTTACACTACAATAAAAAATCTAAACTAAGCATACAGACATGGAGAGCGACGCCCAGGGATCTCCCTGCACTTACTATTATCCCTGGGCGCCGCTCCGTTCTCCCGGTATAGGCTCCGATCTCTTCAGATTTTCAGCTCAACTGGGAGGAGCCTGCCGGCGTCTCCTTCTCCCAGGCTGGAGTGCTGGCCAATTGCAGCGCTCATAGCCTGAGAGAGAAAAAAAAAAACCTCTCAGGCTATGAGCTGAGTGCTGCGATTGGCCATCGCTACAGCCTAGGAGAAGGAGACACCGGCAGGCTCCTCCCAGCTGAGCCGAAAATTTGAAGATACCAGAGTCTATACCGGGAGAACAGAGCGGCGCCCAGGGATAATAGTAAGTGCAGGGAGATCCCTCGGTGCCGCTCTCCATGTCTGTATGCTTAGTTTAGATATTTATTGTAGTGAAAGGTCCTCTTTAAAATCCATGGTGGAGTCCTTGGAGCGCTTGCCTGCCCAGATTGAAGCTGCCTTGGTCCCCTCACCCAGAGTGTCCTCTAATGATAGGGCATGCTCTACCTCCCATAAGTAACTTAGGGTCGTTTATAGGTCCCACTCTTCCTCAGCGTCATTGGGTCTCTCACAGGACAGGTCTACAGCTAACGATGTCACCTCTCCTATGTTTTTTTTTTCTCCACCTTAGGGGACACCCCTGACATCTCATGGCGGTGTCTTCTTCTCGCACTAGGCGTTCCAACCTAGTCTTCCCTAACCATGCGAATCTTGATCCTCATAGGCATCTCCCTTCCTCTAAACGTTTGCGATTCCTCTTCCCCTTCTCAGAGGAAGCCATGTCAAAATGGTTCGTCCCTCAGCAGGTGGATCCAAAGTAGCTCGCCTAGACAAGGCCACTACTCTCCCTTGAATTGACGCTGCTTCTCTCTCTGACCCCATGGACAAAAGGATAGATATCCTGTTCAAGTCTGCCTTTGTTGCAGCTGGTTTAGCTATCCACCATGCTTTTGCTGCATCATGGGTTGCTAAAGCCTGTGTCATTTGGGCCAAACAGCTTCTTCAGGAACTTGCTTGCTGACTCTGACCAAGCAGATCTCTCTCCTTGCGTCTCAACTGCTCCAGGCTTCCCTGTACCTCTGCAATGTTTCCCTTGAGTCTGCTGTGCGGTATTGCTCCGCTCCTGGGCGGCGGATGCCACATCTAAAAAGTCTCATAGCTCTCCCCTTCCTGGGTGTAAAGCTTTTTGGTAAGCACTAGGAAGAGCTCATCTCAGAGGCCAGGGGCAGCAAGAGTTCTCTCTTACCTAGGAACCACCCTAGTACTGCACCTTTTATGCAGCTTTAGCACCAAAAGTTTAGTTTTTTGGGGGGCTTTTCATCGCGTCAGAACAAAAAGTCCTCCCATCCATCTTTCGAGGCCAAACCCTCTTGGCATTGCCCGCCCTTACCCTTCTAAAGCCCCTTACCACCACTAATGCATAAAAGTCTTCCTCCACTTGAGTTGTTTACTCGGGTGACAGCAAATGTGGATGATGCTTATGTCCTGGAGGTGGTGTCACCAGGATTCAAAATTAAATTCTCCATCTCAACCTCCGATAGGTTCTAACCTGTCATTGCTACCTCGGTCCCCTTCTCAAGCGTCTGGCATTTTAGGGTTCATTCACACGTCTGTATGTGTTTTGTGGATCTGCAAATTGTGGATCCGCAAAACACGGACACCGGCAATGTGCGTTACGCATTTTGCGGACCGCACATCGCTGGCACTCTCATAGAAAATGCCTTTTCTTGTCCGCAATTGTGGACAAGAATAGGACATGTTCTATTTTTTTGTGGAACGCAAGTGCGGATGCAGACAGCACATTCCGGCTCTATTGAAAATGAATGGGTCCGCTCCTGTTCCTCAAAATTGCAGAACGGATGCGGACGTGTGAATGGACCCTTAAGGCCATTCTTTCTCTTTACACACAAGGCATGATTGTACCTGTTCCTGCTTTAGAACATTTTCAGGGGTTTCAATTCCAGGCTCACAGTTCCCAAGAAGGACAGCTTTATATCCCCATTCAAGTCCTGAAGACACTTAATAATTTTGTCCGGTCTGCTGCTTTTGTATGAAATCCCTCAGACCGGTGGTGGAATCCCCAAAATGAGCAAGTTTCTTTCTTTCATTCATCGACATCCATCCTTTTTCCTTTCTCCGTGTTCTCATTGCCAAGTCTCATCACCATCTCATCATTTTCAGTTCTGTTTAGCCACCTCCCCAATGGTTTTCACCAAGGTCAGGGCTCCTTTTATAGCGCTCCTCCACACAAGGTGAGTAGCTGTGATCCATGACAAGTTTTCTTTGACATCATATTCGGCAAAGTTTTTCTTCCACAGGACACAATTTTCACTTAACATTTAGGGATGTCTCACCTCTGCAGGCTGTCTCCTGTGTCCATTTGTGTGTGCATGAGTCCTGTGCTCGCCTCCTTCAAAGCCATCCCTTATGCTCTATGCCACACTCGCCAATTTTTGCCTGATGTAACAGATCTTCTTCTGCTCTAGATTGTCTAATTCTCCTCCTTCAAGTCCGCCAGGACCTTCTTGGGTGGCTGGCTCTCTCTAGGCCCCTCTCTGCCATGCGTACCTGTTATCTCCGGCTCCTAAAAGGCCAGAGAACACACCCTAATCTTCACAAGCCAAGGGCTGGTCACCTTGGGGTACTTAAGACACCTTGCTCTGTGGGAAGGTTTCTGAGTAATAGGCTCTAGACCACCAGTCTCTGGCAAAGGTGTGCTGTTGTACATTCAACTGCATGACCTGACCTCTGCCTAATCTCCGTTCTGACTCTGAGCTGCCTGGATGACTTCTGACCCTGAGCTGCTGTCCTAACCTTGGACTATTATCGGATTACAGGAACCCTGGCTTCCCTGACCATGGCCTATCCCTGACTAGGTTGCGCATGATACCTTGGGGCTCCGCACCAGTATCTCTTGACTTCCGTGGATCAGCCATTACTTGAACAGAGACTATTCCAAGAGGTATCAGCCTGGTGTTTTTTCTGCAATGCAGTCCACATTCCTGTACAGGATTAAAGGATGAAGACCACTTAAATAACGCCCTTAGGAATAGCCCCACACCAAATCTGTTCAAGTGACACAGCATATCCATATCTGCTTCAGAACACCAGGCTAGGGGATGGTAACTATAGTAGCTTGCAGCATCTTAGCAGGAAGCTTTCCTTGCCACAGACTTTTGAAATGTTTAAACTAAATAGGAAAATAAGACTGTTTAAAGAGGACCTGTCATCAAAAAATATATATTCAGTAAAACTTGTAATTTTTACATGTATACCTGCAGCCCTGTGAAGTGCTATCGGTACATGGAGGACACCTCGCTCCTGTACCGATGCTGTTGACAGAAGATAGAAAAAGCAGAGATATAATTGTATAAATTACAGGTTTTACTGAACCTTTTCCCACAAAAATATATATCAATCTGCTCAGCTTCTCCTGCTCTATAACATGGTGCTGTCAGATTGCATTGCTTTTTTGGTGACAGGTCCTCTTTAAATGCTTGGTAATATTTGTTTGAAAACCTGTCAGAGCCTGGGGCCTTACCTAACTTGGACATTTTTGTATACATTTAAAGGGTTGTCCCATGGAAAATATTCTGCAGTTTTCAAACCAGCACCTGGATGTGAATCATTTTGTAATTGCATGTAATTAAACATTTATTATAGCTACTGAGTTATTCACTGAAATCTATGTGTATAGCGCCACCTGCTGTTTGCTCTTTTTCTAATTTCTCTGTCCTCACTGGGATAGGAAGCACATGCTCAGTTCCATCCTTCAACTGCCAACAGCTGCAGTGGAAAGGACATGCCCCCTAAACTGACAGATTGAAATAAATTTAGCAGGACAATTGGAGCAATGGATGGGGAGACCTCTGGTTCCATGTGAGCTACAGGGCTTGTTTTGGCTTTGTTAGAAAGAAGTTGTCACGTACTAGATTGTGTATGATTTTCATTTTTTACATCAAGAGAACTTACATAGAATTACAGGCCAGTTAAAGGGATTCTGTCACCAGGTTTCACCCCTGTCAGCTAAACATATGCTGATGTTCAGGGCCTCATCAGGATTCCTAATGTGGGCTTCTAAATGCGATCCGTAGCCATATTTTGCTAAAAAACAGGTTTTACTAACCTGTCACTCAAAGAAATAAGGTGCCCAAGGAGATGTCAAGGGATGCAAGGTGCCGGCCGCACCCACCGCCGTTCGTGCCCAGCGCCGCCTTTCCAGACTTCTGCACCTCCTCCTAATCCTCTGTGCCGCCTCTCGCTCTCCCTCCCTCCCCCCTCCTCCTGCTGTAAGATCTCGCACGTGCGCACAGGGCTCTGAGAGGCTGTCGCCAGAGTGCAGGTTATACCTGGGTTGAGCGAAGTGCTGGCGCATGCGCACTTCGCTTTAAGAAGCCAAATCTAGAAGTCCGCACGGGTGCATCAGGCAGAGCCCTGTGTGCACGCGTGAGATCTTACAGCAGGAGGAGGGGGGAGGGAGGGAGAGCGAGAGGCGGCACAGAGGATTAGGAGGCGGTGCAGAAGTCTGGAAAGGCGGCGCTGGGCACGAACGGCGGTGGGTGCGGCCAGCACCTTGCATCCCTTGACATCCCCTTGGGCACCTTATTTCTTTGAGTGACAGGTTAGTAAAACCAGTTTTTTAGCAAAATAAGGCTACGGATCACATTTAGAAGCCCACATTAGGAATCCTGATGAGGCCCTGAACATCAGCATATGTTTAGCTGACAGGGGTGAAACCTGGTGACAGAATCCCTTTAAGTTTCTCTAGCTGAGTGGAGAAATTGTAGGAAGGAGGTCAACATTCTGTGGAAAAGTTATCTATGTAGATGGTTGGGGCGTTAAAGGGTCATCATTTCAATTGTAAAGATTACAGTAAGATGTGCTGACGCTACCAGTAATATCTTGTGTCTAAGTTTAGTTTTGAGATAAGCTATTCTAGATTTCTCTTGAATCTGCTTGACCCTTCGCAGGCTGCGTAGCTATAGGGGGTGCAGAGGTAGCAGTCGCTACCGGGCCCAGGAGCCTAAGGGGCCCAAAGACCCCTGTGCCACATAAGAAGACACCAGTATTATAGAAAGTGCATGCTATTCAAGTTACACCTCTGGCTGGAGGGAAAGGGGTAATGTCAAGAATTTGGACAGGGGGGTGCTGTTTCAATGTTTGCCTTAGGCAGCACAAAGGCTATGTGCTCCCCTGCCCCTGACCATAAAGCATTGAAGGAAGAGGGGCCCAAGCTGAACTCTTGCACCAGGGCCCATGAGCCTTTAGCTACGCCCCTGTTCGCAGCATAACCATACTAATTTTGTTATAAGACGTATAGTATGTAGAGCTAAGAAAATTAAGCTGCTTATCTCACACTGCTAAAAAGATCAGTTCTAAGACTCTGGCAATCATGAACGGTGTCTGAGGAGGAGGGGTTAATGACGTTTCTTTCTAGGTCTCTGAATTGGGCTAAAATAGAGAAGATCTATTTAGCTTTTTCTTTCTTATATTGGAAACTGTGTTGAATCATAACCCTTTGATAACGGCCTTATGGGTTCACCATAAGGCTAGTTAAAACACCAGCGTTAGACAGGGAGCAGCTTGCCGGACTGGACCCGACACTGCCTGACGCTACTGGATACCCGCCGGCCCCATTAACTAAGATCCGGAGATAGTTATGGGGGCAGATAAGGCTAGTATTAGAGAAACTGGGGCCTATCTGTCATCACGGAACTGAGGCAACCTTAATATTGTGTAGAGCCAAGGTAATGGTTGTTAAAGGGATTCCTTTATATGAAAAAAATTCAATAAAATTATATATGTATGGCAGGCTGGATTCCCAGCCTGCATTTGTGGGAGGGGCGTAGGGTATTTAGCCGGCCCCACGCTCTCCTCCCAGGTGTCTGCATCGCGCAGTGTGGTGACGTCTTACCTGTGCGACTTCCGGTTCCGGCTCCCAGCTCCAGCGTGTAGCGGCGACTGCGTCTCCCGGCTCCGTCAATCTCCTCTGCGGCGTCGGTAAGTAGGCACGGTGCCTTCATCTTCTTACAGGTCGGGTTCTCGCGCGGCCGCCGTCTGCCGCGCGCCTCCACGCATTCCTCCGGGCTTGAGAAGTTCGCCGCTCACTGTCGCCCGCATCTGCGCATGACCGCCCGCTGCCTCGCATTCCAAACCGGCCGGAACAACACGCCTCCTTTCCCGCCCATCTCCTGCCCCGTTTCTCGGGACCGGTCTCCTCATCACTCCCCCCGCTGGGGCATGGGGGTCCGGTCTCTGGGATACGTGTCAGGGCAGTCTGGGTGTCCATTGTTGGTTAGTGGGTGCGAAATTGTCCAGGTGAAGGGTCCACCCTGCATGGGACCCCGCCATAGCACGAGTGCCTCCGTCCAGATCACCCGCTGTCCGGCACAGACATTCAGACTACTGGGCGTCCCTGAGCCATTTGGCAGGAGGCGCACTGTCTCCGCCACCTTTTAACCCCTGCCTCGCCATTCCCATCCCGGGGGACTGTCTGCGCATCTGACGCCCGGGATCACCCTGCTGGGAGCCCGGATGCATTCCCCTGAGCGACGCCCTCCGGCCTTGTGGGGGTTTGCAGCCGGGCTCCGCTCCTGGGCGCGTAAAAATATCTGTGTCCTGTCCCCTGAATACGTTCAGGTTTCTCTTTCGTGTCCTGTCACCTGAGTAAGTTCTCGTCATGTCCCTTTACTCTTCACGTCCTGTCACCTGATACGTTCAGGTTCGTTTCTCGTTTTGTCACCTGATACGTTCAGGTTCGTTTCGTGTCTGGTCACCTGATACGTTCAGGTTCGTTTAGTGTTTAGTCACCTGATACGTTCAGGTTCATTTCGTGTCTGGTCACCTGTCATGTCAGGTTCTCTTCGTTTTTCGTCACCTGATACGTTCAGGCTCATTTTTCATGTCCCGTCACCTGATACGTTCAGGTTCATTTTCATGTACTGTCACCGGACACGTTCAGGTTTTCCTCTTGTCCAGTCACCTTGAATTCAGGTTCCCTTCATGTCCTGTCACTCCTCACGCCCTGCCACCTGATACGTTCAGGTTCGCTTCATGTCCTGTCTCCTGTTACGCTCGGTTTTCACTTCATGTCCTGTCACCTGTTACGTTCGGGTTCTTGTCGTTTTCCGCCACTCTTCATGTCCTGTTCACCTGGTACGTTCAGGTTTTTCATGTCCGCCTGCCCTGTCAGGCCCCGTTCTTGTCTCCTTCCCATCACGCACGGATTTTCAGGGCCGGTTGCCTGACACTCCCACACTCACTCAGTTCCATGGCCATCCCCGTCAAGGGCCTTCGCCTGTCTTTGTTACACCCACGTTTCAACTCATCTCTCACCGTCCTGTTACGCCTTCTTTTCTGCTTCATGTGTACATATCACGGTCAGGTCAGGCTCTTCACCTCTCACACTCGGGTCCCGTGTGGCTCTCCGTTGCCGTCATGCGCGGGTCATGTTGCCTCACTGGCCGTCACTCTGGTAGGAGTCCACTTTGGCGTCCAGTTGAGACCTCGTCACCAGAGGCATCTCGGCCTTCGGTCTTGCTTCACGGGACCCAACTCTTTCCAGTCACCTGTCAAGCAGCTCTTGCTTCTTCATTTCCTCACGCGCTCAGGCTTTTTTGTTTTTCATGTTTCGTCTTTCACCTACCTCCATTCTCGTTTCTTATCTTGCCATCACGGCTTCATAAGGGCCACTCGGCTTCATAAGGGCCACTTGGCTATGGCACCGTCTTCTTCTTCTCCAGCAACCATCTCCCGGCACACCATGGGGTCTTCAGTCCGATCATCCGGCACGTTCCATCACTCTCGTTTAATTCCTGACCCGCTCAGGTTGTCATTTCTTTCTTCCCTCATTCAGGTCTCGTTCTTTTCCTGATCGTCATCCGCGTAAGTTCCGTTTTCAGAAATGTTGTTGGTGTACCTCTCCACGCAGGTACCTGTTAAATTTCCACCTCACTCACAAATCCCAGGTTACGAGGTGCAAAGTCTCACCCTCCCCGTGGACCTTCCCGGGTTTTTGCTCGTTCCCAGGTTCCCCTTTTCCACCCCAAATCCCGCTTGGCTCAAGGTAAGGAAATTTATTTATTTCCCCCCCCCCCCTTTTTTGGGGTTTCTCTTGCATGAGTTTGTCTTTTCAATTGAGATCCTCCCAACAGGGCGTGCCCTCTCCCCGATATCATGTCTCACGTATCAGACATTGAGGACTCAATGTCCATCCCAGAATCAGCGGTCTCCGAGGCAGCCAGCCACGCATCCTACAGACACTGGACCATCCCCAGGCTGGTCGCCGAGCTCAAAAGGAAAGGGATCCGCCACTCGGCATCAGCACGAAAGGCGGAATTGTATCGCCTGCTCTTTCCCCAGTCACCCAGGGCTCCCGAACCACCCGGAGCCTCCGAAGACCTGGTCTCCATGTCAACTATTCAGCTCTCCTTGACCCAACTCCACGCAACCATCAACAACCTGGCGTCTTCAATATCGCACATCGACTCCAGGCCGTCGAGAACACGATTGCCACGCCTCCTCCTCCCGCAGAGCCCGAAGCCGTTCCTTCGACTTCCCACGCTAACACCCCAGGTACAAGCCTTGCTTCGCCCGACATCGCCCCTGCTTTCTTCATACCA